>NC_089493.1:198134705-198434705 GCF_036850765.1 Saccopteryx bilineata | reverse complement strand
AAAGAAATCAGGAAACTGGAGGCTATTACAAGATTTGAGAGCAATAAATAAGACTATGGAAATTATGGGTCCTCTCCAGCTAGGACTTCCTTCTCCTACTGCCATTCCATGGAACTATCACCTTATAGTTGTTGATTTGAAGGATTGCTTTTTTACTATTCCTTTAAGCCCTCATGATTGCAAGCGTTTTGCATTCAGTGTTCCTTCACTTAATTTTCAGGCTCCCATGGAGCGATACCAGTGGAGAGTTTTGCCTCAAGGTATGGCTAATAGTCCTACCTTGTGCCAAAAATATGTTGCTCAAGCCATCTCTCCAGTACGAAGGCAACACCCTAAGGCATACATAATTCATTATATGGATGATATTCTTATTGCTCATCCAGATAAAGACACTGTGTTGACCATTTTGCAACAACTAGAATATTCTCTGAAAAAATCAGGACTTTATATAGCTCCTGAAAAGGTACAGCAATCTTTACCTTTTTCTTATTTAGGACAAATTATTGAGGGACAACAAATTCGCCCACAGAAAATAGAAATCAGGACAGATCATTTGCAAACTTTAAACGATTTCCAGAAACTGTTAGGAGACATTAATTGGCTTAGACCTTCCTTGAAATTAACTACTGGAGAACTGAAGCCACTTTTTGATATTCTTAGAGGCTCAGCTGAACCAGCTTCTCCTCGGCTACTTACACCTGCGGGACAACAAGCTTTAAAGCTTGTAGAAAAGGCCTTGCAGCAAGCACAACTAAAACGCATAAATCCTGAGGAATCAATTGCCCTACTAATATGTCCCTCAAGTTACACTCCAACAGGACTATTGTGGCAAGCTTCAGGTCCTATTGAATGGATTCATTTAGCTGTTACTCCTAAGAAAGTTTTATCTCCATATTTTGATCTTGTTGCCTCCTTGATTATCAAGGGGCGTAGGCGACTCTTGCAGCTTATAGGTTTTGAGCCACAGACTATTGTTGTTCCTTTTTCAAAGGATCAACAACAATGGCTCTGGGAAACTTCCACAAAATGGCAAATCGCTTTTGCAAATTTTACAGGCCAAATTGATTCTCACTACCCAGCTGATAAAATAGTTCAATTTTCATTAATTACTACCTTTATATTTCCTAAGACAATTGTTAATGAGCCCATTCCTGAAGCACCTACAATCTTTACTGACGGATCCAGCTCAGGAATAGCAGGCTTAATAATCAATGGACAGCTTTATACTGAAACAGTCACCTTAAAATCAACCCAAAGAGTAGAATTACATGCCATTATCATGGCTTTTCAGCATTTGCCATACTCCTCCTTTAATTTATATACAGACAGCAGATATTTACTTATGGTTGTTTCCACTATAGAGACTGCTGTCTTAGGGACAACTGCTGATGAGGAACTATTTCAGCAGTTCCTCCTTCTTCAAAGACTTGTACGTCAACATACAGCTCCGTGTTTTATAGGACATATTCGAGCTCACTCCATGCTCCCTGGAGCTTTAGCGCAAGGGAATGCCCTTGTTGATCAAGCTACCCAAAAGAAAATTATTGGAGCAACCATGACAGATCAAGCAATTCAGTCTCATACTATCCATCACCAGAACGCTGCAGCCCTGCGTAAACAGTTTCAACTTTCTCGGGAAGCAGCATGGCAGATTGTTAAATCTTGTCCAAGGTGCCCTATATTACAATCTGTCCCTTCGTTTGGAATTAACCCTTGAGGACTCCTACCGGGACAACTTTGGCAAATGGATGTTACTCATATACCTTCATTTGGCAAACAATCCTTTGTCCACGTTACAGTAGATACTAATTCTGGATTTATAGTAGCCTCTGCCAGAACAGGAGAGGCTGCTAAACATGTTATAGCTCATTGCTTGTATGCATTTTCTATTATTGGACTTCCTAAACTGATTAAAACTGACAATGCTCCTGCATATGTAGGAAAAGCATTTACTACATTTTGTCAGACTTTTGGACTTGACCTAAGGACGGGAATTCCTTACAATCCCCAGGGTCAAGGCATTGTAGAGCGTGCACATCAAACACTTAAAAACCAATTGGAAAAAATTAAAAAAGGGGAATTATACCCTCAAACTCCTGCAAATCTTCTTTGTCATGCTCTTTTCACTTTAAATTTTTTGAATACTGATGTACAGGGTCATTCAGCAGCAGAGAGACTCTGGAACCCTGCAAGGAAAGCCTTCCCTGAAGTGCGATGGAGGGACCCACTCACAGGAATCTGGCAAGGGCCAGACCCTGTTATCTTATGGGGCCGAGGATATGTGTGTGTTTTTCCTAGGTCTGCTGAAGCTCCTCGGTGGATCCCTGAACAACTGGTGAGACACCATGATTCTAGATGAGAGACTCACTTCACAAGAGCAATTGCATAAGACTTACTATGCTCTTTTCCCTTTCTCAATTATTATCTAATTTTTTTAATGTTTTAGATCATTTTATTTTCCTGATCCATTGCTTGAAAGGAGGGCGAAAGGGGGGCCTGATTTGGGTATTGCTGAATAGAAATCTCATACGGCCGTCTTGAGATTTTTCGAGAGAGATCTCTGTTTAGTATATATCCTTATTACGTTCCTATTAAGATAGCCCTACTTAAGATCAAGCAGGCCATAGTTCAATCTCTAAAACCCCGGGTTTCACTCTTGATTTGTGTGATTGTATGTGAAGTCTTTGTTTAATGTCTAAGTGTTTTTGTTTATAAGGCCTGAATAAGTCCTTACATGAAAAGTAATGATGATAATAGTTTTGGAAGTGCCGGCTGTAGTATTGAAAACAAAATGGGAATAATTTCATTTCCCTATATAAATATAATTTTGTTTGGAATAAGTAGAGCATGCTCATTTTGGATCCAAAAGACTTGCTGGTTTGGCCAGGCTGCTCCAGGCCGCAAGTGAAAGGCTTGAAGCAGCATAGATTTACATAATAAAGGTGTAAAGATTTTTTTGCTGTAGAAGAATAATGAAGATCACAATGGGATTTTTCAGTTTTGATATGTACTCTCTAAAGTGCCTGTTAATTAATGTTAAGGGGGTGTTTTGATAAGTGTGGGAATGTTGTTTGGAGGTGCTTTTACTCTTATTTTTGTTAAAAGTTAACAAAGTCAAGAATTTCTTGCAATATTTGAAGTCAAAATATTGTAAAGTGTAATTCAATTGTAAATAATATAAAAAGAAAGGGGGGGGGAGTCATGTCCTGGAGCTCCTGCAGGTCTACCCTGTTACGCTTTTTACTTCAAACAGTTTATCTTGAATGCTGATGTATAAGAGATGCCCAAATTTTTGTCCTGCAAACTACTACCCTTTTTTTTTTTTTAACTTTTATTTGATTCCAGCTAATGACACTGTTTTGTTCTTTTCTGAATAGCTCCAGATATATAGGCAGATAGGGACCCTCAAGCCCCTCAGCGAGATCTTCTGAGCATGGCTTTTAAGGTACCAAGAGGCCGAAAAAGCCCAAAGGAGATCAGGTAAAATACTAGCTCTTGGCATACGCCCTCAGAGGCTCCAACGCTCCAACTGGAACTTCATCAGGGCCCTGCTTCAATAGTGGAAAGGATGGTCATTTAAGCCAAAGCCTGCCAGGCTTACATGCCTTTGCTGTGAGGAAGAAGGGACACTGGAAGGTAGGCTTCCCCCTCACTCCTCTAAGGGAGGGTTCAGTCTCTTCCAGCCCTGCTCCATCCACCTGTGACCTAACCTTGCCCAGAATACTGGGATTTGCCACTGAAGGCTAAAAGGTGCCCAGGGCCGTCAGCCCCATCTACGACACTGTGGACGAGCCTGGGGTATTTCTTCCAAGTAGCTGGTAGACTGGTCTCATTTACACAAGGGTCATTTAACTAGGTCTTGCCTGAATATTCAGGTTTTTTATTCTTCCCTTGAAGATCTCTGTTGTGGGTATTGATAGTCCTGTTTTCTGCTGCTTTGATTAATATACAGTCTTTCTTTTATTCCTCCTGCCTCAATGCCCCACTCATAGTTTAGGCTAGGACCTACTCCTAATTCAGAGCTCCTTTTTTCCTTTTTTGCCAATTTACAAAATTACCTCTGCCACCCAGCTTAGTGTATCCCAAGGTTCTCCTCACCACTCCATGGCTGTAAAGCTCCAGTATAGGACCCCTGGGTTCATCTTTCCAGTTTAAAGAAAACGGAAGCTCCGTCTTCATGCGTGCTGCAGATGGCTTTTCCAGTCTACCTGGGTCATTGCCAGCTGGGAAGCAGCGGTCATTGGGACTTTGATGCTAGCTGCAGAGTGTGGAAGTGTGACAGCAATTCCAGTGCCATGTGGACTTCTGAAAGTGGACTTTTCCTGGACTCCTGCTCCTGTGACAGTTTTTGATGGACTGAACTGGGGTTGGGTTGCATTTGCAGAGATTTGGAATGGTGTTGGTGCCAACTTGGACTTGGTGAACACTTTAAGGACATTACTCTTTTATAGATTCTTATTGTATTATTAGCTTAAAGAGTTTGCTTAAAGGCTTTAATTACTGTGATGTATTAGTATACTTGTTTTGGGTATCTGTTAGCATTGGCTATACTAATTTTGTGTTTATTCTGTATTTTCTCCGTCTGCCTCCAAATTAGAAAATCAGATGAGTGCAAATCTCCGCACACAAATTAAAAAGAAAAGGGGGATATGTTGTGGACCGGTAATGGCAAAAAGCCATTATAGATTCAAGGCTTGGCAGGGGGCTTAAGTTCTACCCCCTCCATCTCCATATTTGGCTTTGATGCTCTGTGTTTGCACCCACTCCACTTCCTTCCTTGGGTTGCAGGAAGCAATATACATACCCTTCCTCTGACTCTTTGTTTTCAGATGTTTGTAAAATTCACTAATGTATACTGTTTTTGCCTTGGGAGAGTTCCTGTCTTAGCCTTTGATGTGCAACTTTGTATCAGGGTCCTTGATTTGCATAGGTCCATATAATAAAGCGAACTGAGGCTGTGAGGCACTCAGATGCTGCCAGGCAGTTTGAGGAGTCCTCCCGGTCCCATCGGTTTTGTTCTGACAAAGTGTGTTTCCTTAATTCCGCACCGTTATTTGGAAGCTGCGCTGGTCCGCGGCAGGCCGTGCAGAGGCGTCCCTGTGAGGCGGGAGGGCTGTGCTCTGCGGGACAGGACGGACAGGCACCCGTGAGGCCCTCTGTGGCTGCAGACGTGCTCACAGCGAGCGGAGCCGCACACAACGCTCGTCTGCGCACAGAGCAGGATGCTCCCCTCGTCCCTCAGGCAGGGCTGCCTGGTGAGAGAGAGTGCACGCGAATGTGCGTGTGCACACGTGGACGCATACACGCCGGTGAGTGTGAGTGCACGGGTGTGCATGTGGAGAAATCGGCCAGGCACGGGTGGCTGCCACCTGGCCACGCCCCTATGACGAGCACACCAGCAGCCGCAGCTCTGAGAGGAGGACGCTCGCCTCCCTGAGCTCCTCCCAGGTGCTAAAGGAGCCTCTGGCCCAAGATGCCACTGTCCACGCTGGGTGCCCGCTGGTCCCAAAGCCCAGCTGGCCTCGCCCGGAAAGGCCCCGACAGCCCACTCGGAGCTCAGCCACTGCCACACGGTCCCTGTGTCATCTGCGTCCCCTCTGTCAGACGGCCTGCTCTGCATTTCCAGCACTGAGCAGAGTGCTGGGCTCCCCACAGACACGGTGACCATGGCCATAAACAACAGAGGCCGGCCCTGCAGTGGACTGGAGTGCAGAGAGGTTGACGGCTCTTTACAGAATCAAAACTATCCGAAATGAACAGTGGGCGATATAGAAGGGGGGGCAGGGGGAGAGGAGGGGAGGGGAGGAGGCAGGAGGGGCTGGAGGGGAGGAGGGGAGGAGGGGAGGGGAGGAGGCAGGAGGGGAGGAGGGTAGGAGGGGAGGGGAGGAGGGGAGGGGGCAGAGAGGGCAAGAGGGCAGGGGGCTGGAGGGGAGGAGGGGAGGGGCCAGAGGGAAGGAGGGGAGGAGGGGAGGAGGGGAGGGGGCTGGAGGGGAGAAGGGGAGGGGGCAGAGAGGTCACAGAGGGCAGGAGGGGAAGGGGGAGGAGGGGAGGAGGAAAGGGGGAAGGAGGGGAGGAGGGGAAGGGAGGAGGGGAGGGAGCAGGAGGGGAGGGGCAGAGAGGGCAGGAGGGGAGGAGGGGAGGGGGCAGGAGGAAAGGAGAGGAGGAGGGAGGCTGGAGGGGAGGAGGGGAGGAGGGGAGGGGGCCGGAGGGGAGGAGGGGAGGGGCAGAGAGGGAGGGGCCCGAGTGGCCACATCAGCACCGGAGCCATACCAGACACTGCCACACAGAAGAGGGGAGATGACATCGACCAAGGAGACCCACAGCCTATTTGTGTTTGCTCCTAAAAGCAGAGCTTCCAAGTACACGAAGAAAAACCCGGCAGAACTGGGGAGAAACAGACAAGCCCAGGCGTGGCCGGGCACTTTCACGCCTCCCTAGCGAGCAGAACGTGTCGGAGGGCCGCGGCTGCGGAAGGGAGGACGCAGGGCTCCCTCAGACACCAGCCCCGTGGACACTGGCTGGACCTTCCCAGGGCACGGCCGCTGGCTGGACCTTCCCGGGGCACGGCCGCTGGCTGGACCTTCCCGGGGCACGGCCGCTGGCTGGACATTCCCGGGGCACGGCCGCTGGCTGGACATTCCCAGGGCATGGCTGCCTCCGCGCAGACGCGGCTCAGGCTCGGGTGCGGCTTCCCCGAGGCAGAGCATGCTCCTGGGAGCACGGACTGAACCTGGACACGGTTCTCAGATTGAGACGATATAAACTACGTTTACAGACCACAGTGGAATTAGACCAGGTATCAGGAGGAGAGGAAAATCTCCAAACATCTGGAAACGTCACTCGCGGTTTCAGGAAGACTCATAAAGCTAGAGAACGTTTCTAACTCAATGGAAATGAAAACACAACTTACCAAGACCTCTGGGTGCACGTGAGGCCACGCTTAGAGAAGTCTGTAGCCTTAAACGCTTATATTAGAATATAAGACCTCAGGTCCATAATCTAAGCTTCCACCTCAAACTAGAAAAGAAGGGGAAAAACACACTCGAAGCAAGGAGAGAGAAAAATATAGTAAAAGCAAGAAATCAAAGAAATTAGAAACAAAACAAGGAGAAAAATGGAAGAAACCAAACACTGGGTTTTTTTGAAAAGACAGCTAAACTGTGACCCCCAGCACGACTGCTATGAGAAGAGGGGAGACCCCGAGTGTCAGGTCAGGAGTGAGGGTCCCACTGCAGACCCACAAACAGAGGAGCTGCAGGGACAGCCCCCCCCCCACCCCCCAGCCAGACAGCTCTGACGTAAGTAACTCTGGTGCAAAGCCCACGATCCACCCATGTCCACCTGGGATAAAACACACACCGTGAGTATTGACAACAAACACTAAACAAGCCGGCGCGTTAGTTTAAAACCTTCTGTAACAGAGCTATCCAGGCCTGGACGGTTTAACTGGGTATAAAATTTAAAGACGAAAGAATGATAATTCTACACAGTCTCTTCCAGAAGAGGTAAGAGAAAGGAGCACCCCCAGGTCCCTCATGAGCCAGACAAGGACAGGACAGTGAAACTACAGGCCAACGTCCCTCATGAACATGGATACAAAAGTCACGAACAAGGCATCAGCAGGTTGAATCCTGTATATATGTACCAAGAACAATGTGTTTTGATGATGCAAGTTTTGTCAGGATGTCAGACTTTCAACACTGAAAAATAATCCAATGTCACCTACCATACTGAAAGTCCCACATGATCATATTAATCTATTCAAGGAAGAAAAGGATTTGAGAAAATTAAACATCCTTTCATGATAAATCGAGAAGAGATGGGAACTTGTACGTCACAATGAAGACACTACGAAAACCTTCAGCAAACTTCATTCTTCTTTTTTTTTTTTTTGACAGAGTCAGAGAGAGAGTCAGAGAGAGGGACAGACAGACAGGAAGGGAGAGAGATGAGAAGCAGCAATTCTTTGTTGTGGCACCTCAATTGTTCATTGATTGCTTTCTCATATGTGCCTTGACTGTGGGGCTACAGCAGAGCAAATGACCCCTTGCTCAAGCCAGTGACCTTGGGTCCAAGCTGGTGAGCCTTGCTCAAACCAGATGAGCCCGCGCTCAAGCTGGCGACCTCGGGGTCTCAAACCTGGGTCCTCCGCATCTAGTCCGAGGCTCTATCCACTGCACCACCGCCTGGTCAGGCGAGCAAACATCATTCTCAATGGAAGCGTGAGTGCCCCTCACCCCGAGACCAGGACCCAGACAGAGACTCCTGCCCCTCCTCCCCCTTGTCACCGCACCCAAGGTCATCGCTGGCATAGGACACAAGGAAAAGAGGCCAAGGGAACACCACTTGGAAAACAAGACATAAAACTGACCGAGTTTATAAACAACAGAGTATCTGTAGAAAATTCCAAGAAATCAACCAAACATGAGGACTGAGACATTCTCGCAGAACTATGTAAATTTAGTAGGGATGCAGGACCCGAGATGGAGCACTAAGTCAGTCACCTCTACATGGTAACAAAATAACAGTCAACCAAAACGGAACAACACTTACAACCGGCATAAAAAGACACACTCAGGTGTAGATCAGATGAGACACACCGAATCTTTACCCTGAAAGTAAAAACGCTGCAGAGAGAAATCAGAGCTGTGGACACACAGAGAGACGGACCATGTTCATGGAGCAGACGACTCTCACGGCGGGAACAGGAAGGCGCTCTTCCCAGACGCGAGTCGACTCGACACAGCACCCATCAACACCCCAGCAGGGCTCTCTGCAGACAGACAGACTGATTCTTAGACTTACATGGAAAATCAAAAGGACTAAAACGGCTAAATGATCTTGAAAAAACAGGAGTGAAATCAGAGAAATCACAGGGACAGGTTTTGAAACGGACCACAAGGCCACAGCAGCTGAGACAGTGGCGGTGGGGAGACCCTCAGACCGGCCTGGCACGGGGAGTCCAGGGACAGGGATGCAGGACCCACGGACCTCTGACGGGCACAGGAGCAGCTCGTCACCACACGCGGTGCTGGGACAACCACACACCTTCGGAAAAAAATAAAATAGAAATAAATCCTGACCCCAACCTCACATCTTACACAAACATTCACCTGAACACGGATTAGAGGCTGACATGTAAGATGTGAAACTACAAAACTTTCAGAAAACAAACATGGGTGCAGCGCTTTGATGCTTGGGGTTAGGCAGGGAGTTTTCAGACTCACGGCTAAAGAAAAGGGTTCCCCATCAAGGAAAAAGTGGGTAAATTGGACTTGATCAAAATGAGCGACTTTGGTGCGTGAAGCACATTAATAAGAGGGTGAAGGACAAGGGACGGACTAAGAGAAACATACGCGGGACAAGCAGACGTCCAGAGTGCACGGAACGTGTAGAATTCAAGTAAAAAGAAACGAAACAGCTGGGTGGAAGACTGGGACAGCCACCCCCCGGGGGACAGGCAGATGGCACGGTGCCCAGGAGCTGGCGGGAAACAGGTGAAAACTGTGGAGAGGCTATGACACACCCAGCACGCCCGGCATGGCGAGGACGGGTGCGGAGAAGCCAAGCCCTCCCAGTTCTCATCCAAACAGCTTCCCAAAGCTCCCCCTGGGCGGGCGCTGGCCTAGGAACCCCACCGGATCTCCCGGAACCCTGAGCTCCGGTGCGTGCCGCCATCGGCACCATCGGCACAGGGGTGCACAGCAGCTCCAGACGTAAGAGCGCCGGCGTCCTCCAACACGGGCACGGACCAACAAACACGCAGGCGCCCGCAGGCCTGGTGCTTCCAGCTTGGCCTTGGCTCCCGGCTGCCTCTGTACGCAGAGCGCCGCCGCCACGTGACCTGCCCGGTGCCACGCAGGGAGTGCCCAAGACGTGCGTGAGGACCCGGGTCTGGCCCCCGGCCTCCGCCCGCCCTCCCTGTCCTCCCTCCGGGAAGCACTGCGCCCCTTCCCCTCAGAAGGCTCCCTAGCCGCGTGCTCCGGGTAGGTCTGTTGGTGACAAATGGCCTTAGTTTTACTCCGCCTGACAATGTCCTGATTTCCCCCTCGTCCCCGAAGGATGTTTTCACTGGCTGACAGCTCCCTGCTCTTGGAACTTGAAAAATGCAGTGCGCTTCGCGGGCTTCCGTGGTTACAGATGAGAAATCCGCTGTCACTCAGATCGGTGTTCCCTGCAGATAAAACAGTGTTTCTCCCGGCTCCTTTCAAGATTTCTTCTTCATCTCGAACTTTCAGAAGATTAATTAGCAGGTGTCACGGTGTGGGCTTCTCCGGTTTTCGACAGTGCGGGGGTCACTCTGCTTCCAAAACCTGTAGGTGTATGCCCGTCACCAAATTTGGGAAATTTCCAGTCATGACTTCTTCAGATGCCTCTCCTTGCCCTCCAGGGACTCTAATTAGACGGCCGTCCGTGTTCTGTCACCGAGCTGCTGACCCCGAGCCCTCTTCTCGGGTGTTTGATTCCCATTCTGATGAGGTGGTTTCTATCGATCCGTCTTGGAGTTCACGCCTCTCCCCTCCGGTCTGCCGCTGAACAAGCCAGAGCCCTCCTTTTCTTTACGTGTGGCCCAGGCCTACAGTTTCTGTTTGGGCCTTTCCAAAAAATTCTTTTTCTTTAATTTCTTTGTTGAGGTTTCCATTCTCTCCTGTGCTGGCCGTGGAGTCACAACTGTTTGCTGAAGCAGTTTCACGATGCTGCCTCCCGTCCCTGTCAGGTAGCTCTACCGCCTGACGATGGTCCCCTCCTTCCCCACCCACCCCTGTCAGGTAGCTCTGCCGCCTGACGATGGTCCCCTCCTTCCCCACCCACCCCTGTCAGGTAGCTCTGCCGCCTGACGATGGTCCCCTCCCTCCCTCCCCGTCCCTGTCAGGTAGCTCTACCGCCTGACGATGGTCCCCTCCCTCCCCACCCACCCCTGTCAGGTAGCTCTACCGCCTGACGATGGTCCCCTCCCTCCCCACCCACCCCTGTCAGGTAGCTCTGCCGCCTGACGATGGTCCCCTCCCTCCCCACCCCTGTCAGGTAGCTCTACCGCATGACGACGGTCCCCTCCCTCCCCACCCTGTCAGGTAGCTCTGCCGCCTGATGACGGTCCCCTCCCTCCCCACCCCTGTCAGGTAGCTCTGCCGCCTGACGATGGTCCCCTCCCTCCCTACCCACCCCTGTCAGGTAGCTCTACCGCCTGACGATGGTCCCCTCCCTCCCTCCCCACCCCTGTCAGGTAGCTCTGCTGCCTGACGATGGTCCCCTCCCTCCCCACCCACCCCTGTCAGGTAGCTCTGCCGCCTGACGATGGTCCCCTCCCTCCCCACCCCTGTCAGGTAGCTCTACCGCCTGACGACGGTCCCCTCCCTCCCCCACCCACCCCTGTCAGGTAGCTCTGCCGCCTGACGATGGTCCCCTCCCTCCCCACCCACCCCTGTCAGGTAGCTCTGCCGCCTGACGACGGTCCCCTCCCTCCCCACCCACCCCTGTCAGGTAGCTCTGCCACCTGACGACGGTCCCCTCCCTCCCCACCCACCCCTGTCAGGTAGCTCTACCGCCTGACGATGGTCCCCTCCCTCCCCACCCTGTCAGGTAGCTCTACCGCCTGACGATGGTCCCCTCCCTCCCCGCCCCTGTCAGGTAGCTCTGCCGCCTGACGATGGTCCCCTCCCTCCCCACCCCTGTCAGGTAGCTCTACCGCCTGATGATGGTCCCCTCCTGCAGCTGGGGCCGCCTGCCCCCCGCACCAGGAGAGAGTCTCGCTGGACCCGACACTGAGCCTTACACCACGAGGTCTGCACCCTCCAGGACCTTCTCCTGGCAGTGGTCCCCTGCGCAGGTGGGAGCTGTGCCCGGGGCCCTGCAGACAGAGGGGTGCACACCGGGCTCCCCACTGGCCCCACTGAACCAGCGACAGGAACGAGGGCCCCCTCACTGCCATGCCACGAGGGGGGCAGGAGCTTTCTGCTGAGTCTCTGACTCTGGGTGACAAGCCCCCATCTGCTTTGGCCCTTTGATGCCGCCCCCTCGGGGTGGGGCTCAGGACCCCCTCACTCACTGACACCCCTGCGGCCAGGAGATCAAGAGGGGTGAGTGCACCCTCTGAGCAGGGCAATGGGGGCCGGCGCCCGTTCAGCCCGGCTGGCACTCCAAGACGCGGGCACGGCTGCCCAGAGGGCTGGGCAGGCTGACTCAGCCGACACTGCTGACCACGGCTGCCTGCGCCCAGGGGCCGGAGGAAGGCGACAGCTGGAGCCTTGTGCGTGTGCACCTGCTGCAGCTCCACGTCCAGCCCAGGGGCGCAGGGGCCCTCGAGCTCGGGACCCCCGTGCAGACCGCCCGCTCCTGACCTCCCAGGGCCCCCTGGCTGCTGGGGCCGCAGAGTGTGCAGTCGTGAGCAGGAGGGCCTGGAGGGCCACCCCCCTGGCCAAGGACGGAAGGTGAAGACCCTCATGCCGTCTCCCCATCTCCTGCAGCCTCCCAGAGGCTCACCCTCTGCAGACGGCAACCTGCCCAGTGAGCAGGGCTCAGGGACGTGTCCATGGTACTGAGTGCCAGAGGCTGCCAGCACCCATGCTCCCCAGACAGGCGTTTCCCCAGAGACGTGCCCAGGCCAGCCAGAAGGCCAGCTGCTGGCAGGTCCTGAAGCCCCATCAGGTCCACCCGCAGAGAAACTGCAGAGCAAAGCCCACCCCGCGCCTCCCTAGGGAGCACTTCTGGTAAGACGAGCAGATGTCCTCAACCACCACACCCTGGGCGGCATCCGGGTGGGAGCCGGTGGTCTGAGCCTCCACACGGACAGAACACCCCTCGGAGGAAACAGAGGACATGGAGAAAACCTTGGGAAGTCAGTTACTGTATCAAAGAGACAGTGAGCAGGCTGTGTTCCCAAACCAGCATCGAGTGTTTTACATATAAAAGAACAAAGAACAACAGCAACAGAAACCGCAGGAAACAAAACAGAAAAGCAGAAATCAAGTAAGGCTGATAAATTTGAGAAAATTTTACAGAAATTGGAAAATGACAGAAAATAGGATAGAAATGTTTTTAAAACAGAGAAGTAATTCAGGAAGTTCAACATCCAAATAATAGTTTTAGAAAGAACAGAAAATGGGAGCGAAAAAATGATCAACGAATAATGCAGGAGACTGAAGGCTGAGACAGCAGACGGAGGCCGACCCCCAGCACCCGCACGCAGACCCACCGCGCATGGCTGCGCGGTTCAGAACACTGGGGAGAAGCCCCTGGGACTGAGGGGCAGGACCAGCCCAGGCGAGGGACCCGGGTCCGAAGGGCTTTCTCAGGCATGACGCCCCCCAGCCCCACACGGAGTCAAGTGGGAGGAACAGGGGGATGTCACCACACAGGGGCGGGGGCGCCTGGTCGTTACTGGCCGCAGGCAGTGGGTCAGGGCATTGCTCAGGGTGCCCTGCAGCCCCCTACGGAGCTGCTGGTGGGGAGTGTGGGGCTGAGACAGCTCCCGAGGGCCCCGGCCTCTTGTCACACCTGAGGCATCGGTGCTGGCTGCTGGCCGGGAGCTCACGGCCGGGGCCCTCGGGACAGAAGCACTGAGGTGTGAGCTGTCCCGATGACCGATGACCGGGCACTGAGGTCCGGGGAACCAGGCCCAGGCAGCCGCCGGTGTGAGACACGGGGAGGCGTGTGCTGCTCCCGGGGCTGGTCGAGCAGGGACTGGGTAGCCCCCCACTCCTGCAGTGCCCAGGTCTCAGCCCCACCAATCGCCCTGGGGGCCCAGGGGCCGCTGTGCTGATGGCAGGTCAGGGCGGACAGGACGCCAGTTACAGTAGAAAGCCCTGGAACAGCTAAAGACTAAGAGCCTAACACTGGCGGTCTGGAAGGGGTGCGCGTGGGACCGCAGGACACCATGCCTTGTCCTCTGAGGGGACGTCTGAGCCCTGAAGCAGGGGCTCTGCAGGACTGGGAATGGCGGTGGAGCGGGCACTGGGGGAATAGGCGGGCACTGGCACGGACAGGCGCGTCCCGGGACGACTGCGTCAACCACCTGCTAGATCCACAGACAGCGCTGGGTCTGCCAGAGCCGCCCGGACGCAGAAAGAAGAGCAGACTCCTCCAGACGGGGGTCCCTCGGCCTCGACTGCTCCAGACGGGGGTCCCTCGGCCTCGGACTGCCCAGATGGGGGTCCCTCGGCCTCGACTACTCCAGATGGGGGTCCCTCAGCCTCGACTGCTCCAGACTGCCCAGATGGGGGTCCCTCAGCCTCGACTACTCCAGACGGGGGTCCCTCGGCCTCGACTGCTCCAGACGGGGGTCCCTTGGCCTCGACTGCTCCAGACGGGGGTCCCTCGGCCTCGACTGCTCCAGACTGCCCAGATGGGGGTCCCTCAGCCATGGCACCCACATCTGCACCGAAGTCCCGTGTTGGTCACTGAAGGTGATGCTCGGTACACGCAAGTTCACATGTGCACAGTTGACAGATCAGCACATTAATGAAGGACACACTCGACACACAACGGCTACACAACCGACCCTCACGTGCGTGTGACTGGCAGCAGCATGCCCCCCCTGGGGAGAAGCCAGGACCCCCGGGCTGCCTGCTGCTGCAGAAACACGGCTCTGATCGGAGAATTTTAGAAACATCTGCGCAAAAAGCACTTCACGCCTCGCAGGAGGAGATGGGCAGGGACTAGAGACACTCGGTGCTGGTTCACGGGAAAACTGCGAAGCCTCCCCCTCCTCGAGGCGCAGCGGCTGTGGGGAGGGAGACAGCGGAGGCCTGAGGTCTCCCAGGGAGGGGCTGGAGCAGGAAGGAAGGCCATCCCTGCGTGGGGGCATCTCTCCTCAGGGTGGGGTCCCCTTTCCAGCCCCCCTAAATCCAAAGGGCTGCCTCTCATGGGCCTGTGTGGTCTCCCAGAAAAGCCAAGGGCCGCACTTGAAACAGCACGTCCCTCGGGTGTGCCGCGCCCGCAGCTACTGTCACCACTGCGTGACAGAGGGAAGCCGGGGCACAGTGACACAGCTGAACACTTCCCCTGTGCTGTGCTGGGCTCCCCAAACATGCACAAGAAAGTGGGGAGTGCGGGAGGAGCTGTGGGAGGGGGCGCTAGGAAGACGGGGCACCTGGCGGCTCTGTGGGCGAGACAGACAGGGACACAGGGGCACAGGAGCTGAAGCTGGCCAGGAGGGAGGTCGCCTGCACGCCCTGCCCGGGGTCCTGCCGCCGTGCCGGGGCCCCTGCCAGGGCTGAGGGCCACCAGACGGGACAGTGGGCGTGAGTGGCCGGACTCCAGTGGGGGTGGCGTGTGGCTTCTCTGGTCAAGGCGTTCACACAAACGTTGACGGGGCTGCCACTAATTAGCAGTCTCCCCTTCCACGGCCGCACGCCCTGGCCCTGTCGGTGGGGACAGGCGGCTTTGATCTGCGTGTAAGGGGACTGTCACAGAGACCTTGTCTTAGATTTTACAGAATAAGCAGAGGTGACTAAATCCAAAGCGTGCCAACCCACACCACAGGACACACGCCTGCCACGCTCACGCCACCCTGGCCGAGACTGTCTGAGAGCCTGGGCACCGTGGGCAGCAGGCAGCGTGGGGGGCACCAGAGCCGCAGGTGCCCGGGCCGTGGCGGGCTCCGTGGGAAGGATGAACACCACGCCCGCCACGCGGGGCCGGCTCTCACACCCTCCCCTCCTGACACAGGACATTGCGGCTACACAGCTGAGGGACAGGGTCCACACGCCTCACCATGCGCCTCACTGGGCACTCAGGGCTGTGAAGCCCCAGGCCGAGGCCTTGCTCAGGCCCGACCTGCCCGGAGAGCCCCCCACGCTGCTGCTCGCACCCAGCATCACGGCCCGCTCCCCGCGGCCCCCACCGCACCGACAGCAAGAACTATCTGCACCCCTGGACTGCGGCTGCTCCGGATGCCGGGCCCAGGACGGCTTTATTCTCTCTGCAACTGCGCAGCCGGCCCCGGGCTGGGGACCGCTGGTCACCCTCGCCAAGTTCCCCCTCCACGCCCCACCCTGGGCAGCCAGGCTGCTAAGCTGCAAGTGGGACCACGTCACTCCTGCTCTGACGCCTGTGCAGGTGCCCACAGCTCTCAGGGGCCAGGCCACCTCCCTGCGGGGCCTCAAGTACCTGGCCTGCCCCCTGCTCCTGCGGGGTCTCCCCTGCGACCCGGCCCCTTCCTCCCACCACAGGTCCTCACACATGGCCTCCTCTGCCCCCTGCCTCCCTCTGAGGCCATCACCAGAGAAGGGGTGTCTGCTTGGGCTGCCGCCCCGGGGGTGGCCCTCCTCTGGAACGGGCCCTGAACAAGCGCACAGGCCCTGGGGCCCGGAGACAGCCCGCTGGGCGGAGGGCGCAGCTGGCAGCAGACAGGTCCCTGCGGGAGGCACAGGGGCCGGAGTCCTCCGCCCTCTCCTGAGCCCCGGGGATGCTGAGGGGCCTGGCTGTCCGTGCGTGCGGCTGGAGGAAGGACGCCGACATGAGGCCGGCCCAGCGGGGACAGGCTTCCCGGCAGAGAAGCAGCTGAGCGGGCGGGTGGACCGAAGAAGAAAGCGCCCAGGAGGTGGAGGAAGGTGAGGGCTGGCAGAGGGGACAGACGGCAGAGGGGACGGACGGCAGAGGGACGGACGGCAGAGGGGACGGACGGCAGAGGGGACGGACGGCAGAGGGACGGACGGCAGAGGGACGGACGGCAGAGGGGACGGACGGCAGAGGGACGGACGGCAGGGGGGACGGACGGCAGGGGGGACGGACGGCAGAGGGCCGGACGGCAGAGGGCCGGACGGCGGGGGGCCGGACGGCAGAGGGACGGACGGCAGAGGGACGGACGGCAGGGGGGACGGACGGCAGGGGGGACGGACGGCAGGGGGGACGGACGGCAGAGGGGACAGATGGCAGAGGGACGTACCTGAGCTCGCTGGCCTCTTCCCGGGACAGCAGGGCGCCCTGCTCCGCGGGGCCCGACTGGGACCGCAACACCTTCAGCTCCATCTCGAGCTGCAAGGAAACAGCACAGGTCAGCGGAGGGCGTGTGGGGCCAGCAACGCGGGGCTGCCAGCCTGGACATCCAGAGGGTGCTGAGGCCCCGACCCTCCCGCGGTCCAGCTGTGCAAATCCACGGCCTGCTCTTCTCAGCCCCGGTTCCAAAGAGGCGGCCATTCTGGGCGTGCCCTGGGGGGGTCGGAGTCTGAGGGGTGACGCCGCGGGTGGAAAGGACTCTCCACGTGCAGTCTCTCCACGCACAGTGGCTTTAACAGCGTGGTGTTTCACCTGCTCCATCAGATTCCGCTGCAGGGTGACGGGCAATGCCCGGACGGCCCGGAGAGAAGGTGGACCTGAAGCCACGCCAACAAACCTGGCAGGGCGGTGGGGGTCTGGACGCCTGTAAGGCTAGTAGCCGCGGCCACCAACACAGCTGCCTGGCCTGTGCAGGTTCGCACTGGATTCGGACAGACGGTGATGAAACAACGGAGCCAAGAACTTTAGCTTTAATCCTAGCTTTAATCCTAGCTCGCACCCAGTGGGTGAGAAATACACACAGTGGGAAAACACTTCCCTTTCCATTCAGGGCTCCCAAAGCCACTGACTTATCCGAGTTTCCTAGAATCAAAAATTTGTACCTCACCAGCCTTATTCACCTCTGTTCCCCATCTCCTTCTCTCTGCACAAACTGGCTTCTCCTTCAGCACTCCACCATCTTGGCTGCTTCTCCTCTCCTCCACGTGGCCTTTCTCTGCTCTCCTTTCTCTACTCTCCGTTATAGTGTAGAAATCAAAACCTTTAATCCAATATACAAACCAGGAAGTCTCTGATACAAAGTCACTTATCTGAGGCATAAATGGGATTCCTCATAAGAGTGCACCACCCCACATCATGCTACAGTCAAGGGTGTGGGGAAAAGCTTCGTGTTGAGAAGATCTTAGTATTAAGAGGGCAGGAAAGGCTTAGTCTTAAAACTACGCCTTAGGCTATAAGAACCTTGCTTGCTTACAGCCTGTCCCCCACACCCAATGCAAACTATAAGCAAGCAAACATATATCATATTTACAAACTTATTTGACCAACAGAGCAAGACGAGAGGGAGCAGGGAACAGAAGCCCACCTGGGGCCCCGGGTGCAGGGGCACTGGCACAAGGCCGAGGGCGGAGGACTCAGGTCAGGGCCCTCCCAGGACGGAGCCTGTCTGGTGGGGGTGGGGCACCGTCCCCAGGCCTGGCCGTCCTGGGCTTCAAAGCCCCCCCACCCTGACGCAGACCAAAAACCACTGCTCCGAGGGGCTGGCTGGGCAGCTCTGTGGACGGACACACGGCCAGCGGCCAGGCGGACACGCTGCGGCCCTGTCAGCAGTCGTGGGGGACGGCAGGAGCAGTGACTTCATGACAACTTTATGATACCCTGTCTGTTTATAATGCCTCTTCCTGAGTATTTATAGGTTTTAATTCCCTATAAAATTATTATTACAATTCATAACTCTCTTTATAGAACTCCTGCAGAAGTTGTAATTCTCTTCAGATTTATTTTTGTTCTCTTTCCTTCTGAGGCGGCGCTCACACACGGTCAGGCCAAGGATCGCGCCAGGCGTCCGCGGCCGTGGGGTGGGGCCCCGCCCACAGAGAGCCGCGTCCTCGGTGCCCGGACACGCAGGCACGCCCCTCCGTCAGCAACTCCACGGCAATCACTCTTTCTGCTCATTCTGGGTGGGAGGCGGTCCATTAATTTTTTACTGGGAGGGTGAATAATTCATGTTTTACTGGTTTTCTTTCAAAGTGCAGGCATTTGGATTTATTTATCGTTTCCACCATTTTTCACTTTTTCATTAACTCCTGCTTTGATCTTTACAAATTCCTACCTTTGCTGTGCTTGGCCTGTTTTGTTTTCCTTTTCGGAGTTCCCGGGCTGGTGGTTAACCTGAGCATCCTCCCTCTCTGCTGTTCGAGAGGATGAGTATTTAATCCCGGGTTTTCCCTCCGAGTGCGGCCGCGGCTGCGTCCACAGGCTCCCAGGGACAGTGTCTTCATCACGGTCACTGTCTGGGTTTGGGGCGCACTTTTCGGTCACTGCCTGGGTTTGGGGCGCACTTGGGCACTGCGTTTACTCTTTGGCCCCAAAACTGTTTAAGACAGAGATTTCTGTTCTGCTTGTGTTTCTAGTTCTTTTCTTTTTTAATTTCAAAGTATGAGCTTTTTCTTTTTCTGGATTTGTTCCTTTTTTAAAATTTTTATTCTTGATTTTTTTTTTTTTTTTTTTTTCCTGAAGCTGGAAACGGGGAGAGACAGTCAGACTCCCGCATGCGCCCAACCGGGATCCACCCGGCACGCCCACCAGGGACGACGCTCTGCCCACCAGGAGGCGATGCTCTGCCCCTCCGGGGGGTCGCTCTGCCACGACCAGGGCCACTCTAGCGCCTGGAGCAGAGGCCAAGGAGCCATCCCCAGCGCCCGGGCCATCTTTGCTCCAATGGAGCCTTGGCTGCGGGAGGGGAAGAGAGAGACAGAGAGGAAGGAGGGGGGGTGGAGAAGCAAATGGGCGCTTCTCCTATGTGCCCTGGCCGGGAATCGAACCCGGGTCCCCCGCACGCCAGCGCTCTACCGCTGAACCAACCGGCCAGGGCCTTATTCTTAATTTTTGAGAGAGAGGAAGGGAGGGAGAAACACTGATTTGTTTTTCCACTTCATTTCTCTTTTTAAGTGAGAGGAGGGGAGATAGTGAGACAGACTTCCGCATGCACCCCGACCGGGATCCACCCGGCACGTCCCAAATCAACCGAGCCATGACTGAGAAAGAGGGGGTCAAACCCAGGACGCCCACGGCCAACGCTCTATCCACTGAGCCAACTGGCCAGGGCCTGGATGGCCTCTTCAGAGAGGCCCTGCTGCATGACTCACAGCCAGAGTCCTGCTCTAGGACGACGCTGGAGCAGACGGACCCCCGGGAGAAGGACGGCAGTGGCGGGGTGCTGGGCACGAGGTGTAGCCAGGACAGGACTGGGGCTGGGGGCCAGGGGCCCGGGGCCGCTGCTGTGGAAATAGCCATTGCTCACACTGCCCTGACCATCTGCCTGCTTCACTTCCAAACTGCAGCGAGGGGCTCACCCTGCCCACTGCCCGTCCCCGAAGCTAATACACACATTGCTATTCCTTTCTCGGGCTCCTCTCCTGAATTAAGAGGCATAATTACCAGCAGCGCCTGTTCCAAACGAACCAAGCGGCTGGGGAGCTGGGGTTGCTGCTCGGACCGGCTGTCCCCTCCTCCCAGCCCCGTCTGAGCCCTGCTCCTTATTCTGCAGGCGAGAGGGCTGTGGCCAAGGAGGCTGCCGTTCCTCCAAAGCCAGTGGACTCTCCGCTCCGAGGGCTCCACACCCACCGCCAAACAGACTGTGGGGGCCGCGGCAGTGCTGCTGAGGCCCGGGAAGTGGTCATCTTAGGCCTGGACGAGGATCCTGTCCAGCTCCAGCGCGAGGGAGGCGGGTGTTGGAAGGGACGGCCCCGTCCGGGGACCTGGCTGGCCGAGCTGAGCTGACCGTGCCCTGACGGCCCAGAAACGGGGCAGGAGCTCGGGCCACAGCCCCGCTCCGCACGCGTCCCGAAGGCCACGCAGGACACGACACTCTGGGCCCCTCCTCTCCCCTCTCCACAGGGCAGGAGCTCGGGCCACAGCCCCGCTCCGCACGCGTCCCGAAGGCCGCGCAGGACACGACACTCTGGGCCCCTCCTCTCCACTCTCCACAGGGCAGGAGCTCGGGCCACAGCCCCGCTCCGCACGCGTCCCGAAGGCCACGCAGGACACGACACTCTGGGCCCCCCCCTCTCCCCTCTCCGCAGGGCAGGAGCTCGGGCCACAGCCCCGCTCCGCACACGTCCCGAAGGCCACGCAGGACACGACACTCTGGGCCCCTCCTCTCCCCTCTCCACAGGGCAGGAGCTCGGGCCACAGCCCCGCTCCGCACGCATCCCGAAGGCCGCGCAGGACACGACACTCTGGGCCCCTCCTCTCCACTCTCCACAGGGCAGGAGCTCGGGCCACAGCCCCGCTCCGCACGCGTCCCGAAGGCCACGCAGGACACGACACTCTGGGCCCCTCCTCTCCCCTCTCCGCAGGGCAGGAGCTCCGGCCACAGCCCCGCTCCGCACGCGTCCCGAAGGCCACGCAGGACACGACACTCTGGGCCCCTCCTCTCCCCTCTCCGCAAGGCAGGAGCTCGGGCCACAGCCCCGCTCCGCACGCGTCCCGAAGGCCACGCAGGACACGACACTCTGGGCCCCTCCTCTCCCCTCTCCGCAGGGCAGGAGCTCCGGCCACAGCCCCGCTCCGCACGCGTCCCGAAGGCCACGCAGGACACGACACTCTGGGCCCCTCCTCTCCACTCTCCGCAGGGCAGGAGCTCCGGCCACAGCCCCGCTCTGCACGCGTCCTGAAGGCCACGCAGGACATGACACTCTGGGCCCCTCCTCTCCACTCTCCGCAGGGCAGGCATTCCTGAGTGACCAGGCGGCACGAGCAGAGGCAGGTGGCCGATGGCTGAAGCCAGACAGGGTCTGCCTGCCCACACGGGAAGCCGAGCTCGGACGGCCTCCAGGCGGCAGAGCTGGCTGGCGCAGGAGGGCGGGGGTTTCTACCACCTGCCTCCGCTGTTCCGTTCTCACCCAACAGTAAGAAATGCTGAAAACATCGGCCTCCTGCCCGGAGCCCAGGCCAGCACCCCCGCCTCGTGGGCTACCCGGGGGGCCTCTGCTCTAACAGCAGACCAGGCTCACGGCCACACTGGCCACGCCGGGCGTCCCCTCGCCTGCAGCGTGAGCAACAGGTGGTCGGTCCTGCTGCCACACGGCCCAGTGTGTGAGCTCTGCAGAGGCCGTGCCCGCAGGTCCCCTGCCCCCCCCCACTGCTCTGCCGCGGGCCCCAGCGGGCACAGACAGTGCTGGTCAGTGCTGGTCAGTGTTTGCGGAATCGCTGGATGAACGTGGGTGTTCTCGAGGCTCTGCTCTGGGGGCCGGGCCCGCCTCTACTGACATTTAAAGAAGGAAGAAGGGCTCCAAGAGGACTATGAGCAAGTGTCCACCAACAAATTACATAACCCCGGGGAAATACATTCCTACAAACACACGAACCACCAAAACTGACTCAAGAAGAAATAGAAAATATGAACAGACCCGCAACAAGTAAGGAGACTCAACCAGGAATCGGAAATCTCCCAACAAAGAAAGGTCCAGGGCCCGAGCTGGGTGGTTCAATGGACAGAGCATCGTCCCAGCGTGCCGAGGCCTTGGGTTTAACCCCTGGTCAGGGCACGTCCAAGAAGCAGTCAGTGAGCACAACTAAATGGAACAACTAAGTGAAACAATGAACTGATGCTTCTCTCTCTCTCTCTAACCTCCCTCCCCTCCCCTTCTCTCTCTCTCTCTCTCTCTCTCTCTCTCTCTCTCTTACTCAACAGAAAATTTAAAAAGGAAAAAGAGAAATGTCCCGAGCCAGATGGCTTCATGGTTGATGCGATCAACTGTTTAAAGATTAACACCAATCCTTCCTACATCTTTCCAGACACTCAGGAGGCTGGAACGCTTCTTCACTCTTCCCGTGGGGCCAGCACGACTCACCCCGAAGCCAGAGACAAGACGTCCCCTGAACAGGAAACAGAGACCAACAACCCGCAGGACGCAGTGTGTGAACCCCCAGTGTGACAGCGGCTCGGAGAACAGCAGACACAGCTGCCGTGGGTCTGCACCAGGAGCCAGGGCTCAGCACACACCACCTTTCAAAGTGAAGTCAGAATGGATCAAAGCCTGGATGTTAAGAGTGGACACTGTGAAACTCTTAGAGGAAAATGAAAGAGTAAATCTTGACCTGGATTTGGGGCCGGTTTCTGAGTGACGACCTTGAAGCACAAGTGGCACAAGGCAGCAGCAGACAAAGGGGCCTCGGCACAGCGGACTGCGTCCACCCCCAGAGACGCCGTCGGCACAGCGGACTGCATCCACCCGTCCACCCCCAGAGACGCCATCGGCACAGGGGACTGCGTCCACCCCCAGAGACGCCGTCGGCACAGCGGACTGCATCCACCCGTCCACCCCCAGAGACGCCGTCGGCACAGGGGACTGCGTCCACCCCCAGAGACGCCGTCGGCACAGCGGACTGCGTCCACCCCCAGAGACGCCGTCGGCACAGCGGACTGCATCCACCCGTCCACCCCCAGAGACGCCGTCGGCACAGGGGACTGCGTCCACCCCCAGAGACGCCGTCGGCACAGGGGACTGCGTCCACCCCCAGAGACGCCGTCGGCACAGGGGACTGCGTCCACCCCCAGAGACGCCGTCGGCACAGGGGACTGCGTCCACCCCCAGAGATGCCGTGGGCACAGGGGACTGCGTCCACCCCCAGAGACGCCGTCGGCACAGGGGACTGCGTCCACCCCCCCGAGACGCCGTGGGCACAGGGGACTGCGTCCACCCCCAGAGACGCCGTGGGCACAGGGGACTGCGTCCACCCCCAGAGACGCCGTGGGCACAGGGGACTGCGCCCATCCTCCAGAGACGCCGTGGGCACAGGGGACTGCGTCCACCCCCAGAGACGCCGTGGGCACAGGGGACTGCGTCCACCCCCAGAGACGCTGTCGGCAGAGGGAAGACAGCCCTCAGAGCCAGAAGCACCTGCACACCACGTGTCTGTGAGGACTCAGAGACTGGAGGATACAAAGTACTCACGGAGTTTCAGTCTCACGGAGCTTTTGCAGCTCAGCAACAACAAAACAATGCAATGTGGGACGAGGAAAGGATCCCAGCAGACATCCTTCCAAGGACACAGCCCACCACTGGCAGGGAAGACACTCACGTCACAAGCCAGGGGCCGGAGCAAACCCCACCACCAGACACCACGTCTGGCCGAGACGGCTCCCTCGCAACAAAGCCCGGGAAACAGCAAGTGTCCTCGCTGCCCCTCAGTCACCAGACTGGTGGCCCGGGTCTTCTCTGCTCTCGCTCTGGTCAGTCAGCTAGAGGGTCACGAGGTCCCTCTCCTTACAGAGCTCCCCCAGGAGTGACTGAGAGGAAGAGCCTCCCGGTTCCAGTTAGAACACACGCTTTCCCGCGAGGGCAGCAGACAGGGGGGCGGGCAGCAGGCCGAGCCTCGCTCAGACCGAGTGAGGAGCATGGCCGGCACGGACGGGGCACTGATGGAGCTCCTGGGGCAGCGGACAGGGGGGTGGGCAGCGGGGCCGGCACGGACGGGGCACTGATGGAGCTCCCGGGGCAGCGGACAGGGGGGTGGGCAGCGGGGCCGGCACGGACAGGGGCACTGACGGAGCTCCCGGGGCAGCGGACAGGGGGTGGGCAGCGGGGCCGGCACGGACGGGGCACACGGAGCTCCCGGGGTAGCGGAGCTCGGCAGACACGGCCCCTGGGAGCTGCCTGCAGGCACGGACGTCCTGGCAGCAGGGTCAGGCTCGATGTGCGCAGCCCGACGACAGGCCCCACACCACTCTCTGCGGGAACGCCTGGCCTGCCAGTTCCCTCGCAGCTCAGAGCACATGACATGCTAATGCTGGTGGCACTGGAGGGTGGCTCATGAGTGCAGTGTCGCCTTCCACCAGACACGCTGCGCTCGGACTGACTGCAGGGTACCGGCCCCGCCCTGGGCCTGGCCCCGTCCCACCGGGGACGCCCTCTGCGACAGCGACTCTACCCCCCCACCCCGAGGCCGCAGCTGGGGAGCACGGAGGAAGGACAGGCACACCGAGCCGTGTGCCACCTGCTCATGCACGCGCCTCCCTGGGCGGGCACCACGGCGGCGACGTCAAGCGGAGCCCAGGCCCACATCCCAGGGTCCAGGCCAGTGCCCCTCCCGAGCCCCATCCGGGCAGGCGTTTCCTGCCTCCCAGAAAGTGGCGGGTGCTGGGATCAGAACCGGAGTCCTCCAACCTGGCACTGAGCCCAGCGAGCAACCAGGAACACCCAGGTGGCTGCTGCTGCTGTCGAGGGCCAAAGGGTCCCTGCTGGCTCCCTTCCCCGCCCCTTCCTGCCTGGGGCCTTGTCAGGTGCTCCCCGCCACACACAGCGGGTCACCTGCCTTCGCCTCAGGAAAAGCGGCTCGGCTGTAGAGGACGTCCAAGCTGAATTATCACCCTGGAAGGCCAGTTTGTCATTTCCTAAGTTAGCCGAGAGAGAACTCTAATGAAATCTGCAGCCTGTCCCCAGGAAACAGGCCCCTGGAGAGCTGTGGGCACATCACCACCAGGGCTGGGAGGCCCCAGGCTGCCCAGCCACAGGTGACAGGCCCCTGTCCAGCAAACCAGGCCGCAGCTAGCTCTACGGCAGCAGAGGGCAGGGAGGCCCCAGGGTCAGCCTCACAGAAGGCTGGAGTTTTGGCTGAAAGCACAGAAACCAAGGGAAAGCGGTCCAGATCGGGAGCAGGACCAGCCCCTCCCCCGCCAGCGCCTGGAGGGGCACAGCCCCCGTCACAGGTCTGCACCCCAGCCCCTCAAAGACCTGGCAGCCAACCCCACCTGCCCACAGAGGAGAGCACCTGTCCCCTGGGTGGTGTGTGTGCCGCTTCCACAGGAGCCAGGGCTCTAACCGGTCGAGAGGCCCCTCCTGCAGGGAGGAGTTAACCTGGAGCTGGGGGTGCCACAGACTCTACCAGGACCCCGTGAGAGTGAGAGTGGAGAGCCCCCCCAGAAGGTGCGAGCCCTGACGGGTCTGTCTGCAGCCCCGAGGGCTTCGGGCCCCGCTGTCCCACGGTGCTGCCAGCTCCTGCTGCAGGATGCCCTCCCTCGGGGCCCCTGGGCGGGTGGCCTCTCCACTGATCACAGAGACACACTTCCTGCGCGCCCTCCCCGTTCCGGGGAGCAGGGAGACGGGGTGCCTGTGAGCCGCCGCCCAGCGCAGCAGAGGGGCCCAGCGGCGGCCGGGGTCCTCTCAAGCCCAAGTCCGACGACAGAGCAGCAGTCACCCCGGGCGGGCGCGCAGGAAGAGCTAGGGCAGGAGCGGGCCGGAGGGGCTGTGCCCGGACACGGGAGGCGCGTGGCAGAGTGGTCGGCGCTGAGGGGCTGTGCCCGGACCCGGGAAGCGCGTGGCAGAGTGGTCGGTGCCGGAGGGGCTGTGCCCGACATGGAAGGCGCGTGGCACAGAGTGGTCGGTGCCGGAGGGGCTGTGCCCGGACCCAGGAGGCGCGTGGCAGAGTGGCCGGTGCCGGAGGGGCTGTGCCCGACATGAAAGGCACGTGGCACAGAGTGGTCGGTGCCGGAGGGGCTGTGCCCGGACCCGGGAGGTGCGTGGCACACAGTGGTCGGTGCCGGAGGGGCTGTGCCCGGACCCGGGAGGCGCATGGCACAGAGTGGTCGGTGCCGGAGGGGCTGTGCCCGGACACGGAAGGCGCGTGGCACAGAGTGGTTGGTGCCGGAGGGGCTGTGCCCGGACACGGAAGGCGCGTGGCACAGAGTGGTTGGTGCCGGAGGGGCTGTGCCCGACACGGAAGGCGCGTGGCACAGAGTGGTCGGTGCCGGAGGGGCTGTGCCTGGACCCGGGAGGCGCGTGGCACAGTGGTCGGCGCCGAGCGCTGGGAGGCACAGCTCCGCAGTGCAGGGGCTTCCTGTCTACAGTCAGCCCCACCGACTTCAAAGATCAACTAACCGACGTGTGGCCTGTGCTGTCCCTGTGCTCCATCAGTGTGAGGGGGAGCCCCGGGACCCCCACCCGCCCCTGGTGACATGGAGCTGCAGCCAGAGGGAAAAGTAACAGGCGCGTCACAGAAAGGACGGAACACCAGGAAGAAGCTGACGTCACGTGCAAGTCGCACACGCCGAGTGAAGGACACAGAGGGACGCACGCTGCCCGACAGGAGCGGCCAGCAGCAGACGGCCCTCGCTACACCGAGCCCTCTCTACACCGAGCCCTCTCTACACCGGGCCCTCTCTACACCGGGCCCTCTCTACACCGGGCCCTCTCTACACCGGGCCCTCTCTACACCGGGCCCTCTCTACACCGGACCCTCTCTACACCGGGCCCTCTCTACACCGGGCCCTCTCTACACCGGGCCCTCTCTACACCGACCCCTCTCTACACCGGGCCCTCTCTACACCGGGCCCTCTCTACACCGGGCCCTCTCTACACCGACCCCTCTCTACACCGACCCCTCTCTACACCGGGCCCTCTCTACACCGACCCCTCTCTACACCGACCCCTCTCTACACCGGGCCCTCTCTACACCGGGCCCTCTCTACACCGGGCCCTCTCTACACCGGGCCCTCTCTACACCGACCCCTCTCTACACCGACCCCTCTCTACACCGGGCCCTCTCTACACCGGGCCCTCTCTACACCGGGCCCTCTCTACGCCGACCCCTCTCTACGCCGGGCCCTCTCTACGCCGGGCCCTCGCTACGCCGGGCCCTCGCTACGCCGGGCCCTCGCTACGCCGACCCCTCGCTACGCCGGGCCCTCTCTACGCCGACCCCTCGCTACGCCGGGCCCTCGCTACGCCGGGCCCTCTCTACGCCGGGCCCTCGCTACGCCGACCCCTCTCTACGCCGGGCCCTCTCTACGCCGACCCCTCTCTACGCCGGGCCCTCTCTACGCCGGGCCCACTCTACGCCGACCCCTCTCTACGCCGGGCCCTCGCTACGCCGGGCCCTCTCTACGCCGGGCCCTCGCTACGCCGACCCCTCTCTACGCCGACCCCTCTCTACACCGGGCCCTCTCTACACCGGGCCCTCTCTACACCGGGCCCTCTCTACACCGGGCCCTCTCTACACCGACCCCTCTCTACACCGACCCCTCTCTACACCGGGCCCTCTCTACGCCGGGCCCTCTCTACGCCGGGCCCTCTCTACGCCGGGCCCTCGCTACGCCGACCCCTCTCTACACCGACCCCTCTCTACACCGGGCCCTCTCTACACCGGGCCCTCTCTACGCCGGGCCCTCTCTACGCCGGGCCCTCTCTACGCCGACCCCTCGCTACGCCGGGCCCTCGCTACGCCGGGCCCTCTCTACGCCGGGCCCTCGCTACGCCGACCCCTCTCTACGCCGGGCCCTCTCTACGCCGACCCCTCTCTACGCCGGGCCCTCTCTACGCCGGGCCCACTCTACGCCGACCCCTCTCTACGCCGGGCCCTCGCTACGCCGGGCCCTCTCTACGCCGGGCCCTCGCTACGCCGACCCCTCTCTACGCCGGGCCCTCGCTACGCCGGGCCCTCTCTACGCCGGGCCCTCTCTACGCCGGGCCCTCTCTACGCCGACCCCTCTCTACGCCGGGCCCTCTCTACGCCGGGCCCACTCTACGCCGGGCCCTCTCTACGCCGGGCCCTCTCTACGCCGGGCCCTCTCTACGCCGACCCCTCTCTACGCCGACCCCTCTCTACGCCGGGCCCTCGCTACGCCGGGCCCTCGCTACGCCGGGCCCTCTCTACGCCGACCCCTCTCTACGCCGGGCCCTCTCTACGCCGACCCCTCTCTACGCCGACCCCTCTCTACGCCGACCCCTCTCTACGCCGGGCCCTCTCTACGCCGGGCCCTCGCTACACCGGGCCCTCGCTACACCGGGCCCTCTCTACACCGGGCCCTCTCTACACCGGGCACTCTCTACACCGACCCTTCTCTACACCGGACCCTCTCTACACCGACCCCTCGCTACACCGACCCCACACACAGGCAGCTCCAAGGGGTTCCTACGTGGGACTCGACCGGTGAACTGCCAGTTCTCTCGTCCAGGAGAGAAAGCGTGAGCCTGGAGAAGGCGGGCACGCAGGTGCCACACGCTCTGCTCACCTGAGCAGCACGACTGCCGTGCAGACTCGAGTGTCCTGCACAGGAAGCTTCCCTCTCCCTTTGGAGGGGATCCAAGTACCTTCTGCAGCCAACGGCCAGAAATCATACCTTTGGAAATAGTTTCCTAGACCAAGAAACCAACTTCTCAGCCTCCAAGAAACACACTCCTCTGGTCCCAGCGGCCACCCTCCCTGAGCCTTTCCAGACACGGGCCGCCCACCAGGATGAGCTCTGCCTGGTCCCCTGGCATGACAGGTCGAGGTGGCACAAGTGGCTGCCAGTCACACCCAGAGGTGCTGTTGTAGCCTCCACGCTGGCAGACTGTGGTAAGGCCAGGTCAGGGCGGGGCATGCCCAGGTGATGGCCGCCCGCACTGAACACGGACACTCGCACAACTGCTCGGAGGACCTGGCGGCCTCGGCCCTGGCTCTGGCAGAGGCAGCAGCAGCACGTCCCTGCAGAGGGGCCCCAGCAGCGCCGACCCCTGCACGAGCCCTCTGGGCCAGCGCGGAGTGGCTGGTGCTGTCTGGTGACAGCCCGAGGCTGAGAGACGGCAGGTGGGAGGAAGGCCACAGAGGACTTCAGTCCCCAGACAAGATGGGTCTCAAGAGAACTGGTCCTGCTTTGTGACGGGACAGGCCTCACCCTGCATACCACGCTCACACTGCCGCGGTCGTACCTGGAACCCAGGATCCCAGGAGCGGCAGGCAGTGTCCTCCAGGCCCTGCAGCCCCTGCCACCCACCCCCCGCCACGGCCCACCCTGCAGGGCTCCCCCTCCCCTGGGCGGCCAGGACTGGAACCCGCAGGAACCATTAAGGTAGGGGTCGGGAACCTATGTGGCTCTTTCGATGGCTGCATCTGGCTCGCAGACAAATCTTTGATAAAAAAAATAATAACGGCCTGACCAGGCGGTGGCGCAGTGGATAGAGCGTCAGACTGGGATGCGGAAGGACCCAGGTTCGAGACCCCAAGGTCACCAGCTTGAGCACAGGCTCATCTGGTTTGAGCAAAAAGCTCACCAGCTTGAACCCAAGGTCGCTGGCTCACGCAAGGGGTTACTTGGTCTGCTGAAGGCCCACGGTCAAGGCACATATGAGAAAGCAATCAATGAACAACTAAGGTGTTGCAACAAAAAACTGATGATTGATGCTTCTCATCTCTCTCCATTCCTGTCTGTCTGTCCCTATCTATCCCTCTCTCTGACTCTCTGTCTCTGTTAAAAAAAAAAAAAAAAAAAAAGAGAATCAACCTATGAATGCATAAATGAGTTGATCTCTCTCTCTGTTCTTCTCTCTCTCTCTCTCTCAAAGCAATAATAAATTTAAAAAAATAAATAAATAAACAATAACGTTAAAAATATAAAACAGGCCCTGGCCGGTTGGCTCAGCGGTAGAGCGTCGGCCTAGCGTGCGGAGGACCCGGGTTCGATTCCCGGCCAGGGCACATGGGAGAAGTGCCCATTTGCTTCTCCACCCCTCCGCCGCGCCTTCCTCTCTGTCTCTCTCTTCCCCTCCCGCAGCCGAGGCTCCATTGGAGCAAAAATGGCCCGGGCGCTGGGGATGGCTCTGTGGCCTCTGCCTCAGGCGCTAGAGTGGCTCTGGTCGCAACATGGCGACGTCCAGGATGGGCAGAGCATCACCCCCTGGTGGGCAGAGCGTCGCCCCATGGTGGGCATGCCGGGTGGATCCCGGTCGGGCGCATGCGGGAGTCTGTCTGACTGTCTCTCCCTGTTTCCAGCTTCAGAAAAATGCAAAAAATAAAAATAAAAAATAAAAAAAAATAAAAAACATTCTCATGTATTACAATCCATTCATTTCCTACCGCTCATGTTCATGGTTGCGGGTGGCTGGAGCCAATCACACCTGTCCTCCGGGACACCACCACATTTTTATTGGATAATGTGTAAGGTACACTGGTCGTTGTGAGGTCAGGAAGTAAACTTCCCTCCTTTTAATCAAGTAGTCAGCTAGCTAACTGCAGAAACTCTTTTGATGAAGAAGATGGCTAAAAGAAAAAAAGATGAGGAGCATCGTACTTTTCAGGAGGAATGGACAGAGGAATTCACCTCTGTGGAGGGAGCAGGTTCTGCAGTGTGTCTAATATGCAATGATAAAATTGCATTGATGAAATGGTCAAATATAAAGTGGCTTCGACACACGCCATACTACATTTACATCGAAATATCCAGCGGGGGACAGCAGGAAGAAAGGATGTCAAGAGCTACTGTGCAGAGCGCAAGCTAGTCAGCAACAACTCCGTGTTTGGACCCAACAAGGTGACTGGAATTCGACTAGCTTTGCTGGTGTTTTAGCAATTGTGAGAAACGGAAAGCCATTCACAGATGGGGAGTATGCCAAAACATTCATGCTTGATGTTGCCAATGAACTTTTTGATGACTTTTTGGATAAAGACAAGATAATCAAACGAATAAAAGACATGCCTCGCCTGGCCTGTGGTGGCGCAGTGGATAAAGCGTCGACCTGGAACGCTGAGTTCTCCAGTTCGAAACTCTGGGCTTGTCTGGTCAGGACACATATGGGAGTTGATGCTTCCTGCTCCTCCCCCTTCCCTCCCTCTCCTCTTTAAAATGAATAAATAAAGCCTGACCTGTGGTGGCACAGTGGATAAAGCGTCAACCTGGAAACGCTGAGGTTGCCGGTTCGAAACCCTGGGCTTGCCTGGTCAAGGCACATATGGGAGTTGATGCCTCCTGCTCCTCCCCCCTTCTCTCTCTCTCTCTCTCTCCTCTCTATAATGAATAAATAAAATCTTTAAAAAAAAAGAAGACATGCCTCTGTTGGCAAAAACTATTCACGACTGTACCATCATGATGACAAATCAAATTGAGGCAACACAAGTGAAGGACATAAATGCAACACCATTCTTTTCTCTCACTTTGGATGAGTCAACAGACGTAAGCCATTTATCCCAGTTCAGCATGATTGCAAGGTATGCTGTCAGTGACACACTACTTGAGGAAAGTCTTGCTGTTTTGCCTATGAAAGAGACAACAAGAGGGGAGAATTTATTCAAGTCTTTCACTGAGTTTGCTAAAGAAAAAGTTTACCGGCTCTGGCCGGTTAGCTCAGTGGTAGAGCATCAGCCTGGCGTGTGGAAGTCCCGGGTTCGATTCCCGGCCAGGGCACACAGGAGAAGTGCCCATCTGCTTCTCCACCCCTCCCCCTCTCCTTCCTCTCTGTCTCTCTCTTCCCCTCCTGCAGCCAAGGCTCCATTGGAGCAAAGTTGGCCTGGGCGCTGAGGATGGCTCCTTGGCCTCTGCCTCAGGCACTAGAATGGCTCTGACCGCGGCAGAGCGACGCCCCAGATGGGCAGAGCATCGCCTCCTGGTGGGCATGCCGGGTGGATCCCGGTTGGGCGTATGCAGGAGTCTGACTGCCTCCTCGTTTCCAACTTCAGAAAAATACAAAAAAAATTTAAAAAGTAAATAAACAAATAATAAATAAAAATTAAAAAAACAGAAAAAGTTTACTGATGGATAAACTTATTTCGGTGTGTACTGATGGTGCTCCGTGCATGGTGGGGAAAAACAGAGGATTCGTAGCACTTCTTCGTGAACATGAAAAGAGACCCATCCTAAGTTTTCACTGCATCCTACATCAGGAGGCACTTTGTGCTCAGATGTGTGGTGAGCAGCTTGGTGAGGTGATGTCGCTGGTCATTCGGGTGGTCAACTTTATTGTTGCCCGAGTTGTAAATGATTGCCAATTTAAAACACTGCTGGATAAAGTTGGGAATAATTATCCTGGTCTGCTTCTGCACAGCAATGTGCATTGGTTGTCAAGAGGGAAGATGCTCAGCTGTTTCGCGGCTTGTCTGAGTGAAATCCAGACTTTTCTTGAAATGAAAAACGTCGAGCATCCTGAGTTAGCTAACACTGAGTGGCTTATGAAGTTCTACTGTCTCGTGGACATGACGGAACATCTGAACCAGCTCAATGTGAAAATGCAAGGCGTTGGAAATACAGTCTTATGTCTTCAACAAGCAGTGTTTGCATTTGAAAACGAGCTGGAACTCTTCATTGTCGACATTGAAACAGGTCGTTTACTACACTTTGAAAAACTGGGAGAGTTTAAAGATGCACGCACAGCAAGTGACCCTGCTCAACATCTTGATCTCCAGCAGCTAGCAGGCTTCACATCTAATCTCCTGCAGTCATTCAAAGCACGCTTTGGAGAATTTCGTGAGCGCACTCGTCTTTTTAAGTTCATCACCCATCCACACAAGTGTGCAGTGGACAGCGCTGACCTGAGTTACATCCCTGGTGTCTCCGTCAGAGATTTTGAGCTACAAGCTGCTGACCCGAAGGCCTCAGACATGTGGGTGAATAAGTTCAAGTCACTGAATGAAGATTTGGAAAGACTTGCATAACAGCAAGCAGAGTTGGGGAGCAAACACAAGTGGGGAGAAATGAAAAAAATTCAACCCACAGACCAGCTGATTGTCAAAACTTGGAACGGCTTCCCGTCACATACGACACAGTGCAGTGTGTGAGTATTGCTGTACTGACAATGTCTGGCTCTATGTATGCATGTGAGCACTCTCTCTCACATCTAAAGAACGTTAAGACCAACCTAGGATCACATTTAACAGATGGAAGTCTCAACGCCTGCATGAAGCTTAACCTCACCACGTATCAACCAGACTACAAAGCCATCAGCAAAACCATGCCGCACTATACGTCGCATTAATGGTAAGAAGTACTTTATTCATCCTTGGTTAGCAACAGCATAACAACGTTACTAAAAGAATTCAGACTTATTGTACTTTAAAAGTGTTGGTCTTACATAAAATGCACACATTTACTTGTATTTAGTGTTAAATATATTGTATGGTTCTCACGGAATTACATTTTAAAATATGTGGCGTTCATGGCTCTCTCAGCCAAAAAGGTTCCCGACCCCTGCATTGAGGCAACACGGGATTTTAATTGCACGGAGCTGTGAGGGTATAACTCCTCCTAAATCAGAAAATGAATCTTCCGCTCTCACTCCCTGATGTGTGTAAAATATTAGAGGACTTTCTGTACTTACAATAAAAACCTGGCATTTCCAGCCGCCACCGGCCATGTCTAATTAGGGCGAGGTATGCTAACAGGACAGTGACGAGCTGGGACATCTTTCCGTGTGGTGGTAATTGCATTAAATAAAACGTGTGGATTGTACGTAAGCTCACTAATTAGCAAGGGCTCACTAATTAATAACAGACAGTCGGACTGTCTTGGTCCTGTCGTCTGCAGTAACCTCGAGCTTAGAGCTTTCTTCCTCCTCTCCTTCCCCAGACAGCGAGCTGACTCGGGGCCAGAAGTCGGCAGGCGAGGGCTGCAGGCTCGGAGGTGGCCGTGCCCGGCCGGCCGGCGAGGGGGACGGAGCACGCAGCCAGCAGCGAGCCTGCGTCTGCCTGCCTAGGCCCCGAGGCCCCGGCACACCAGCGGAAGGCCGTCCCCAGGACGGGTGAGCAGGCCGCAGGGCCAGACGAGAGTCCACTCCTGTCTCCCAGTGAGCTCTGGGCCACTGTCCCCCCTCCTGTCTCTTCCGCCAGCGCAGGGTGACAGCGGCGCTGTGTCCCCTGACCACAGGGAAGGCGCTGTGCTGGGATGCGACCCCCGGGGAGCGGAGCACAGAGCCTCCCTGCAGAGCCCCGGACCCTGCACCACCGCCCGGCCTTTACTCTCCGCAGGGGGCTCCGGAGGCGCCGGGTGGTGGGGGAGGGTTGGGAGGGAGAGCAGACAGAGGCTGGCTGGCTCCCTGTGCGCCCGGCCTGCAGGCTGGGCACGGTGCTGCCACTCCTCATCTGCCCTGTGACTGGGAAGGAGAAGAGAAGTGAAACCAACAACACGAAATAGGCTGAAATTAGACCATCAAAGGCCGAGATTACAGCCTGTCTGAGGGGACAGCTGCGGTCCAGACCCAGAAACAAGCTGGAGGAGCCCGGGCCAGGCGCCCATGGTGTCCTGCTGGTGTGCACAAGGGTGGCCGTGTCCATGGCAGGGCCGGGGACCCACTCCGGGAAGGGCAGGCCCCACATCCCGCCCGTCCTGCACAGCCCAGAGGACAGGCGCACTTCGCCCACAGCTCTGCACAGAGCACAGTCAGAACCCATGGGGAGAAACGGGCCCTCCCCGCCACAAGTCCTCGTTTGTATGGAGGAGGGACCAGGTGTCAGCACGTGGAAACCCTGAGAGCCTTACACAGGGAGCAGAAACCACACGGTCAACAAGGACACAGGCAGGAACGCCGCCCCACGCCAGCCCCTCGCCCCCGGGCCCGGGACAAGATCCTCGATGTCCACAGCATTCAGACCCCACAGTTCCCTCCAAATCACACCCCCGACCTCCCCGGACCCCACGCCCTCTGCGTCCCCACCGTGTCTCTGACAGGAAGGGCACTCAGACCCCACAGTTCCCTCCAAATCACACTCCCGACCTCCCCGGGCCCCACGCCCTCTGCGTCCCCACCGTGTCTCTGACAAGAAGGGCACTCAGACCCACACTCCCTCCAAATCACACCCCCGACCTCCCCGGACCCACGCCCTCTGCGTCCCCACCGTGTCTCTGACAGGAAGGGCACTCAGACCCACACTCCCTCCAAATCACACCCCCGACCTCCCCGGACCCCACGCCCTCTGCGTCCCCACCGTGTCTCTGACAGGAAGGGCACTCAGACCCACACTCCCTCCAAATCACACTCCCGACCTCCCCGGACCCCACGCCCTCTGCGTTCCCACCGTGTCTCTGACAGGAAGGGCACTCAGACCCCACACTCCCTCCAAATCACACTCCCGACCTCCCCAGACCCCACGCCCTCTGTGTTCCCACCGTGTCTCTGACAGGAAGGGCACTCAGACCCACACTCCCTCCAAATCACACCCCCGACCTCCCCGGACCCCACGCCCTCTGCGTCCCCACCGTGTCTCTGACAGGAAGGGGCCATGGCTGCCCCAGCCGGGACGCGGGCCCCCAGCGGGCAGGTCTTGGACTTACCATATCCGCCCTCTGCTTCTGGCCGCCCAGCTCCTCCAGCGCCTGCGACAGCTGAGCCTTCGAGACAAGACAGAAAGGGAGGTCAGTGGGCCCACCCCAGCTCTGCCGCCCTGCTGCCCAGGGGCTGGAAGGCAGGGCGGCACCCGGAGGAGGGAGAGGGCTGAGGGCGGCTGGACACGGCACCCCCAGAGTCCGGTCCAGACCCGAGGGCGGCTGGACACGGCACCCCCAGAGTCCAGTCCAGACCCGAGGGCGGCTGGACACGGCACCCCAAAAGTCCAGTCCAGACCCGAGGGCGGCTGGACACGGCACCCCCAGAGTCCAGTCCAGACCCGAGGGCGGCTGGACACGGCACCCCCAGAGTCCAGTCCAGACCCGAGGGCGGCTGGACACGGCACCCCCAGAGTCCAGTCCAGACCCGAGGGCGGCTGGACACGGCACCCCCAGAGTCCAGTCCAGACCCGAGGGCGGCTGGACACGGCACCCCCAGAGTCCAGTCCAGACCCGAGGGCAGCTGGACACGGCACCCCCAGAGTCCAGTCCAGACCCGAGGGCAGCTGGACACGGCACCCCCAGAGTCCAGTCCAGACCCGAGGGCAGCTGGACACGGCACCCCCAAAGTCCAGTCCAGACCCGAGGGCAGCTGGACACGGCACCCCCAAAGTCCAGTCCAGACCTGCGTGAGAAAGCGATGGGGCTGGGGGGTCACGGGTGGAGACCGATGGGGTCAGTGCCTGGGGAGCGCAGGAATCCAGAAAAACCCTGACACCTCGGACCGCTGCCCGCCAGGAGGACTCCAGGGTCCAGGCAGCGGGGACCCAGCCCATGGGCGCAGTCACAGGGATGCCCATGGTGGTGCCCAGTAGCCCACGCTTGGCTCCTGCATGCCACAGGGTGCTCACAGCCTCGCAGACCTGGGCCGGGAGCTCAGGGCCACTGTGTCCCAGCCCGGGAGAGGGGGCGGGGGTCCACTGGCTCGAGCTCCGGTTGCCCACACACCCCTGCCCAGCCACCAAGTCACGAGCGTGGTTTGTGTGGCTGCCTTGGGCCGCGTGTGGAACACTAGGCCAGGACACGGTCATAAAATGAGAGAATCAGTCACACGTGCCCCAGAAAATGGTGAAAATCAATGTATCAAGTGCCGAGTGGGGCCTCTGCTGTGAGCACTGCTGGGTAAGTGACTCCGGCCGCCCCCGCCGAAGCTCCGTGTTCGGTACCCGGGCAGCGACCCACCGTCTCTGTGCCACCGTGAGGAGGACCGACCCCCAGGCCGCACAGCCCGTCCCTGAGCGGTGGGGCAGCAGACTGCAGAGGTCACCACGTCCCGCGCCCGCAGGGGTAGAGGAGGGAGACCGAGAGGCCCGAGCGGCGGGCAGCAGACTGCAGAGGTCACCACGTCCCGCGCCCGCAGGGGTAGAGGAGGGAGACCGAGAGGCCCGAGCGGCGGGTAGCAGATTGCAGAGGTCACCACGGGGTAGCAGACTGCAGAGGTCACCACGTCCCGCGCCCGCAGGGGTGGAGGAGGGAGACCGAGAGGCCCGAGTGGCGGCCAGCAGACTGCAGAGGTCACCACGTCCCGCGCCCACAGGGGTAGAGAAGGGAGACTGAGAGGCCCAAGCGGCGGGTAGCAGACTGCAGAGGTCACCACGGGGTAGCAGACTGCAGAGGTCACCACGTCCCGTGCCCGCAGGGGTAGAGGAGGGAGACCGAGAGGCCCGAGTGGCGGGCAGCAGGCTGCAGAGGTCACCACGTCCCGCGCCCGCAGGGGTAGAGCAGGGAGACCGAGAGGCCCCGAGGGCTGGGGGAGGCCTGCTTCTCTGTCGCAAGAACGTGTCTGCAGGCCAGCCACGCCCCGGGCACCCGAGCGGGTCCCCTGTCCACACAGAAACCGTGGCCTGTGGCCGGCAGCTCACTCAGCCCAGGGAAGGTGGCACCCAAGGACAAGGTCACACGGACAGGACGAGATGGAAGCCAGGCCTCCCGCCATCCTGTTTCACATCACACATGGCACAAGGGTGTGAGGGCCCAGCTGTCAGGGGCCCTTGCAGGTGGCAGCACCATTCATGACTCTGTCCAGCAGTGGCCCCCACGGGTCAGGAGGGAACCCCTCAGGTGGACAGCGGCCAGAGCATGCATCCACAGGCTGACAAGCACGCAGCTCAGACAGCCAAGTGCTTGGCTAGAGCCTGGGGCTCTGATGGGGACCCTGATTCCAAGGCAGGCATTGGGACGGGGGCACCGATCTGCCGGACCCACTGCCGCAATCGGAGCAGTAACGGGAGAGTGCGCGGGCCCCCCCCCCCCCCCGAGAGCACAGAGGACCCCTGCCGGGCACCCCGTGGTGCCGACCTGGACCCGGTGCAGGGCTGACCCTGCCGGGCCCTCCGTGGTGCCGACCTGGACCCGGTGCAGGGCTGACCCTGCCAGGCCCTCCGTGGTGCTGACCTGGACCCGGTGCAGGCTCAGCCCGTCCCGCTCAGCAGCCCAGGTGGGGACACTGGGACCACAGCCGCAGCATCAGCTCTGAACTTGCTACACGTCCACACATCAGAACCCCTCCCCGGCCCCTGCGGTGCCACCTCCCGCAGGCAGCTGAGACGGGCACTGGTTTGAGAGCCTGCCGGAGGCTGGGATCAGAGGCAGACAGCCAGAGCCCACCCCGAGCCCACCCTCCAGCAGGGCGGCCTGGAGCCAGGACTGGGCGGGACATCGGCCAGGCGGCCGAGTGAGTCTGCAGCTGTCACCCCCGCACCCCAGAGCATCGATCTAGGCAGCCACCTACGGACAGGAATAGAAAAGATCAATGGGCCTAAGAACTGGTGTTTTGAAAAGATAAACTTGACGAACCGTTAGCTGGACAAGCTGAGGAAAAAGGAAGGAGATGCAAACAAACAGAATCAGGGACAGAAGGGGGGACGCCACGCCGGACGTCACGCCGGACGCCACGCCGGATGCCACACCGGACGCCATGCCGGACGCCACGCCGGACACCATGCTGGACAACACACCAGACACCACGCCGGACACCATACTGGACACCACAGCGGATGCCACGCCGGACACCATGCTGGACACCACACTGGACGCCACGCTGGACACCACACCGGACGCCACGCCGGACGCCACGGACACACAGAGACACACGAGACGGCTGTGAGCAAACCGCACCCCGAGAACTGGACAGCCTGAAGTCATGGGCGAGTTGCCGGCCACACACCACCTGCCAAGCATGAGTCCAGAAGAACCAGAAAGTCTGAACAGACCGATTACTAGGAAGGTGACTCAGTAATAATAAAAAAAAAATCTCCTAACAATGACAGGCCCAGCACCAGATGGCTTCTCTGGTGAATTCCACCAAACATTTACAGAAAACCAATACCAATCCTTCTTAAACGCTTTTAAAAATCAAAGAGGAGGGAACACTTTCAAACCCATTTTACGAGGGCAGCGCCACCCTGATGTTAAAGCCAAACAAGAATGCTATAAGAAAACAACATTACAGACCAATATGCCTGGATTGACACAGATGCTAAAATTCGCAGCAAAATATCAGCAAATGGAACTCAACAATAATGGGATCATACACCATAACCAAGTGGGATTTACTCCAGGGATGGTTCAACATCCACAAATCAATCAGTGTGATCCGCCATATTAACACATGCAGGATAAAAACTATACGATTGTCTCAACAGATGCAGGAAAGTACTTGACAAAATTCTACCTCCTTTCAGGATAAAAATTAATTAGGTACCAAAGGAATATACTTCAACATGCCAACAGCTAACATCAGACTCAGTGATGGAAACTAAAATGTTCCGTTTAGATTAGGAACGAAGCAAGGACAGCCACTCTCACCACTGCTCTTTGACAGAGGACTGGAAGTCTCAGCCCGTGCCATTAGGCAAAAGGAAGAAATAAAATGCATCCAAACAGGAAAGTAAAAAAGTAAAATTATCTATTTGCAGATGACATGATCTTATACACAGAAAACAAACCCCACCAGAAAACTGTTAGAACCCGTAAATGATTTCAGTAAAGGTGCAGGATATAAAGTCAACTTACAAAAGAAGTTGCATTTCTATAAACCAACAATAAACTATCTGAACAAAAGAAAAAAAAAACAGTCTCATTTACAACAGCATCAAAAACAATAAAATACATAGAAATACCTTTCACCACGGAGATAAAAGACCTGTGCACTGAAAACTCTAAGACACTGATGCTAGAAACTGAAGACACAAAGGTATCCCATGTTCATGGATGCTAGAAACTGAAGACACAAAGGTATCCCATGTTCATGGGTTGAAAAAAGTAACCATGATAAAATATTCATACTACCCAAAGAGAACTACAGATTCAATGAAATCCCCATCAAAATTTCAATGGCAATGTTGACAAAAATAGAAGGAAATAAAACCCTAAAGTTCTTATAGAATCACAAAAGACCCCAAAGAGTCAAAGTAATGTTGAGAAAGAGGAACAAAGCTGGAGGCATCACACTTTCTCATTTCAAATTATACTATAAAGCTACAGGAATCAAAACAGTGTGGCATTGGCACAGAAACAGACACATGGCTGGATGGAACAGAAACAAGTCCACACATACACAGCTAACTAACCCCTGACAAAGATGCCACGGGCACACAACTGGGACAGGACAGTCTCTTCCGTAAGTGGTGCTGGGGACACTGGACCTCTCTGTTACACTAGATACAAAAACCAACTCAAAGTAGAGACTGAAACCAGGAAACTCTTGGAGAAAAACAGGAACAAAGCTCCTTGACATTCACCTTGGTGACGATCTTTGAGATGTGACCCCAAAAGCACAGGCAACGAAAGCAGAGAATCAGTAAGTGGGACCACGTCACACTGGAAAGCTTCTCCACAGCTTAGGAACCGTCCACAACACAAAAGGCAAGGGGAGGAAATGTGTATTGGCCAACCACATATTGAATGGGGGGGGTTAATATCCCATATTTATAAGGAGCTCTTACAACTCAACAGCACAAGAACAAACACCGAATTTTAAAAATGAGCAAAGGATCCAAAAAAAAAAAAAAAAACTTGCAAAGAATACAGATGGCTACCAGGTGAGTACATGGTAAGGAGCTCGGTGTCGCCAGTCAGGAGAAATGCAAACCAAAGCCCCAAAGAGACATCTCCTCACCGTCAGGAAGGCTGTCACGAAGGACCACAGATACCGAGGGCTGGGGAGCATGTTCTGCACTGTTGGTGGGAATGGGATTGGGTTCAGTCACTCTGAGAAGCAGCATGGAGATTCCACAGAAACTTAAACTTCGGGCTGTGAGCTCCGTGACCCAGAGATCCCACTTCTGGGACTATATCCAAAGGAAATAAAATCAGTGCCTCGAAGAAACAGCTACGCTGCCCTACTCCCTGCGGCGTTCCTCACAAGGCATGGAAACAACCCACACGCCGTCCATGGGGGAAGAGAGTTACTGAGCCTCAAAAAGACGTGGGCGCTGTTACTGCCACGGGGTGCGCCTGGAGGGCCCTGTGCCCGATGGAACAGCCCGACAGGCAAGGACCCTGCAGGACACCACTTCCGTCTGCGCACCTGAGCCCGCTGAGCTCGGAGAAACAGGGCAGAGGGGCGGCTGCCAGGCGGGAGAGAGGGATGGAACAGCCCGACAGGCAGGGACACTGCAGGACACCACTCCCGTCTGAGCACCTGAGCTCAGAGAGACAGAGTAGAGGGGCGGCTGCCGGGCGGGAGAGAGGGATGGAATAGCCCGACAGGCAAGGACCCTGCAGGACACCACTTCCGTCTGAGCACCTGAGGATGCTGAGCTCAGAGAAACAGAGCAGAGGGGCGGCTGCCGGGCGGGAGAGAGGGATGGAACAGCCCAACAGGCAGGGACCCTGCAGGACACCACTCCCGTCTGAGCACCTGAGCACGCTGAGCTCGGAGAAACAGAGCAGAGGGGCGGCTGCCGGGCGGGAGAGAAGGGGAGACGGCGGCCAGGGCGCGCACACCTCCCGCAGCACGGCGAAGGTCCGGAGCCTTCACGCACAGCACAGTAACTACGGTTAGGCATCATCATTACATCTTTGAAATGTGGTGACAAAGATCTGAGTGCGTGGTGGAAATGCGGGTGGTGCCAGTGATGGGTCTGTTGGATAGCTGGCCCACGGCTGTCACCGCACTGTGTCCATGCACAGGGGACCGTGCCTGTCACGCCTCGGTGAAACGGGACACCGGGGTCTCTGCAGGCTCCGCCCCCTCGCCTGGGAGAGCAGCACTCACCCCTCCCACACCCTTGTGAGGACTCAACACAAGGAGCGTGGACGCACGTGGACAGCACAGCTCGGTCCCTGGAAACCACTGCTTTCCGCTGAAGAGCGTCTCTGTGGAGGCCTCGGCCGGCGTCCCAGAGCCGGTGCGTCAGCTGGTGCTGAGAAAGGCCGCCGTGCAGGCCCCCGACCCGCCCTGCCGCAGGCCACAGTGTGCCCGTGCACAGCATTCGGGAGGCCAGCCGCCTCCTTCTCGGTCACCCCTTCCTTCCCCCACTCCCCTGAACACACAGCTCCGGTGGCTCGTCTGGCTCCACCTGTGCCTTTCACAGGGAGCCGTGCTGGGTCCTCTACGCAGGTGAACCATCACGAGAAGGTGAGGGAGGGGACCCGGGCCTGGGGCTGCCCGGTCCAGAGCCAACGCGCTCCAGAGGCGGGACGAGGGCAGACCCGTCTGCAGGCTGGCAGCGGGTCTGAGGGAGGGGACCTGGGCACACAGTGCCCTGTGCTCCAGGCATCCCAGATCGCTGCAGGCGGGACTTTCCACAGACCCCACACAGCCAGCGGCACTGTAATCTGCTTTAATTAAATAAATTGAAGAAACAAATCAGGCTGAGATGTTGAATCAAGGTGGCATGTGCTGCATATTTACAGCCTTGTCCGTGGAGGGGGCGCAGGGCAGATGCCGTGGCCTCGGCAGCCACTTTATTAAATGGAATAAATAAAGTGCATGCAGAACGGCACGGGCTCCTCCGGAGATGGGCCGCTGGGACTCTCCCAAGTCAGTGCAGCCACTCTGTTTACTGAGATCGTTCTGCCCGGATCAGACGTGCTCCCTGCTGGAACTGAGGGACGGGGCCAAACCGTGAGCTGTGCTGCCCGGCCCCACGCGGCACCTGTGGTCCCGCCCTTTCTCACAGGGCGCAGGGAGGCCCCGCAGCAGCCCCGAGGGGGGCTCTGCCAAGCCGCAGGGCCCTAGGGAGGGGCTAGGACAGGGGTCTGCTGTCTACAGCCACACCCACCGTCGACAGGTGGCCCACAGCCAGTGTCCTGCTGTGCTGCAGAGCTGAGTGGACGGCCGAGACGGTGGCCGCACAGCCCTCAGCACTTCCTGTCTGGCCCCTTTCAGACAAAGCCTGCTGACCCTGGAATGAGAACCGGAGCTTGGGGGTGAGGGGTGGGGAGGGCCGTGGAGAAGAGAAGGGCAGAGAAAGGTGAGAGAGAGCGGGAGGGGCTATAGACACACAGACATGAGGGAGAACAGAAAATGAGGTGGGGGCCAGGGAGAAGACCAGAAAAGAAGGAAAGAAAAAGCAGGTGGAGGTGGGAGAGGCCAAGCCCGTGCCCCGCCCCCGTGAGCCCACCCCGAGTTCCCACACAACAGTGACATCCTCCCTCTGACACCCTGGACCCTGCCTTTCAGAGCAGCGGTGCGCCAGGCGCCCGGAGGCAGAAGGGGGAGTCGTGAGGCCTGGTGACCCGCTGGGTGACCAGGCCACGGGCTGCGGGGGCTCCCGGCACGCGCCCTGCGCTCCTGCTGAAGAAACACGCTCTGCTGCTTATCCCGCACGCACCAGGTACTTGCCTTTGGGCGCGAGTGACGGATGAGTTGTCCGGGAGGCACTACAGAACCGTTAACAAAGGAGTCTATAAAGTTACATAATTTCAACTGTGTGTCTGTATACGATGCCCAACTAATGACTTCTTTCTCTCAGGCGGCATGGAGCAGCTTTCAGAGCTCAAGTGTGGGCAGTGCTCAGTTCTATACATAAACGTTCTGCTGAATAACGCCCCTTCCCCTTCCCTTCCTCCCCGTGGTCTGCACGGTCTGAGGTCCAGCGTGTGGCCACCATGACCTGCCAGCCAGTCCCCTCCCGTGGGCCGAGCGGCGCTGGGCGGCCCTGCACAGGGGGCCCACCAGCCCTGGGCACTGCAGGCCCTCCCTAGCTGTCCTGCCCGCTAAGGGGCCCTGGGTGCAGGAAGGCCAAGCGAGGCCTAGTGATGGGGCCGTGCCCAGGGCTGGGGAGGAAGGCCAGGCTGTCCCTGGAGCACAGCTCCCACCCCAGCAGAGAGAGCTGTGTTGCAGAGACAGGCTGTGGCGAGTGTGAGCGCAGGCCTGGGCCGGCTGAGGCGGGAGGGTGGCCTCGGGCTCCGTGGCTGCAGAGGGAGACGGCGGCCCTGCCCTTGAGCAGCGCGTAGGCGAGGAGCCAGACCACGTCCAGGGAGCTGTGAGCCAGGGGCAGCCTCAGCCTGGCTCCGGTGCCTCATGGGAGCTGCGAGGTGCCAGGCAAGAGAGGGAGTGTGGACAGAAGGCTGCCCAGGGCCACGTGAGGTGGACGCCAAGTCCAGTGCAGGCACCGGCATGCACAGGAGCAGGCGAGGGCCCCACAGCCCTCTCCATGGCGCCACACCTGCGCCTGAGTACGGTCCCCTGTGTGCGCCACTGTGAGCCATTCGAGCAGGGAGGCTGCCCTGCCCCCATGCTGACCCTCACCTGGGCCTGATGGGCAGCGCTGACCGCAGCGGCCGGCACACCACTGGCCGTGTGGGTCCTAGCTGTAGCAGGAGGAGCACTGGGCACACAGCGGGCCCTGTGGGGGTGCGAGCAGCACCAGCCCAGCGTCCCCGCCACCCGTGAGACGCGCCCAGTGGCTCCCTTCTGCCGGCTCTCCCCAGGGGGCACCTGGGCACCGGGCGAACCACTCTCAGAGCCCCGCCATGCAGTCGCTCAGATCCCAGGGACTCCTCGCTGGGCCGAGGCCACACCAAGCACGGGGCCACTGCACAGCGGTGTCCGGTACAGGCGAGGTCAGCGGGTGGCTGGCGGGAAGGAGGGGGAGGAGGACCAGGGGAGATGGGAGGCATGGGGGGCAGGAAGAGGGGGCGAGAGGGAATGATGCTGAGAGAGCCCTGGGCATGGGGGGAGAGGTCCTGTGATGAGCAGGAGGAGGAAGCAAAGCCGAGGAGAAAGCCTGTCCCGTCCCGTCCCGCCCTGCCCGGTCCTGTCCTGTCTGGTCCTGTCCGGTCCCGTCCCGTCCTGTCCTGTCTGGTCCTGTCCGGTCCCATCCCGTCCCGTCCCGTCCGGTCCCGTCCTGTCTGGTCCTGTCCCGTCCCGTCCGGTCCTGTCCCGTCCTGTCCCGTCCCGTCTGGTCCTGTCCCGTCCTGTCCCGTCCCGTCCCATCCGGTCCCGTCCCATCCTGTCCCGTCCTGTCCGGTCCTGTCCCGTCCTGTCCTGTCCCATCCTGTCCTGCCCTGCCCGGTCCTGTCCTGTCCTGTCCCATCCTGTCCCGTCCGGTCCTGTCCCATCCTGTCCCACCCCGCCCGGTCCTGTCCTGTCCTGTCCCATCCTGTCCCGCCCCGTCCTGTCCCATCCTGTCCCACCCCGCCCGGTCCTGTCCTGTCCTGTCCCATCCTGTCCCACCCCGCCCGGTCCTGTCCTGTCCTGTCCCATCCTGTCCCGTCCGGTCCTGTCCCATCCTGTCCCACCCCGCCCGGTCCTGTCCTGTCCTGTCCCATCCTGTCCCACCCCGCCCGGTCCTGTCCTGTCCTGTCCCATCCTGTCCCGCCCCGTCCTGTCCCGTCCTGTCCCGCCCCGTCCTGTCCCGTCCTGTCCCGTCCGGTCCTGTCCCATCCTGTCCCACCCCGCCCGGTCCTGTCCTGTCCTGTCCCATCCTGTCCCGTCCCATCCTGTCCCGTCCAGTCCTGTCCCGTCCTGTCCCGTCCCGTCCTGTCCCGTCCTGTCCCGCCCCGTCCTGTCCTGTCCCATCCTGTCCCGTCCCGTCCTGTCCCGTCCCGTCCCGCCCCGTCCCGTCCCGTCCTGTCCCATCCTGTCCCACCCCGCCCGGTCCTGTCCTGTCCTGTCCCATCCTGTCCCGTCCGGTCCTGTCCCATCCCGTCCTGTCCCGTCCTGTCCCGTCCTGTCCTGTCCCATCCTGTCCCGTCCCGTCCTGTCCCATCCTGTCCCACCCCGCCCGGTCCTGTCCTGTCCTGTCCCATCCTGTCCCGTCCCGTCCTGTCCCGCCCCGTCCTGTCCCGTCCCATCCTGTCCCGTCCCGTCCTGTCCCGTCCCGTCCCGTTCCATCCCGTCCCGTCCTGTCCCGCCCCGTCCTGTCCTGTCCCATCCTGTCCCGTCCCGTCCTGTCCCGTCCCGTCCCGCCCCGTCCCGTCCCGTCCGGTCCCGTCCTGTCCCGTCCCGTCCCGTCTGGTCCTGTCCCGTCCCGTCCTGTCCTGTCCTGTCCCGTCCTGTCCCGCCCTGCCCGGTCCTGTCCCGCCCTGTCTGGTCCTGTCTGGTCCGGTCCGGTCCTGTCCGGGGCTCCCTGGGTACAGCCCCGTCCATCCCTCCCTGGCCTGAGAGCAGGACCTGCAGGCTGTCTGCTGCCACCTGGTGGAGGCCTGGAGGCACACCGCTCTCAACAGGAGTGGCCCAGACCTCTGGGCAGACTGGACAGTGAGAGGTCCAGATCTGACCCCTGGGGCAACCAAATCCAGCCACTACCTCTACTTCCCAGAGGGGTGGGGCTGCCTAATTCAGGCAGTCAGCCTCGTTTCACCAGTGTGCCGACGCTGTCACAGGCCAGGAGGCCATGACCACGCGGCCTGGCCCGGGGGTGCCAGCTGCCGCCTCCACACACTCTGCTCTCCCCTCGACAGCCGCTCAGGCCTGGGGGAGGCTCCTGAGGAACCAAGGGGCCTGCTGTGCCGACAGGCTCAGAGGGTGCGGAGAGGGACCGACAGACAGAAACGCACCGCCCGTTTCACAGACACCAGAGAGCAAAGGCCACGACCAGCTTTGCCGGGAGGGAGCTGGGGTGGCCACAGAGCAGTGTCCACAGCACCAGGTCTGGACCCAGGGTGACTCCAGCCTCAAAGATGGAGGCTCTGGGGGAGCAGGAGCTGTGGGCAGGGTCTCTATCACAACGCAAGCCCAGGGGCTGTGTGACCTGGGTAGAGCGAAGGGAGCCAGCCAAGGGCCAGCCTGCTGCTCGGGGGCATGAGCACCGTGCCCGGGAGGACACGGGAGTGATGGGGCCGTGAGCACCGTGCCCGGGAGGACACGGGAGTGACGGAGCCATGTGGATGGCACAGGAGGACACGGGAGTGATGGGGCCGTGAGTACCGTGCCCGGGAGGACACGGGAGTGACGGAGCCATGTGGACGGCACAGGAGGACACGGGAGTGACGGAGCCGTGAGCACCGTGCCCAGGAGGACACAGGAGTGACAGAGCCGTGTGGACGGCACAGGAGCACCCACGGCCGTGCCCGTGATGGGGGCACAATGGCCGAGGCAGTGGTGCCAGCCAAGCCTGGGGCTCCCTCTACCTCCCCAAATTCTCCCTTCACTCCAGGAGACAGGCAGGAAAGCTGGGTGCCCGCCCTGCACTGCTGACCACAGAGGTCAGGGACTCTCTCTGCAGAAACTGGGACTGTCCTAGGACAACCAGAACTAGTCATCCCCACGGGAGGGGCCGAGAGGGAAGACAGAGGGGAGGAGGCGGGGCCCGGCCACGGCTGCCTCAGACCACTCGGCGGGAGGGCTGGGACCCCGCTGCAGCCTCAGGGCTGTGGCCTGATGTGGGATAAGGTGACAAGGCGGGGCAACGAGCTCTGAGGACACACAACACGTCTGAACGTATGACATGGGGCACCAGGACGGTCAGCCTCGCCATGAGCAGGTGAGAGGCACATGGCAGGCAGACACCAGAAACTCCTCATGAAAACGCCAGGATGAGTGGAGGAGCCACAGAGCCCGCTCCGTGCGAGGCTGCCACGCTGCCGCAGGTGGCGAGCGCCACACTGGCCCCCATGGAGACCCCGGGGAGCAGCCGGAAGGGGGTGTGCACGGGGTGGCCCCAGCACAGCCCCCGGGGGCCCTCTCCCCAGCTGTGGGCGTGCACTTTCTGCACCATGTCCTTGGCCCCAGCACAGCCCCCAGGGCCCTCTCCCTGCCACGCCGCACGCTCACCTCCATCTCCGAGCTGTGGGCGTGCACCTTCTGCACCATGTCCTCGGCCCCAGCACAGCCCCCGGGGGCCCTCTCCCCACCACGCTGCACGCTCACCTCCATCTCCGAGCTGTGGGCGTGCACTTTCTGCACCAGGTCCTCCGCCTCGCGCATGCGTCGGGTCAGCTGGGGCGAGTACTCAGCCGGGGTCAGCTCGCTGTCGTAGGACCCCAGGATGGCACGCATGCCGTCCCGCTCCTGTGGGCACAGAGGGGAGGTGGTCAGGCCCAGGGGGCAAGGGGCGGGGACACAATGCTGGAGGGACTGTGACGGGAGGCGCCACACAGAGACAGGAGGAGGAGGGTGGGCTCGGGAACAGGTGAGGGACCAGGCTGTCCGACGAGTCCTCGTGCACAGCAGCTCTTACTCATGGCGGCCGGACAGAGCCCACCAGAGCTTCTGCTGCTCGGCAGGGGGCACCGTGAGCTCAGCCAGTGCCAGGGAGTCCGGGTGCCATGTGTGGAGTGGGTGCTCACTCTGACCACCTGCTCTTGAGCTGCAGTGGTCAGAGACCCACAAACCAGCAGTCAGCTATGTCCCCAGCTGGGTAGGAGGTCTCTACCTGGTCACAGCCAAGGGGTTAGAGTGACTTTCTGTGTCTCATCAAACAGGCCCAGAACGTCAGCAGTGGGGCAGGCCAGGTGGTGGCTTCAGTTCCTTGCCTGCTGTGACCCTGGACCTTTGAGCCAGTAGCGGTCAGTGCCAGGTTCCCAGGCAGGGGAGAGCCACAGAGCAGGCTGGCACCCGGTGGCTGAGAAACCAGCAGCTCTTCCCATTGGCCCACAGCCTGGGAAGGTCCGGGTCCCCACAGAGCGGCTCAGGCCCCAGCGAGCTCCTCCTGCTTCTGCGACTCTCAGGCACAGAGGGCCCGTGGCCTGGAGTGGCACCTGCACCAGCGCCCGTCAGGGGCCAGCACAGCCCAGGGAAGCACGGGCATGTAGGAGACCTGCTGGGCCGTGTTCGTCCTGAGCCTCAGGCGCCTGACCCGGGAGGCGGGTCATCGGCCGATCTCCGAGGGCGGCCGTCAGATCAGTAGCACCGTGACGTGACACAGATCAGCGCGGCCTCAGCTGAGGGAGGTCTGCACTGTGCCCAGAGCCACCTCACTGACACGAGCAGATAGACCTCTGTGTGCTGATGTGCACTCCCCTCTCAGAAGAGTTGGGGGCAGCTGCTGAGATGGGAGGGTCCGGCCCTCCCTCCCAGACCCCCATGCCCAGGCAGGACCCCGCAAGCTCCAGCGTGGCTCACAGGCTAACTCACAGACCCGGGAGTGAGCCCTGTGCCGCCCCCTCACGGGCGGTCTCCCCCTGGGGCCCCGGCTGGGACCCATCACAAGTGCTGCGCTACTATGGGGACACGGGAGCCCCCCAGGCCCTCCTCAGTGGAGACAGGAGGAGCGTGGGGCCTGCAGACCCCACCCTCCCCCCTGCAGCCTGTACCCCCACCCCCTGGTCCCCCAGCTGCCGTCAGCCCCACCACCGTGCTCCCCACCCCCCAGCTGCCATCAGCCCCACCACCGTGCTCCCCACCTCACAGGCCCCCCGGCTGCCATCAGCCCCGCCACCGTGCTCCCCACCCCCCGGCTGCCATCAGCCCCACCACCGTGCTCCCCACCTCACAGGCCCCCCGGCTGCCATCAGCCCCACCACCCTGCTCCCCATCTCACAGGCCCCCCGGCTGCCATCAGCCCCACCACCGTGCTCCCCCCCCCCCCACCCCCACCCCCGGCTGCCATCAGCCCCACCACCGTGCTCCCCATCTCACAGGCCCCCCGGCTGCCATCAGCCCCACCCCCGTGCTCCCCACCCCCGGGCCCCCCGGCTGCCGTCGGCCCCACCCCCGTGCTCCCCACCCCCGGGCCCCCCGGCTGCCGTCGGCCCCACCCCCGTGCTCCCCACCCCCAGGCCCCCCGGCTGCCGTCGGCCCCACCCCCGTGCTCCCCACCCCCGGACCCCCCGGCTGCCGTCGGCCCCACCCCCGTGCTCCCCACCCCCGGGCCCCCCGGCTGCCGTCAGCCCCACCCCCGTGCTCCCCACCCCCGGGCCCCCCGGCTGCCGTCAGCCCCACCCCCGTGCTCCCCACCTCATAGGCCCCCCAGCTGCCGTCAGCCCCACCCCCGTGCTCCCCACCCCCTGGCTGCCGTCAGCCCCACCCTCGTGCTCCCCACCCCCGGGCCCCCCGGCTGCCGTCAGCCCCACCCCCGTGCTCCCCACCCCCTGGCTGCCGTCAGCCCCACCCCCGTGCTCCCCACCCCCGGGCCCCCCGGCTGCCGTCAGCTCCACCCCCGTGCTCCCCACCCCCTGCCTGCCATCAGCTCCACCCCCATGCTCCCCACCCCCTGGCTGCCGTCAGCCCCACCCCCGTGCTCCCCACCCCCGGCCCCCCCCCCCCTGCCGTCAGCCCCACCACCGTGCTCCCCACCCCCTGGCTGCCGTCAGCCCCACCACCGTGCTCCCCACCCCCGGCCCCCACCCCCGGCTGCCGTCAGCCCCACCCCCGTGCTCCCCACCCCCTGGCTGCCGTCAGCCCCACCACCGTGCTCCCCCCCCCCGGCCCCCCCAGGCTGCCATCAGCCCCACCACCGTGCTCCCCACCCCCGGCCCCCCCCCCCCCGGGCTGCCGTCAGCCCCACCACCGTGCTCCCCACCCCCTGGCTGCCATCAGCCCCACCACCGTGCTCCCCACCACCGTGCTCCCCCCCCCCCGGCCCCCCCCCCCCCCCGGCTGCCGTCAGCCCCACCACCGTGCTCCCCACCCCCTGGCTGCCGTCAGCCCCACCACCGTGCTCCCCACCTCACAGGCCCCCCGGCTGCCATCAGTCCCACCACCGTGCTCCCCACCCCCAGGCCCCCCCGGCTGCCATCAGCCCCACCACCGTGCTCCCCACCCCCTGGGCCTCTGACTCAGCTGTCACCCAGCATGGACTTCATAATTAGTTGATGACAAAAAATTCAATAAGTGAGAAATTAAAGTTACAAATCCAACTGGAACTGGTCACATATCCATGGAAAATTTGTTTCCACAGGAAGGTTTATCGAGTGTCATAATTTTATTGAAATCCTCTATCTTCCCATTGACTTTTACGGTTTCGAGCTGGTTACCGAGTGATCAGGCGAGGGCCAAAGAGGGTGTCCTTTCATAAACAAGCTGTAATCAGTGCCTTTATTGACCCATAAATCCCACACACCACCTCGCTCCTCTCCTGCTGCATCTGCAGGCGAGCTGTGGCCGGCAGAGAGGAAAATGTAAAACCAAAAGTTGGTTGTTTGTGCCTTTCAGAGAAATTGCTTTGTCACTGAACTGTGCTGGTTTGATTGGATAACGACTTTTTAATGACTGGTTCCACCTGTGGAGAAGTTTGCTTTGTTTCCACTTGAGCAAGTGAGGCGCCTCCTCGCTGAGCCGCTGAGCCGAGAGGCTGCGGGAAGGACGAGCACCCCCAGGGCAGCAGGACGTTCCCGTTTCCCCAGGCGACTCTCCTGGGCGGGGCAGGGCAGGGCAGCAGGCTGGCCTGGACGCAATCACACTGGCCTGTCACCTAACACACGGCAACTCAAAGAGCTCAGGAAGGGTGTCAGCCTGAGGAAATGACCTGGAGATCAGGGGTGGAGGGTGGCTGAGGGAGACCCCCAACCCACAGCCTGGCCGCAGGACTGCTCACCCCACGGGCCACAGAGGGAGGGCAGGGCTGAGACCCCACCCTGCCAGGGGCTACACAGGCTGACCGGGCGTCTGGACACAACGTGTGGGTCAGCGCCCAGCACTCCTGGTCCCCAATGGCCTCTCGGAGGCAAGGGCAGGCTGCCCCTGGCTGTGGGCAGTGGAGAGTCCAGCCCTGCAGCACCTGGGTACTGGCTCACGAGGACGCCAGGGTGGACAGCTCAGGACCTCTCTCCCGGGCAGCCTCCCGCCCGCCTCCTTGTCTGCCGTACGTTCTGCAGGCTGATACGTGTACCCAGCTCAGCACCCGGGCCGGGTGATGTGCCCAGCAAGAGCCCAGACCCAAGCAGGGCAGAAAGGAAAGGGGTTTTGGCAAATCGAGGCTTTCTTCCTCTCTGATGGGCATGAGGGGCGTGCAGAGCCTGCACGGGGCTGCGTGGTGGAGGGGTGAGAAGTGAGGTCGGGTCCAGACCAGCTCTGGACAGGAAGCTGAGGCACAGAGGTGCGGCCGCTGTCTGACGCCCACAGGGAGGACAGGCACGGGCCAGCCGATGACCTCAGGGGAAGCAGCTGGCCCTCCTGGGCCTCACACGCTCGACTGTGCAGGGCAGCAGGGAGAAGCCCTCGGGGTCACTGGGCAGCTCAGACACAGAGCTGTCCACACAGCGCTGCGGCCAGACCCCGCGTGCTGTCCCGTGGCCTCTGGACGGGAGCTGTGCGGGCTAGGACGACGGCCGCGGCTCCACTGCCCAGCACCCCCCAGTCCAGAAGGCCGCGGCTCAGGCTCCTCGACCCCCTCCCCGATGCAGAATCAGGAGAGCTGAGCGCGTCCTGGGGCGGAGCTGCCTCCGCCTGGCTCACTCTCCAGCCTCCCACACCAGCCCAACTCCGCAGGGTCTCCCGGGCGCCCTCTCTGGGCACCTCCTCCTGGCGCCTCCGCCCCCACGCCAGGCTCCACACGTCCATTAGCTTCACACCTTTTTTGTTTTCCTTAACCAGGTGTTGCTCTTCTGACTGTTTCCTCTCCGCTGCCACCAGTGTGCCCCACACCACCGAGGCAGAGGGCAGGCGCCCAGGCGGTGGGATCTGGGTCTCCTCCACCCCCACCAGGAGGTGCAAGCACACACCGGCCCACGACTGCAAACAGTGGCCAGTCTGGCTGACTGGGTCAGAGGCTCCTCGGCTGCTGCCAAGCCCCAACAGGGAACCTGGGGACAGAGGCTAATGTGACAAGCCATGCTTGGTGATATCACCCCCAATACAGGCCCAGGAAGAGCTGTGCACCCCTGAGTCCCCAAAGCATAGGCTTGTCCTACCCACGGCTGATCCAGAGGACCGGCTCCCAATGCAGCAAAGGCTGACCCTCAAGAGGCGAGCCCTGGCCCCCTGGCTGGCTCAGTGGAGAGAGTGTGGGCCTGGCGTGTGGACATCCTGGGTTTGATCCCCAGTCAGGGCACATAGGAAAAGTGACCATCTGCTTCTCTCCCTGTCCCTCTCCCCTACTCTCCTCCCCTCTCACAGCCAGTGGTGAGTATCAGCCCCCAGCACTGAGGATAGCTCAGTTGGTCCGAACAACTCAGCCTCAGGTGCTAAAAAGAGCTTGGCTGATTCGAGCATCAGCCCCAGACAGAAGTTGCCGGGTAGATCCAGGTCAAAGTACATGCAGGAATCTGTCTCACTATCTCCCCTCCTGTCACTTAAAGAAAAGGACAAGAGAAAATAAAAAACAAAACTACAAAAGCATGAGAAGGGGGAAATGGTTTATTCTATAACAAAGTATAAAAAGAAAGAAAAAGGAACACAGATAGAAAACAAACAGTAAGATGGTTAACTGACATGCAAATCTGTCACTAATTGCATTTAAAGCAACTGAATTAGCTATTTCAACTAAAAAATCAAATTTTCAGATTGAATACAAATATAAAATCTACCTCTAATCTGTATGAGACAAATCTATAATTTTTAAAAAAATGACATTTTCAAGATGAAATGAAAAAGCCAAAGGTACAGAAGCTACAAGGGAGGCTGATCTATCTATATTAATATCGTGCAAAGGAGACTTACAGACCAAAATAACTCACAGAGGTAACAAGTACCGCATAAGAATAAAAGGCTAAATTGACCAGGAAGACAATTTTCCATGTATAAAAAGGGCCTAATAAAATAGCATCCAAAGAAACACTGAATAATTGATGAGATTAAGAGGGGAAGGTAGACAAACTCACAACCAAACTGGGGAATTTCAATACCGCTCTCTCAGGAGCGGAGAGGAAGAGAGACAGACGTCGCCAAGGATACGGAAAGGGTGGGCTGCACGGTGAACAACCCACGCGGCAGACGCCACACCTGCCGGCTGCAGAGCACAGGCTGGTTTCCGGTGTGTGCCGGCCACTCACACAGGCTGCCTTTCTGTGGGGCTATAGAGCAAGTCTCACTGGATTCTGAAGGACTGATACCATCCAATGAATGACAGTATCTGAACACAAGGCAATTAAACCAGAAGTAAAAAAATTAGAAAATCTCAGAAAGCTTGAAAATTAAGAAATTTATTTGGGAATCATCTATCGATCAAAACAAAAATCACCACAGAGATTGGTAAGTGGTTTTGAGCTGAAAGATAAGAAAAGTGCCATATATCAAAACCAAAGTATACGTGTCGAGTCACAGCCTGAAACGCACGCGTCACAGAGGAAGGAAGGAGGGGGCCCGCAGCCCATGGACGGGCAGGCCTGGAGAAGCCGGAACAAGGACGGCAAGCGGAGGTCGGAGAAGGAAGGAGGGAGCCCGGGGCCCACGGACGGGCAGGCCTGGCTGGAGAAGCCGGAACAAGGACGGCAAGCGGAGGTCGGAGAAGGAAGGAGGGAGCCCGCGGCCCACGGACGGACAGGCCTGGCTGGAGAAGCCGGAACAAGGACGGCAAGCGGAGGTCGGAGAAGGAAGGAGGGAGCCCGCGGCCCACGGACGGGCAGGCCTGGAGAAGCCGGAACAAGGACGGCAAGCGGAGGTCGGAGAGGGAAGGAGGTGCAGCTGCAACAACAGAAATCAACGAGGAAACGCCCACAGCACAGTCAGTCGTGCCCGAGTCTGGTCTGTTCACACGGCTGATAAAACTGGCGCACCACCGATGGGACAAGTCAGGGAGAGCGTAAGACAGGACGGAAAGAGAAGACACAGCTGCAGACCACAAAATACTTAAAAGTATTCCTGGATCTGCTGAGCAACTTCACATATATTTAAAAGTTTCGATAAAATGGATAACCTTTAAAAAAGCAAAGCTTACCATAGCGGAATCAAGAAGAAAAAGAAAATCTGAACAGTTCCAAAACTATGAAAAAAAGATGTCGCAACCCCAACTTGAAATCTTCCCAGGCCCTGGCCGGTTGGCTCAGTGGTAGAGCGTCGACCTGGCGTGCAAGGGGTCCCGGGTTCGATTCCCGGCCAGGGCACACAGGAGAAGCGCCCATCTGCTTCTCCACCCCTCCCCCTCTCCTTCCTCTCTGTCTCTCTCTTCCCCTCCCGCAGCCAAGGCTCCATTGGAGCAAAGATGGCCCGGGCGCTGGGGATGGCTCCTTGGCCTCTGCCCCAGGCGCTAGAGTGGCTCTGGTCGCAACAGAGCGACGCCCCGGAGGGGCAGAGCATCGCCCCCTGATGGGCATGCCGGGTGGATCCCAGTCGAGCGCATGCGGGAGTCTGTCTAACTGTCTCTCCCCGTTTCCAGCTTCAGAAAAATACAAAAAAAAAAAAAAAAAAGAAATCTTCCCAGCACGAAGACCCCGGGCCCAGGCGACTTTGTCGGTGACTTCTGCCGATCTTTGAGGGAGAAAATACCACCAGCCGTGTACACACTGTGACACAGACAGGCACCTCCTAACCTGTCTCATAGAGCCAGAAACACCATGGCACCAAAACCTGATAAGGACATGGTGAGAAATGAAAATTAACTGTCAAAACCTGTCTTAAACACAGATGCAAAATCCCTAAACTGCTTATTAGCAAACCAGATCAAGCACTGCTCACAAAGAATAATCCACAGACAAATCAGTGTGTTTATTCCTGCAACGCAAGTTTGGTTTAACATTTGAAAATCAATTAATTTAATTCTCCACATAACAGAAGACCTCAATCTATGCAAACACATTTGGCTGAGGTTCAACATCTACTCAGGACTCAAACAAACAGCACGAGGAGGGAACGTGGAGTCTGACAGACTCCCTCAGCGGGGCGCAGGGGCGGAGCAGGGGTCACCCGCTCTCGGATCTCTGCCCGGGACAGTGCCGTGACGGTGCCGAGAGCCGGGGCCACAGAACGGGGCGGGAAGACGTGAAGATCAAGGGGGTCGGGAACCCTCCTCAGACAGGACCGGCTGCGAGCACGGAAAGCCCAGCCGGGTTTACAGATAAGTTATTAAAATAATAAGCTCAGTGATGTCGCTGGATCAAAGTCACTCTTCAAAAAGTTCAGTTGTGGTTTTACTTGCTAGCACAATTTCTCTTTCTTCCGTCAGAAAAATAAATCTTTAGAAAAGATGGTGTTTATATTGTAATACCATCAGCAAGAACAACAAAACCCTATGAGAAGTCCACCTAGAGAAGTGGACAGAACACAGGGGGAGAGATAAAGACGGCCTCCACGTGGGGAAGCGTGCCTGCGTTCATGGACTAGAAGAGTTGCTGTCATAAAGATGCCATTGAACCAGCGCATTCCCAAGAAAAAGCCCATCAGGCTACTGGTGGGCACAGCCAGGCCGGGCCCCGAACTGGGGAGGAAAACGCAGGGCCATGCTCCGCCCGGCGGCCGGGGGCTGATGAGGAGGGCGGGCTCCAGTGCCAGAGCGCAGGACGCAGGAAACCTCAGTAACTAAGGTCGTGAGTTTCGGCAAAAAGAGAGAAACAGACCATTGGAACAATCTGGAGTCCAGAAACAGACCGGTGCCTCCAGGGGCAGTTGGTGGGTGACGTGAGCGGCACAGGGGAGTGGGGAGAGGGACACCCGGTCAGTGACTGAAACAAACACCAGTGACCTTGGGGTGGACGAAGGTTTCTTAAAACAGAACACAAGGAATGACCGCCCTAAAGGACTTTTAAAATGCATAAGTTAGAGCTCATTAGAATTAAGAACTTCTGTTAAAGAGTGAAGAACTACTAGAGACTGAGAAGGCGTTCTCCGTACACGCGCCCGACCAGAGGCGTTCTCCGTACACGCGCCCGACCGGAGGCGTTCTCCGCACACGCGCCCGACCGGAGGCGTTCTCCGTACATGCGCCCGACCGCGGCCGACCAGAGGCGTTCTCTGTACACACGCCCGACCGGAGGCGTTCTCCGCACACGCGCCCGACCGGAGGCGTTCTCCGTAGTACACGCGCCCGACCGGAGGCGTTCTCCGTACACGCGCCCGACCGGAGGCGTTCCCCGTAGTACACGCGCCCGACCGGAGGCGTTCTCCGTACACGCGGCCGACCGGAGGCGTTCTCCATAGTACACGCGGCCGACCGGAGGCGTTCCCCGTAGTACACGCGCCCGACCGGAGGCGTTCTCCGTAGTACACGAGCCCGACCGGAGGCGTTCTCCGTAGTACACGCGCCCGACCGGAGGCGTTCTCCGTAGTACACGCGCCCGACCGGAGACGTTCTCCGTAGTACACGCGGCCGACCGGAGGCGTTCTCCGTACACGCGGCCGACCGGAGGCGTTCTCTGTACACGCGGCCGACCGGAGGCGTTCTCCGTAGTACACGCGCCCGACCGGAGGCGTTCTCCGTACACGCGCCTGACCGGAGGTGGTGGTGAGCACCCAGGACATGTAAGGACCCTTACAGATCAGGAAGAGGGAGCAGGAGAAAGAGGAACGGGCAGTGGGTGGAAAGGGCTTCCCCAACATGCGTCTCCAAACGGCCGAGAAGCACGACGATGGCTCGGGCTCAGCAACACTCTGGGAAACGCAGGCTGAACACAGGCAGGTACCGCACCTGCGGGGACAGCAGTGCTCCGGTGAGTGACAGTGTCACGGGGCAGTGTTACAGTGAGACGCAGAGGAACCAGGGAGGACGGAGCAGGGAGAGTGCCAGCACCCCCCAGGCCCGCCATGAGCACTGGCAACAGCCTGTCACTTCCTGCCCAAGTCCCCTCGTCTCAGGCCTGAGGGCGTCCAACTGCCCAAAGCTCCCTAGGGACACAGTAGGAGCAAGTGGCCTGACGGCTCATTGGAAGCCGCAGCCACGACCCCAGGATGGAGGGGCCGCACAGGACCAGGCAGAGGGGTCGCACAGGACCAGGCAGAGGGGAAGCCGCGGGCACAGCCCCAGGACAGAGGGGCCACACAGGACCAGGCAGAGGGGAAGCCGCGGGCACGGCCCACCCGTCCTCCACGTCCAGACGCCGGAAAGGCCCGGAGAACGCAGCTCACAGCCGGGCTAGAGGGGAAAAGGCTCTAGTGACAGAAGTCTTCAGAGTAGTCAAAACTCATTAACTCCAGTTAGCTGAGTAAAAAGGCCAGTTCACTGGAGGGTGAGTGAATTAGAGGCGATTCTAACAGAATGCGACGCTATTAACTTCACGCAGTAACAGGGATCAGGCGTTGCCAAGTGCTTGCTTGGCTCCCGGAGAGGAGACCGGCTCGCGGGGACGACGCCCTGCTCGCCCAGGTGTCCCAGGCACACCAGGACAGGACAGTCGTCGAGCCTCACCCTCTACCAGGGCGGAACCTCCACCTGGAGAACATGCCTCCAAACAAACCAGACCTCGCCCTGCTCAGAGCAAGCTGAGGACAGTGACACAGTCTAACCTTTCCTGCTGAGCCGGCTCACGGTGACAGGCCCAGCCACAGCGTTCTGCACGGCTGTGCGCACAGGTGAGTGAGGAGGAAGCCCCAGGCTCGGCCCCACCGCCACCCAGGGCCAGCGCGCTGTCTCATCCCCAGACTTAGACCGCATCCCTGTTTTCCCAAGACCTCCTTCTCTGTGTTTCTCGTCCCCTCCATTTCCATCAGTCTGGTTGCTGACGACCACGTGAGAATCCAGCAAGTCCCCTGGGAGCTCGTTTCTGCCCGGTGACCAGGTGCAGAGCAGCCGTGAGGGGACAGGGTTGCCTGACCTGCAAGGCATCCCGTCCAGGACTCGCGTGCGTCCTCCCTGCAGGGCGGCCCTTGCGGAGAAGGGCCGGGCCGGCTCATCCACCTGCCACGGACCCACACGGGGCACCAGGTTCGAAGAACGGGCCCGTGCCTGTGCCCCCAGCGGGCACAGCTGTGCGTCACCAGAGGCCAGGCTGCCTGACTTCCATGTCGTCCCCGCCCCGTCTCGCCCGCCCACGCGTGAGTTCTGCACGTCTCCCCAGCAGGCGTGTTCCTGCACTTACACCTCCTGAGGAAAAGCTCCTTGGTGCCCACAGTGGAGCCCGGAGCCCAGGGGACTTCCTGGAGCAGGGCGCTCGGCTGGCACACTGCTGTGCCCGACCCCCTGGCCGATGTCCGCGTGACACAGCCCCAGCATCACGCTCCCCACCCACCGTCCCTGAGCTCCAGCCGCCAGTGTGGGCGCGGCCCCAGGGGCTGGTGCTCCAGCCTGACGCTCAAGCAAGGAGGGGCCGGGGCTGCCGGCACCAGGGCGGGGACGTGCCCCCGAGGTCCACGCAGTGTCTCTCTGTATGACACCGAAGTGGGGGACCGCAGACCCAGAGTGACTGCTGGTGTGGCCTGGCTCTGTGGTGAGCACAGTCCGCTTTGTCACAGGGGCACAGAGAGGAAGAAGGGCAGGTAAGACAGGGACACGCCAGGTCACTGGCCAGAGAAGCCCCTGTCTGCTCAGCCTCCGTCTCCCTGCCTACAAAGCAGGGCTTGAGGGAGAGGGGACGTGGTGTACGTCTCAGCAGCCATCGTCACTGAGGGCCTGGGACCTGCGGGCCTCCTGCACCGCGCCTGCCCCAGCACAGGGCCCGGCCCTGCCTGGCGCTCAGGAAGTTCCGCTCAGCTGACGAGAGCGTGAAGGAAGCACTCACTCCCCAGAACAGCCGTGAGCACGGGCTGTGCTCTCTTCCAGGAGGCCCGCAGCCTGCTGAGTTCAGTCACCTGCCCGAAGCCATCAAGACGAGTGACAGTGCTAAGACCTGACCGTGGTCTGCCGGGCGAGGGGCTGAGTTCTGCACGGCAACACGGATGCCCAGACGGGCACGCAGGCGCAGACAGGGGTGGGGCCCAGACGGGCACGCAGGGGCAGACAGGGGCGGGGCCCAGACGGGCACGCAGGCGCAGACAGGGGTGGGGCCCAGACGGGCACGCAGGCGCAGACAGGGGTGGGGCCTGGCACAGGCTGCCCATCAGAGCCCCGCACGGCTCTCAGCCCCAGTCCCCACGCGACGCAGACACCCCAGCCCTCTCCACTCGCGGGGACACTCCGACTCCACATCTCCCAGGACCCGTGGCGTGGCTCAAATAGCTCCCGTGGATTTAAAATGTCCCCCCTGCCCGACTCAGAGGCCAAGCACCAGGCAGGACTGAGGAGCCACAACCGCCAGCCGGGAGCGTCTTCAGTGAGGCCGGAGGACAGCTCGTGCACAACAGGCCCAAGCTCAAAGTCCAGCACGCGGCTTGCAGTTCACGTGCGTGCTGTGGGCACCCACCCAGGGCCACACTAATGGACTGTCCAGGGGAAAGACCACCTGCTCTCCGAGGACCAGGCGGGGGAGGAGGCAGGCGTGGGCGTGAGGAAAGGGAAGCATGACAGGGCCCAGTGGGGACACGGACGGGGGGGCGAGGGCACAGTGGGGACGCGGGGGGCGAGGGCGCAGTGGGGACGCGGGGGGGCGAGGGCCCAGTGGGGACGCGGGGGGCGAGGGCGCAGTGGGGACGCGGGGGGGCGAGGGCCCAGTGGGGACGCGGGGGGCGAGGGCCCAGTGGGGACGCGGGGGGCGAGGGCGCAGTGGGGACGCGGGGGGCGAGGGCCCAGTGGGGACGCGGGGGGCGAGGGCCCAGTGGGGATGCGGGGGGCCCGGCAGGTGCCTAGTGGGGACGTGGGGGGCCCGGCAGGTGCCCAGTGGGGACGTGGGGGGCCCGGCAGGTGCACAGTGGGGACACGGGGGGCCCGGCAGGGGCCCAGTGGGGACGTGGGGGGCCCGGCAGGTGCCTCAGCTGCACCCGGGAGGGACAGCGGCTCCAGCACAGACAAGGGTGAGGGCAGGCACCCTCAGGAAGCACTCTCTGAGCCCCACCTTCCGCCCTGTAATGTCACTGCCATGTGCGTGGGCCCAGAGCCCCTGGCTCCAGGGGCAAGAGCAGCACCCCACGTCTACAGCCAGGTGCTCTCCCAGGGGCTCAGGATGCCCTGCTGAGGCCAGCGCCGGACTCAGGGCACCGAGCGGCTCACAGCCAGCTCTGCAGTGCCGCTCACTGATCAGCACACACCCTCAACTGCCCACCCCGTGCCAGGCCCCACGCCAGGCCCAGGGGAGAGGCGACAGGCAGAACGCAATGCCAGCTCTTCATGTGCGCCCCCCAGACCCCCCAGGCCCCAGGCTGGGCACCAGTGTGGGCTGTGAGCACCATAGACCCTGAGAAGCACGGGGTCAGGAGCACCGACCTCTCTCCTGAGCAGTCAGAGCTCCACGTCTAACTTCTGATCCCCAAACACGGAGCTAACGGCCTACGCCGACTGGAAGCCCCACCGATGACTACAGTCCATCAACACACGTCTTGTGCTGCGTGTGTCACAGGGCTGTGGTCACTGAGCAAAGACCCTTCAGCACCGTGTCAGTGCCTGGTGCCACCTGATGAGGACAAGTGAGAGCCTGTGTCTCACCTGCCCCGTGGGAGCTGGCTCCGCAGTCAGGAGGAGAGAGGGACCCAGAGCCGAAGGGGGGGGACCAGGAGCCGGGGGGGGGCAGGAGCTGGAGAAGGGGGGGCCAGGAGCCGGAGGAGGGGGGACCAGGAGCCGGAGGGGGCAGGAGCCGGAGGGGGGGGCCCAGGAGCCGGAGAAGAAGGGGGACCAGGAGCCAGAAGTCACAGGAAGGAAGACCACGCCTGCAGGCTGCATGTATCCACGGATGCCCATGTGAGGCCCGTCTTAAGTGACACGAAACACCAGAGACGTCACAACGAAAGACGGCGTGAAGGAGCCACTCCTGTCCCTCACAGGGCGATGCCCCCCGCACTGGTGACGCAGCAGCAGCCGGTGTCACCGCCATGACCGAGGACATCTTTGCACTTCTTTCTGGTCTATTTATTGAAAAAACCCATGTGGCCTGACAAGTCAGTGGCGCAGTGGATAGAGCATTAGACTGGGATGCAGAAGGACCCAGGTTTGAGACCCCAAGGTCACCAGCTTGAGCGCGGGCTCATCTGGCTTGAGCAAAAAAAAGCTCACCAGCTTGGACCCAAGGTCACTGGCTTGAGCAAGGGGTTACTCGGTCTACTGAAGGCCGTGGTCAAGGCACATATGAGAAATCAATCAGTGAACTAAGGAGTCCCAACGAAAAACGGATGATTGATGCTTCTCATCTCTCTCCGTTCCTGTCTGTCTGTCCCTGTCTATCCCTCTCTCTGACTCTCTCTCTATCCCTGTAAAAAAAAAAAAAAAGGAATGAAAAAACCCGTGTGTATGTGGGCAAGACGGTTCAAACCCCTGTTGCTCCAGGGACCCCCTCCCGCAGCCTCAGCTCTCTCACCCGCGAACAGAACAAATCCACAGGCTTGCTTTTAAGACTGAATAAGACGTTGATGCAGAACACGACGAGATTGGTGACGGCCACTTTTACGTCTCAGCTACTGTGGGTCATGACTGGCCCCCTCCCCTGAAGTGTCCTCCACTTGCTACGAAACCACATGAACACACGGTCGCTGCGACTGCCCCTCCCATCCTGGGTTGATCCCAGCTGCCTCTGGGGCGCTGCCCCAAGCTGCTGGGCGCACAGGCGCCCATCGGGGTGTCCCGGGGCGGGGCCTGCAGGGCTCCCAGGACCACGCTGGCTCTTTGCCCCCCTCTCTGGCCCCTGTCAGCACTTCCTAGCTCCTCACAGTCCCTCTCTCCTCCGACTGCAGAGCCAGCTCCCACGGGGCAGGTGAGACACGGGCTCTCACTTGTCTTCACAGGTGGCACCCGGCACGGACATGGTGCTGAAGGGTCTGCTCAGTGACCACAGTCCTGTGCGGACAGGACCCACCTGTGCTTGGCCCCCAGCTCGGGGCCCCCAGGCCCAGCAGGCACAAGATGGATGGCTTCTCCTGCTGCCCCCGCCTCGCACCACATGCACCTGTGCAATAGCTCTAAGCACGCCGAGAGCTGGCAGGGCCCTGAGGGAGGGGGCGGGGGAGCTGCAGCTGCTGCCCGCTGCCCGTGGCTCCCGACTGCTGAAGTAATGGACTCCCCCTGGAGCCCCTTAAGTGCTGGCTTCTGAGGCCACTCAGGGTGGGGGGGTTAGAGCCACAGGCGCCCACGGACAAGGGGCCGCAGCTCCGATCTTGAAAGCACACCTGATTGCTCCTTAGTCGTCAGCCTCCCGCAGGGCTGAGTGACGGCTCCACCCGCACACGCAGGGTCCCCTGTGCACAGTGCTCCTCGTCCTCGGGGCAGGACCGGGCCAGCGCCACCATGAGGAGGAGGCTGCTAGCTAACTCAGAAGGCTCAGCCACCGCACACCATCCGTCAGAAGGGGCACGCAGGAGTGGACGGCTGGTGCAGGGCCGCAGCGCAGGGTACCGTGCCCCGGGGGCCCTCTGTGCCGGTGCAAGAGACTGGCGGTCCCCAGATGCCCAGCCGAGGCGCTGCTGCGAGCCCGGCGCACGAAGGAGACAAGTGAGACCCAGATGGAATGACCCGCCCACGGGCCCACCGCCACCTCCCACAGACGGATCCCTGCTCTCCAGACCGAGAGAGGCTCTCAGCGTGGGGCAGCGGGAGCAGTCAGCGACAGGCCTGCCCCCCACAGGACATCAAACACCCCGTGTGGCCCACAGCACTGTAGAACCAGAGGAGAAAGTCAGATCGGGGCAACACAGCCACACCCCCCCCAAACTGTGCACAAGTCAGGAAGATCATGGACCCCTAACAGGAGGCCGGCAGCTGGTGCAGAAGGCCCCCAGGAAGTGTGACTGGCTGTCCCCAGGGAAGATGCAGTAAGAGTGCCTACGCGAGGGGGCAGAGACCGCAGTGCAGACACTCGGGCGTGAGGGGCGGACGGGACACGCACCCCCCCTGCCGGCGATGTCCACAGGGTGCTCCCACCCTTCACCCGGAGTCCCAGCTCCAGACACACCTCCTAAGAAGTGAATTACAGATATGACCACAGAGCCACATCTAAGGATGCTGGTCACATCGGCAAAAGTAATGAAAAAAATAGAAACAGCCTAAATTTCCAACGAAGAAAAGAGTTTGATTTTGGTTCATCTGTGCACAGAGACATTATACAGCACTGAGGGTTTTATTTTTAGAGATTGGACGGTGAGTGGATGGTGGGTGGTGGATAGTGGGTAGTGGGTGGTAAGTGGATGGATGGTGGGTAGTGGGTGAGGGGTGAGTGGTGAGTGGTGGGTGGTGGGTGAGTGGTGAGTGGTGGGTGGTGAGTGGTGGGTGGTGGATAGTGGGTAGTGGGTGAGTGGTGAGTGGTGGGTGGTGGGTGGTGGGTGGTGGGTGAGTGGTGAGTGGTGGGTGGTGAGTGGTGGGTGGTGGGTGAGTGGTGAGTGGTGGGTGGTGAGTGGTGGGTGGTGGGTGGTGGTTGAGTGGGTGGTGGGTGGTGGGTGAGTGGTGAGTGGTGGGTGGTGAGTGGTGGGTGGTGGGTGGTGGGTGAGTGGTGAGTGGTGGGTGGTGAGTGGTGGGTGGTGGGTGGTGGTTGAGTGGGTGGTGGGTGGTGGGTGAGTGGATGGATGGTGGGTGGTGGATAGTGGGTGGTGGGTGGTGAGTGGATGGATGGTGGGTGGTGGGTGAGTGGTGGGTGGTGGGTGGTGGTTGAGTGGGTGGTGGGTGGTGGGTGAGTGGATGGATGGTGGGTGGTGGGTGGTGGGTGGATGGTGGGTGGTGGGTGGTGGGTGGATGGATAGTGGGTGGTGGGTGAGTGGTGAGTGGATGAATGGTGGGTGGATGGATAGTGGGTGGTGGTTGGTGAGTGGTGGGTGGTAGGTGGACGAGAGGGGAAAGGTAGGCTAGAGGCAGAAATGAAGGAAATACACAAACAAGATTTCAGTGCTATGTCTGGGTGAAGGGACAGTCTGTCTTTTTAAATGTCTTCTCCACACTCCCCAGTGGTGTCCACACTCTCCACAGGGTCCTCTCTCAGTCCAGGAGAGAGAGTGGCGCTGTGGGCTTTGCAGGGTCAGGCAGCAGCCAGCCCGCCCCTGTGCAGGCGCCAAGCCTGAAACCCAGCAAGGAGCGGGCGCCCCTGACCCCCTTTCAACACTGCCGCCGCTGCCCGCGGGCCCGGGCTCCAGAGGGGACACATTCTGCGGGGAGCCGACCCCCACGCCAGCACCCCGAGGACAGAAACGCCAGGAACAGCATGGGGGAGGAGACAGGAGGCTGGGCGAGCTGGTGGGGGACAGTCTGCCGGGTCCAACCAACTCCAACCCAGTGGCTGTGCCACCACGTCCAACGTCCGGCCGGAGGAGAGCGGCTCCCCACACAGAACGCTGCTGGACAGTCCTGGACAGGCCTGTGCGTGGACGTCGGCTCTGTGTCTAGACGTGGACTCTGGAGGAGTGTCCAGAGGGTGACCGCTGGGTCACGGGGTCGCTGCAGTCCAGCCCTCAACAAGCTGTGGGAGCACTTTCTGAGTACCGGACCACCTGACACTCCCGCCCGCAAGGGTGGGGAGCCCACCCTGTGTCCTCGGCAACGCTGTGCAGCGGCACACCTGGAGGTGGTGCTCACTGCGCCCCGACCAGCCAGAGGCGCCGACGCTCACGTGCCCTTCACACACAGCTCTCGTCCGTTTTCTGACGAGACTCCTCATGGCTGCGTGTGCAGAGCTCCCCCCTGCTCCAGCTCACAAACCCCCCAGGTCTGCACCTCGCCACCCACCTCTCCCAGGGCCCGCCTCTCCCAGGGCCCGCCTCTCCCAGGGCCCGTCTCTCCCAGGGCCCACCTCTCCCAGGGCCCGTCTCTCCCAGGACCCGTCTCTCCCAGGACCCGTCTCTCCCAGGGCCCACCTCTCCCAGGACCCGTCTCTCCCAGGGCCCGTCTCTCCCAGGGCCCGTCTCTCCCAGAGCAAAGGGCTTTCTTTTCACAACATCCGCCCCATCAGGCTTGCCTTGAACACACCACACTCGGTGACACTCCAGAGAACTCCTTGCCTGAAGACTTTCCTCTTAGTTCTGAAGCTGTTTTATACTCTTATGTTTTGCAATTAACTGTGATTCATTTGAGTTAATTTTTGTACCAAGTGTGGGGTTTCGCGCGAGGGTCACTTTCTGTCTGATGTCCAGCTGCCCCAGCACCATCTGTGGAAAGATTCCCTTCCTCCCACTGAAATGCTTTTGGTTCTTTCTCAAGGAGCAGCTGACCCAAAGCCGGCGGGACGAGACGACAAGCCCTGGGGCTACAGCATGAATAGAAAGTGGAAGAAACAATAGAGAAAATCAGCTGAGCCAAATGCTGGTTCTTTGAAAAGATCAATAAAATTGATAAACCATTATCCAGACTGACTGCCCTCCTCAAAAAAAGTTTCCGATTAAGAAAGGCGAGAATGGAAGAGGAGACGGTGTCGCCAGCATCACCACGCCGAAGTGGTTCTAAAGGAGGGCTGTCCACCCTTGCACGCGCACACGACATCACCTACGTGCAATGAGCTCACTCCCGACCACCAGAACGGACCCGGGAAGAAGAAGCAGCTGAACAGCTGTCGCAAGTCAAGGAGTGGCCCCCCCACCTCCCCGCTGTCTGTGGGACCTCCAGGTCCCGGAGGCTCCACCCACCTTCCCGCTGTCTGTGGGACACGGAGTCAGCGCTGTGGGACCCCCGGGTCCCGGAGGCCCCGCCCACCACCTCCCCGCTGTCTCTGGGACGCGGCGTCAGCGCTGTGGGACCCCCGGGTCCCGGAGGCCCCGCCCCCCACCTCCCCGCTGTCTGTGGGACCCCCAGGTCCCGGAGGCCCCACCCACCACCTCCCCGCTGTCTGTGGGACCCCCAGGTCCCGTAGGCTCCACCCACCTCCCCGCTGTCTGTGGGACACGGAGTCAGCGCTGTGGGACCCCCAGGTCCCGGAGGCCCCGCCCACCACCTCCCCGCTGTCTCTGGGACGCGGCGTCAGCGCTGTGGGACCCCCGGGTCCCGGAGGCCCCGCCCCCACCTCCCCGCTGTCTGTGGGACCCCCAGGTCCCGGAGGCCCCACCCACCACCTCCCCGCTGTCTGTAGGACACAGCGTCAGGGCTGTGGGACCCCCGGGTCCCGGAGGCCCCGCCCCCCACCTCCCCGCTGTCTGTGGGACCCCCAGGTCCCGGAGGCCCCACCCACCACCTCCCCACTGTCTGTGGGACGCAGCGTCAGCGCTGTGGGACCCCCAGGTCCCGAAGGCCCCACCCACCACCTCCCCGCTGTCTGTGGACACGGCGTCAGGGCTGTGGGACCCCCGGGTCCCGGAGGCCCCGCCCACCACCTCCCCGCTGTCTGTGGGACCCCAGGTCCCGGAGGCCCCAGCGTTTCCCCCGCTCTGTCGCTCAGGTCGGATGTGTCCACTGTTCTCTCTGCAGGGCGTCCACTCCTTCCTCTGTTCCCTCGTCTACTACTGGCTCATCCACTACATCTTTATCTCAGTTCTGCAGTCCCCTCATTGTCCTAACTGTTCTGTCCAGCGAGGACAGCTTCCAGCCTTTGGTCCGGGCACCTGTGGTCTGCACGATGGCACCTCTGGGCTGAGACTCCTTCGGCTCGGAGTCGGGAACCACAGGAACACTCAGCCCGAGCTGCTTCTTGGGTTCCCAGGCCCCCAGCCTCCCTCCCCCTCCAAGTCTCCAGTGTTTGATTTACATGTGACACCCGGGGTCTCCAGTCGTATTTAGCGAAACGAAGAGGGGACAGTCTGCCTCCTACGTCTCCCGGAACAGAAGTCCTGGCGGCTCTTCAAAGCCACCCACGCAGCCAGGGGCCAGCACCCCCGGACCTGGGCACCGTGTGAGGTGTCACCCTGAGATTTCATCTGGTAACTAAATGGTGCCTAGCAGAGCTCCGGCTCGTGAGGAGCCCTCGACCGTGTGAACGACAGCAGACGAGGACGGGACACTCGGCCCCCTCTGCCCGAGGAAGCAGTGCCCTTCCCCATTGCAAAGACACCACCTGCCACCAGGGTGCACAGCGGGCGGGGCTGAGTGAGAGGCTTGCTGTGGCGCCCACCCTCCCCGGCCGACCTGCCACCAATGCCCCCCCAGAGATGGCATCCACACCAGCAGAGGTCAGGACAGGCCCCAGAACAACTGCTGGGGGGGGGTCTGTCCTGTGAGGAGACACTCCCCCCCAACCCCTCAAACCAAGGCCTCGGAGCCCTGCCCCCGGAAGGACCCCATGACGGTGCCAAGGTCCCTTCATCGCCCCGTCCACGCTGTGCCTGCGTGTCCTCCCAACAGGGGTGCCGAGAGCCAGGGACGGTGCCGGCTGACCCTCGGAGCTGAGGTGCCCTCATCCGGGAAGACGGGCTCCTGGGGAGACAGCACCGGCCCAGAAAGCTGGCGCCTCCTCTCCGCATTCTCTGTGTTTGCAGAGCTGCTTGTGCAGAGACATCAGCATGCAAGATGCATCAATTACGCCGCGCAAGGCGCAGCCTCTCATAGCGAAAGCCCAGGTCGGCCACAGGCAGTGCAGAGAGCACTGTGAGGAGAGGCAGTGCCCTGGCCTGACGCTGTCTCCCTGCCCCCGGGGACACAGCCCGTGCGTGGGGGGGCACCCCCCCCCGCTCCCCACACGGCCCGCCTGACGAGGCTCTGGCGCTGACACCGTGCTCGTCCTCGGTGGCTGGGCTGCACTGGCACGGAAATAGCTGCAGACACGGGCAGTGAAGGCGAGGAGGTTCTCTGTGATTAACTCCAATCCCCGCCGCTGACCACTCTCCCGGCCCTCCTCGGGGCCTCCCCCTGTCCTGCCAGGCCGGCAAAGTGACGTGTGGGCATCTGGCCCACAATGTGCTGGGTGGGACTGTCACCTGGGACTCAGGGGTGCTCTACTCGCCAAGCCTGCGTGGACTGAGGCGGGGGCGGGCACCTGGGTCCCCCCGCTGGCACTGCTCCTGTCACAGCGGTCCTCACAGTAGCCGTGCACACAGGCCCAGCCTCACCCTGGAACATGAGGGGTCAGCACCCCCCGGGGAGCTCCAGGGTATGTGTCCTGCTCGGCCACACTTACCCTGCGACACCCACCCTGCCCAGACAGCAGCAGTGCTGACCCCACGGCCACTGGACCACTGAGGACAAGGCCAAGAAAGACCAGCCACTGAGGACACAGCACACCTCACTCTCTGGCCAGGCTCTGAGCTCGTCCCTGACCAGTGTGGCCGCGGGGCACGCGAGCAGTGCGGGGTGGTGGGGGCGTCCGAGGCCGGCAGAACGGGCACGTGGGAAGGACCCCGAGCGCAGCAGGTGCAACTGCCGGCTCTGTTCTGAGTGGAGCCCGTCTAGACGCAGCTCGCCCTGCCCACAGCCCCACGAGCAGGTGCCCTGCAGTTCCACCCCCCCGAGGACGAGGGGGCCAGAGGGAGCCGAGTGTGGCCGAGCACACAGGCAACGACTGCAAGGCCCGGGACCTGCGCGTGGCTCCCGGCTCCGCCCACAGAGCTCAGGCTGGACCACGTGGGAAGCTCCCTCCTGGGAGGGAGATGCCCACAGACACTCTGGGGACGGGGCCTTGGACACGCAAGCCCAGGTCTCGGGAGACAGCTCGAGGTGTGCAAGTTGGTCCCACAGCACCAGGCAGACGGGTGAGGTGCCCACGGCCCCACCGTGCAGCTCCTCCGAGAGCGGGGTCCAGTGGTGCCGCGTCTGCAAGACCCCACCGCCTGCCTCCGTGACAGGAGCACTCCAGGCAGGAGGCTTGCACACGTCGCTCTTCCATGTGAAGGGCACATTTGTTTTTCTGCAGCCACTGTGCCACGATTCTGCTGAGGACAGCTAAGGGGACAGAGTGGGCATCACTGTGAGCAGGTGCCATGCAGGGCCCACTGTCCATCTGCTGAGCCTCAGAGGAAGCAGAAGCTCTGAGGGGAAGGTCACCGGCCCCGAGCCGCGTGGCTGGTAGAGCCAGACCCTGAACCCAGGCTGCTGACTGCAGCCTGTCTCCCGGGAAGCCAGGGATCACAAGGAGGGTCGCTGTCCCCCGACCTGCGCCCTCTGCAGTCTGCACTGTCTCCCGGGGAGCCAGGGATCACAAGGTCCCGCTGACCCCCGACCTGCGCCCTCTGCAGTCTGCACTGTCTCCCGGGGAGCCAGGGATCACAAGGTCCCGCTGACCCCCGACCTGCGCCCTCTGCAGTCTGCACTGTCTCCCGGGGAGCCAGGGGTCACAAGGTCCCGCTGACCCCCGACCTGTGCCCTCTGCAGTCTGCACTGTCTCCCGGGGAGCCAGGGGTCACAAGGTCCCGCTGACCCCCGACCTGCGCCCTCTGCAGTCTGCACTGTCTCCCGGGGAGCCTGGGTCACAAGGTCCCGCTGATCCCAGACCTGCGCCCTCTGCAGTCTGCACTGTCTCCCGGGGAGCCAGGGGTCACAAGGTCCCGCTGACCCCCGACCTGCGCCCTCTGCAGTCTGCACTGTCTCCCGGGGAGCCAGGGGTCACAAGGTCCCGCTGATCCCCGACCTGCGCCCTCTGCAGTCTGCACTGTCTCCCGGGGAGCCAGGGGTCACAAGGTCCCGCTGACCCCTGACCTGCGCCCTCTGCAGTCTGCACTGTCTCCCGGGGAGCCAGGGATCACAACGAGGGCCGCTGACCCCCGACCTGCGCCCTCTGCAGTCTGCACTGTCTCCCGGGGAGCCAGGGATCACAACGAGGGCCGCTGACCCCCGACCTGCGCCCTCTGCAGTCTGCACTGTCTCCCGGGGAGCCTGGGTCACAAGGTCCCGCTGATCCCAGACCTGCGCCCTCTGCAGTCTGCACTGTCTCCCGGGGAGCCAGGGGTCACAAGGTCCCGCTGACCCCCGACCTGCGCCCTCTGCAGTCTGCACTGTCTCCCGGGGAGCCAGGGGTCACAAGGTCCCGCTGACCCCCGACCTGCGCCCTCTGCAGTCTGCACTGTCTCCCGGGGAGCCAGGGGTCACAAGGTCCCGCTGACCCCCGACCTGCGCCCTCTGCAGTCTGCACTGTCTCCCGGGGAGCCAGGGATCACAACGAGGGCCGCTGACCCCCAACCTGCGCCCTCTGCAGTCTGCACTGTCTCCCGGGGAGCCAGGGATCACAACGAGGGCCGCAGACCCCCGACCTGCGCCCTCTGCAGTCTGCACTGTCTCCCGGGGAGCCAGGAGTCACAAGGTCCCGCTGACCCCCGACCTGCGCCCTCTGCAGTCTGCACTGTCTCCCGGGGAGCCAGGGATCACAAGGTCCTGCTGACCCCCCGACCTGCGCCCTCTGCAGTCTGCACTGTCTCCCGGGGAGCCAGGGGTCACAAGGTCCCGCTGACCCCCGACCTGCGCCCTCTGCAGTCTGCACTGTCTCCCGGGGAGCCAGGGGTCACAAGGTCCCGCTGACCCCCGACCTGCGCCCTCTGCAGTCTGCACTGTCTCCCGGGGAGCCAGGGATCACAACGAGGGCCGCTGACCCCCAACCTGCGCCCTCTGCAGTCTGCACTGTCTCCCGGGGAGCCAGGGATCACAACGAGGGCCGCTGACCCCCGACCTGCGCCCTCTGCAGTCTGCACTGTCTCCCGGGGAGCCAGGGATCACAAGGTCCCGCTGACCCCCGACCTGCGCCCTCTGCAGTCTGCACTGTCTCCCGGGGAGCCAGGAGTCACAAGGTCCCGCTGACCCCCGACCTGCGCCCTCTGCAGTCTGCACTGTCTCCCGGGGAGCCAGGGATCACAAGGTCCTGCTGACCCCCCGACCTGCGCCCTCTGCAGTCTGCACTGTCTCCCGGGGAGCCAGGGATCACAAGGTCCCGCTGACCCCCGACCTGCGCCCTCTGCAGTCTGCACTGTCTCCTGGGGAGCCAGGGATCACAAGGTCCCACTGACCCCCGACCTGCACCCTCTGCAGTCTGCACTGTCTCCCACGGAGCCAGGGATCACAAGGTCCCGCTGATCCCCGACCTGCGCCCTCTGCAGTCTGCACTGCTCTCCAGGCTCGGGGCTCCTAGGGTCAGGCCAGACAATCGCGCTGCACGCGGCCACAGCAGAGCTCAGTGCTCCTGACGATGACGCCAGAAGAGGGGTCTCCAGCCCCACCACGTCACGCGGCAGGGAGCCCTCCTGCCCCCAAGCACCCTCCTCCTCACGCCCCCCCCCCCCAGTCTGGCGCTGGGCACTGACAGCGCCGTCCCCCGTGGGCTCCTGAGTTCTCTCAGTGAGGCTGCCTCGGACAGGAATAAATCATGCTTCTGTAACCAGCGATATTTCTTTAACCGGAGGTTAATAAAAATCACTGGCAAAGGCCAACCAGTGGATCTAATTTATTTAGAGACTTCCATAAAGCTGTGGATAAAGCCCTTTACGAAAGCTTATTAGAGCCCCGAGGAAGCCCAGAAAAAAGAGTGTCACTTACTGGGACTGGAGTCTAACTGAATCCTTCGGAGGACAAGGAGCCATTTGTCACCTGAAGCGCTCAGTCCTCAGCCAGACGGACACCTGGGAGGCTGGCCCCGTGCTCCTCAGGGAGGCCTGGCCCCATGCTCAAGCCCTGAGCTCTCGGGAGCACGGGACAGACACAGCTAACAGTGAGTGCAAACATTCCCCCAGGGTCTCAGGAGGCCATCCAGCCCCCCAAGAACACGCAGCCCCTCACGACCACCTGGGCTCTGGTTCCTGCAGCACAGGGAGGAGTGTGGGGCACAGCTGTCTGCGGCCGCTCAGTGCTGGACAGTTCCCTCCAGCCAGGCTCCCGGTCCCTGGCCCAACCCTGGCTGTTGGCCACACTAACCCCCGGTCCCGGACCTACAATCTGTCTCTGAAAGCCTCCAGGCCACTAGGACACAGGTGGTCCGGGCAGGCACTGGGTGTGGGACCCCTGCCTCATTGCCCGCAGACCTCCGGAGCAGAGGCGTGCCCGTGCAAAGTCAGCACCCTGCACGGCCCGCTGTGCACACACACCTGCTCATCCCAGCGGCCCAGCTCCCCTCCGCCACACACCCTGCCCCTCCTCCTCCCTGAGCCCCCGGGTGCTGCAGGCCGATGTCATTCCTATGATCTCCTTCTCTGACACAGGGCAAAGCTGGAAATGCTCTTTTAGCAAAACAATGAGAATTCTGCAGAGACCCCACGCGGCCCCTTGCCCTGGCCCACAGCCAGAGCGTCAGGTGCAGAACAAACATCCTGTCCCCTCGAGTGACGCCGTAAACCCTCAGGGACCAGCAGCCCAGTTCAGGGACAGTGCTGGGGGGCCTCCCCTCCTCCTCGGTGCTGTGTCGGGCAGTCTGGATCCTCACGAGCAAAGTTAGCCAACGGAATATTGACTGCAAACCGCGTTCCCTGCACTTGACTGTTTTCCGTTTGATGATGGATGGTATTTAATCCCAACCAGCCAAGGCGCGCTCTGCGTCTGTAAATACAGATCTTGCCTGATTGCTGTTTAATAACTGTTACAGTGGCCAGGGCTGGTCCTCGTCCGCGGGGCCCAATGTTCCGTGAGAGGCTCGTGGGAAAAGCAGCTACAGTGCAGAAAACAGCCGGCTGTCCAGGGGGAAACATACACTCATCTGAGGCACTCCCACACGCACACGCACAGACATGTACTGTACATGTGCTCACGTGTGCACACACGGCACGCACATGCCATCACACACACGTGCACTGACACCCCACTGCCAGACGCTGGGGTGGGGACACAGGAGGCACCGAGGCCTGAGCTGGACACTGCGGAGCCGTCTCCGACCTGTCCTGGGCACAGTGCAGACCCCAGCTGCAGACACACCTGTCACACGAAGACACTCTGCAAGCACTAACCAGGAGGCCTTCTAGACTCTAGAATCTAGAGCACTCGTGAGCAGGAGAGCCAGGAAGACACTCTGCAAGCACTAATCAGGAGGCCTTCTACACTCTAGAATCTAGAGCACTTGTGAGCAGGGGTGTCAGGAAGACACTCTGCAAGCACTAATCAGGAGGCCTTCTAGACTCTAGAATCTAGAGCACTCGTGAGCAGGAGAGCCAGGAAGACACTCTGCAAGCACTAATCAGGAGGCCTTCTAGACTCTAGAATCTAGAGCACTCGTGAGCAGGAGAGCCAGGAAGACACTCTGCAAGCACTAACCAGGAGGCCTTCTAGACTCTAGAATCTAGAGCACTTGTGAGCAGGGGTGTCAGGAAGACACTCTGCAAGCACTAACCAGGAGGCCTTCTAGACTAGAATCTAGAGCACTCGTGAGCAGGAGAGCCAGGAAGACACTCTGCAAGCACTAATCAGGAGGCCTTCTAGACTCTAGAATCTAGAGCACACGTGAGCAGGAGAGCCAGGAAGACACTCTGCAAGCACTAACCAGGAGACCTTCTAGACTCTAGAATCTAGAGCACTTGTGAGCAGGGGTGTCAGGAAGACACTCTGCAAGCACTAACCAGGAGGCCTTCTAGACTAGAATCTAGAGCACTCGTGAGCAGGAGAGCCAGGAAGACACTCTGCAAGCACTAACCAGGAGGCCTGCCAGACTCTAGACTCTAGAGCACACGTGAGCAGGAGAGCCAGGAAGACACTCTGCAAGCACTAATCAGGAGGCCTGCCAGACTCTAGACTCTAGAGCACTCATGAGCAGGAGAGCCAGGAAGACACTCTGCAAGCACTAATCAGGAAGCCTTCTAGACTCTAGAATCTAGAGCACTCGTGAGCAGGAGTGTCAGGAAGACACTCTGCAAGCACTAACCAGGAGGCCTTCTAGACTAGAATCTAGAGCACTCGTGAGCAGGAGTGCCAGGAAGGTACTCTGCAAGCACTAACCAGGAGGCCTTCTAGACTAGAATCTAGAGCACTCGTGAGCAGGAGTGTCAGGAAGACACTCTGCAAGCACTAACCAGGAGGCCTTCTAGACTAGAATCTAGAGCACTCGTGAGCAGGAGTGCCAGGAAGGTACTCTGCAAGCACTAACCAGGAGGCCTTATTGACTAAATCTAGAGCATTTGTGGGCAGGAGTGTCAGGAAGACACTCTGCAAGCACTAACCAGGAGGCCTTCTAGACTCTAGAATCTAGAGCACTCGTGAGCAGGAGAGCCAGGAAGACACTCTGCAAGCACTAATCAGGAAGCCTTCTAGACTCTAGAATCTAGAGCACTCGTGAGCAGGAGTGTCAGGAAGACACTCTGCAAGCACTAACCAGGAGGCCTTCTAGACTAGAATCTATAGCACTCGTGAGCAGGAGTGCCAGGAAGGTACTCTGCAAGCACTAACCAGGAGGCCTTCTAGACTAGAATCTAGAGCACTTGTGAGCAGGAGTGCCAGGAAGGTACTCTGCAAGCACTAACCAGGAGGCCTTCTAGACTAGAATCTAGAGCACTCGTGAGCAGGAGTGTCAGGAAGACACTGCAAGCACTAACCAGGAGGCCTTCTAGACTAGAATCTAGAGCACTCGTGAGCAGTGGTGTCAGGAAGACACTCTGCAAGCACTAACTAGGAGGCCTTCTAGACTAGAATCTATAGCACTCGTGAGCAGGAGTGCCAGGATGACACTCTGCAAGCACTAACCAGGAGGCCTTCTAGACTCTAGAATCTAGAGCACTCGTGAGCAGGAGTGTCAGGAAGACACTCTGCAAGCACTAATCAGGAGGCCTTCTAGACTCTAGAATCTAGAGCACTCGTGAGCAGGAGTGCCAGGAAGACACTCTGCAAGCACTAACCAGGAGGCCTTCTAGACTCTAGAATCTAGAGCACTCGTGAGCAGGAGTGCCAGGAAGACACTGCAAGCACTAACCAGGAGGCCTTCTAGACTCTAGAATCTAGAGCACTCGTGAGCAGGGGTGTCAGGAAGACACTCTGCAAGCACTAACCAGGAGGCCTTCTAGACTAGAATCTAGAGCACTCGTGAGCAGGAGTGTCAGGAAGACACTCTGCAAGCACTAATCAGGAGGCCTTCTAGACTAGAATCTAGGACACTCGTGAGCAGGAGTGTCAGGAAGACACTGCAAGCACTAACCAGGAGGCCTTCTAGACTAGAATCTAGAGCACTCGTGAGCAGTGGTGTCAGGAAGACACTCTGCAAGCACTAACCAGGAGGCCTTCTAGACTAGAATCTAGAGCACTCGTGAGCAGGAGTGTCAGGAAGACACTCTGCAAGCACTAATCAGGAGGCCTTCTAGACTAGAATCTAGGACACTCGTGAGCAGGAGTGTCAGGAAGACACTGCAAGCACTAACCAGGAGGCCTTCTAGACTAGAATCTAGAGCACTCGTGAGCAGTGGTGTCAGGAAGACACTCTGCAAGCACTAACTAGGAGGCCTTCTAGACTAGAATCTATAGCACTCGTGAGCAGGAGTGCCAGGATGACACTCTGCAAGCACTAACCAGGAGGCCTTCTAGACTCTAGAATCTAGAGCACTCGTGAGCAGGAGTGTCAGGAAGACACTCTGCAAGCACTAACCAGGAGGCCTTCTAGACTCTAGAATCTAGAGCACTTGTGAGCAGGAGAGCCAGGAAGACACTCTGCAAGCACTAACCAGGAGGCCTTCTAGACTCTAGAATCTAGAGCACTCGTGAGCAGGAGTGCCAGGAAGACACTCTGCAAGCACTAACCAGGAGGCCTTCTAGACTCTAGAATCTAGAGCACTCGTGAGCAGGAGTGTCAGGAAGACATGCCTGGGAACAGTGAGCTCCTGCAGCCCCGCTGTCCCTGAGCACCTGCCTGCCCAGCTCACAGGTGGGCCTAGGCCTGTTTTGAAAATGTGGGCCCGTTTGGACACTTCTGCTGAGCTGTGTGGGGCCGGCTGTGGGACGCTGAGTGACGGCAACGCAGCTGCCGGTTAAGAACCCCACACCAGGCGAACAAGAGAGCCGCACACCCCACTAGGCCGGGCGCCACCACACGCACTCTGCCACGCCCACTGGCTCCTCAGGTCAGCCCTGCCTGGGGGCACCTCACCTGAGGACGGTCTGGGGACAGAGGTCAGGGACAGGGCTGTCCAGCGCACCGCAGACACTGCCCTGGTCCTCCACGGCCGGCCAGGCCAAGGGCAGGAGCGGCATCCTCCCATCTCTGAGATGATCTCCGAGTGGCTTGGAGACAATTCAAGCAGCAGCAGGACGCCGAGGCTATTTTTAGCTGTAACACTCAAGAGGCTGCCTGGCGGGGAACCGTGTCTGAGCGTGACCATCAATTTTCACCTGCAGCAAACTTCCTTTCCCTTCAGGATGAAGGTTATTCAAAGATTTGGATTTCTTCTAAATTGAGTTAAAGGGAGAACAAGTCCCCACAACGGCGGGACGGGTTTTAAGTCATAAACAAGGACATTGGCAGCTCGCACAGCCCGGTCCTCCCAGGTCTGCCGATGCCCTCAGTCTCCGCGGATGCACCTGCGGCACACGCGGGCACGGGCACCCTGTGCAGGGCTGCATCCGGCAAGGCCCTGCTCCACCTGGGCCTCCGTCCCCTCCCCTGGACCCAGGGCCCTGCTCCACCTGGGCCTCCGTCCCCTCCCCTGGACCCAGGGCCCTGCCCCACCTGGGCCTCCGTCCCCTCCCCTGGACCCAGGGCCCTGCCCCACCTGGGCCTCCGTCCCCTCCCCTGGACCCAGGGCCCTGCCCCACCTGGGCCTCCGTCCCCTCCCCTGGACCCAGGGCCCTGCCCCACCTGGGCCTCCGTCCCCTCCCGCGGAGTCAGGGCCCTGCCCCACCTGGGCCTCCGTCCCCTCCCCTGGACCCAGGGCCCTGCCCCACCTGGGCCTCCGTCCCCTCCCGCGGAGCCAGGGCCCTGCCCCACCTGGGCCTCTGTCCCCTCCCCTGGACCCAGGGCCCTGCCCCACCTGGGCCTCCGTCCCCTCCCGCGGAGCCAGGGCCTGCTCCTGGCGACGGCAGCCTCCCCAGGTTAAGGGCTCGGCCCCCCACCTCGGACGCCTTGGGACGTGGGCCTGGGGAGAGAGGGGTGAGCCCGGGCCGCACACGCTGAGGCTGTGAGGACAACACACTCGACAAGACACGTCAATGCAGTGTGTTAGAGACCCAGATTTAATGTGGGAAAACCACAAACAACGAATTAGAATTGCAAACGAAGCCCAGATCTGCCAGCCTGCACACCCTGCAGGTCCAGCCTCGTCCTGCCTGCGGGTTTCTCGGAGCCGTGGACACGCTGACAGGCACGGGATGTTTCCAAGACTGAGTCCACCGCAGACGCCGTCTCTAGGAGGCTCTGGAAGGACCCGCGGCCTTGGGAGTCACGCTGCCCACGCCGGCCTGGCGCTGTCTAAGGACGAAGCCCAGGCCAGAGCCCAGGGCCCAGCCGACCACACGTCCAGCCAGCACCGGCGGCCAGCCGGCTGTGCCCTACACAGGCGAGGCCCACCTGGTGGGGCCACCCTCAGAGGAGGGGGAGCTAAATCGAGCTGCCTGGGGCAGGGACCACCCCGTGAGCAGCCCAGGCAGACCAAGCGAGCCGACGGCCTGTCTACATGAGACCCAGCTCCCCCACAGCCGGCGGCCTCTGTGACCTTCCGTGAGCGAGCTGGGACGTGGTCTGCACCCTCGCAGGGGAGAGGCCTCGTGCCTCAGCGCCAGGCCCTGGGCGAGTGCGGCCAGATGCAGGTTCACACTGGGGTGGGGGTGGGGCAGGAACAAGACAGCGGCTGTGCGGAGAAGAGGCTGACCATGGGGGGCTGTGCCCCGGGACCGCCAGGCTGGGGCGCAGCTGGCTGGGAATCTGCTCACAGCAGAGCACTTCCTGTGCAGCCCTGCCCTGCTGCTGGTGATGCCTCAGCCAACCCCCGAGTCACCCGGGAGAAGCAGACAGGTCCCCCGCATGCCTGGCCCAGCTCCCAGAGGGCCCGTGAGTCTCTGGACTATGCTCAGAGGCGTAACACGAACAACGGAGCACTTAAGATGCCAGCAGCCAGTGTCACTGTGAGGGTGGTGACGCTCGAGGAGGCAGGCGTAGGACTCGACCCCCGTCTGGCTCCATCGCCCTTTCTCCCCGTGGACAGACACGCCCCACCTCAAAGACTGTGCGTGGAAGGACAGAGCGCGCTGCGTGTGACACGCTTCACAAGGCAGAGGCCCGACTCCCCGGGAGGCAGGGGTGAAAGCGGTCAGAGCTGAGGGACTGGCCGAGCAGGGAGGCCATTTAAGGTGAAGGCGTGTCCCCACAGAAACCTGCACACATGCTTCAGATGTAAAACTGCCAAGGCCTGGAAGCTACCAAGACGTCCTCCAGAGGGTGACGGATCCACACACCGTGGTCCCTCCAGACGGTGGGATGAAGAAATGAGCCGTCGGCTGTGCAGAGACCTGGCGAGCCCTGACTGCGTCTCAGGAAGTGAAACCCGGCCTGCTGTACAACCCCCCGGCCCACTGGAGTGTGGGGACAGTGAAGACCGTGCTGGCCGGGGCTGGGCAGGGGCAGGAAGCTGCAGCACAGAGAGGACTGCAGGGCAGTGACCGCAGTGGTGGACACGCGACGTCGGCACTTGTTGAGACCCACAGACTGGACAGCTGAGTGGACTCTGGACTTTAGTTAGTAACAATGCAGCCAGAGGCTTGTCAACTGTGACAATGTAGCCACAAAGGTTAATCAACTGTGACAATGTAGCCACAAAGGCTAATCAACTGTGACAATGTAGTGTGGGTGGGGGCAGGGGGTAATAACAGGGCCCTAGAGCAGGGGAAGAGACATACAGAAAAGAAAAGTCTATTAACTTAAAAGTGTCACCAGCCTGTGACTGCATTTACATGGGGTTCTGGAAGTGCAGAGCTGCCCGAGGAGGAAGGCAGACCAGGGCGGGGGCGGGCGCAGCCGCAGGGCAGCAGCAAGAGGCTCTGTGTGGTCAGCCCTGTGTCCGGCTGCGTGGTGCTCGCAGGAGCCTCCACGTGTGACGACAGACAGGCCCACGCACCGTGGCCTGGCGCTGTGCTGCCACCACCTGAGACGTCACCACGGGGAGCTGCAGGAAAGGCTCGCGGACTGCTCCGCCATCCTCGGGCGTCCTGTGGGGCTGCGCCTCTCCCTGGGCGCTTCTGGACTGTGCACCGAGCCGTGAGCACTGCCCAGCCCAGCCCAGCAGGCGCACGCACAAAGCGACTCCGACGTGGGCCGCCACAGCACACTCAGGCCCCAGGGACAACAGGCCCGGGGGCTTTCCGAGGCCACAGTGCAAGGTCCTGACCCGTGTCTTCCCAGGAAAGCTCTGTGCATCCCACAGAGGGACCGGCACACCCGCCAGCCCTCGCCCGCAGACGGTCATGCCCAGGCCTGCCACCCCACCAGCCACACGCAGCCCCACCCATCTGTCCGCGGATGAAGCCCCCCGAGGCGGCAGCCTGCACACCGGAACGCCTGGGAGCCGGGCCCTTGGCAACGGCGCAGACCTGGCATCACCTCCCTCTCTCCCGTTTCCGTGCGTCTGGTCTGATGGTGGCCCCATCGTCACCTCTGTGCCCGTCCCCTGGTCAGCTCCCACCAAGAAGGCCAAGTTCTCCCGAGACTTCCTTCCGTAAACAGTGACCTCACAGGTCTCCGCTTAGCTATCCAATCCTGGGAAGACGCCCAGAGTTCTCTGTGTGTTACCGTCCTGGCTGGCACGCGTGTGGGCATGCATGCATGTGCTGGTCTCTCTGCCTGCCAGCCTCCTGCCCCGAGTCTGTGATCTGTGTCGGGGCCAGGACACCTGCTCCTCAGCACCTCACGTCCAGCTGGCTCGAGGGGGGCAGTGAGGTCCTAAGAGGCTGGTTCCACATAACTGGCCATGCTGACCAGGCACAGGACCGTGCCCTTTCCATGCCAGGAGGCAGCAGGAAGACACTTTGAAGCGTCTGCCCTGTGAGGCCACCTGCCAAGCCTGGGCTGCAGAGGCAGTGGCTGGGCTTGTGCAGAGGGCGCCCTGGACGGGACCATGTGATGCTGAGGCAACGCGAGGTCTCGTGCGAGATCTTTGAGGACGAGCAGCCACGTTAAAGGACATGTCAGAGCGGTCCCAACCTGACCCGTGTCCTGAAAGTGCCGTCACCAGAGGCCCAGTGGCAAAGAGCCAGGCTTTCATCAGAAATGACCAGAATAAGCGAGTGTGGTCAGCCAGACGCGGCCGAGGTAGGGTGGCCACTGCCCACGCAGCACAGACCCAGGCAGGCGGGAGGAGCCTCTGCCCAGCACGGCAGACACCACCCTGGCCCCGAGCGTCGGGGGCAGATTTGGGTATTTCCTTCCCCGTCTTCCAAAATCCCAGCATCTGAGGCAGCACTTTCAATAAGCTCTCACAGAAACCCGACCTCATGCTCCAGTGCACTCCGCGCTCGAGTCAGACATCAGAAGCTCTTCAGGACAGGCCGGTAAGAGCACCGCCCCACAGCCGAGGCCGGGACGAGAGCGTGTCCCCAGCACGCCGGGCACTGCCGGTTCTCAGCACACTCCCCGGCCTGAGGGGAGGAGGAGGCAGGGCTGCCAGAGACCCAGGACCGCACGCTGGGGACCAGGAGCTACCCACGCCAGGCTGCTGAGTCCCGGCTGCGGATCTGAGCCCTCCCGGCAGGCAGGACAGCAGCACCACTGTGGAGGGCTGCCCGAGACCCAGGACCGCACGCTGGGGACCAGGAGCTGCCCACGCCAGGCTGCCGAGTCCCAGCTGCGGATCTGAGCCCTCCCGGCAGGCAGGACAGCAGCACCGCGGTCTGAGCCACCGGGCCCCTCGCCCTGTGCGGCCAGAGCGCACGCTGACCCCTGCATGTCTGACTGGGTGGTGAGGACCGGGCTCTCCGGCGGAGATCGGGCGGACATGGGTTCCGAAGAGGAAACATCAGGAGCGGCCGTGGCGGGGTGGGCTGGTGCTGCTGCCCAGGAAGGCAGGCCCGACAGGACCTCCCGCGGCCCCCCGCCCCCGCTGCGGCCCCCACCCACCACGGCCCGTACCTTGGTCAGCAGCAGCACCTTCTTCTGAAGCCTGCGGGCCAGGGCCTCGTGCGTCTCGCGCTTCTTCCTCTCCTCCAGCAGCTGCGCGCTCACCTGGCAGACCTCCTCCTGCAGCTGCTGCCTGACCTTGTCCAGCTCCCGGGCACTGCACACAAGAGAACAGAGGGTGAGGCGGCCGCGGGGCGGCACCCGGCCCCACCCCGCAGGCCCAGGCCTGCGCTCCTCACTCCGGCCCCGGAAGAGGCTGCAGGCGCAGCGCCCGCTCCTCGGGGCCTGGCATCGCAAGCAGACCCCAGGGCGAGCCCAGAGCTGCGGGCGAGGAGAGGCGCAGGGGCGCAAGTCCACATGCAACGGGGGAACTGTCAGTGTGATGAGTTCCGTGACCAGAGCAGGTGCTTCCCTGAGTCCACTGACCAGGTGTGCCGCCTGCTGTGCAGACGGGGAGTCGAGCCCCAACCCCCAGGCCTCCTCCGCTTGCTCCGGGAAGCTGGACCCCAGCAAAGCCCCGGCGCCAAGCCAGCGCCCGGCAGGTCAGCACGGCCAGGTCCATGAGGACCTGGGCTGTGGGCTGTGGGCTGTGGGCTGGGCTGGGCCAGACCCGGGCTGTGGGCTGTGGCCTGGGCCGGGCCGGACCCGGGCTGTGGCCTGGGCCGGGCCGGACCTGGGCTGTGGGCTGTGGCCTGGGCTGGGCCAGACCCGGGCTGTGGGCTGTGGCCTGGGCCAGGCAGGACCTGGGCTGTGAGCTGGGCCGGGCCGGACCTAGGCTGTGGGCTGGGCTGTGGGCTGGGCTGTGGGCTGGGCCGGGTCGGACCTGGGCCGGACCTGGGCTGTGGGCTGGGCTGTGGGCTGGGCCGGGTCGGACCTGGGCTGTGGGCTGGGCCGGGCCGGACCTGGGCCCTCCACCACCGACCTTCCCGCCACCTCTGCTCTTAGCATCCCGCCCTCTACTCCCACCTGGGTTCGTGACCCAGCAGTGCCTTCAGACCCCAGGTAAGGATGGACACTTGATGTCGAGCCTCCTGCACTCCCAGCCACCCCCGGCTGACTTCCAACCTCCTGGCGTGGAGGTGAAGCGCCTTCAGAGTCTGGTCTTTGCCTCTTTCCCCAAACTGCCCTGTCCAGGGCTGTCCTCTGCCCCTGCTCCTTCCCCAGCGGTCTTCAGAGGCCGCCTGAGTCCAGTGGGGACAGTCCTGACCAGGGCCGATGACCGGGAGGGGTGACGACGGGGGGGGGGGGAGGCAGGGGCTGGGAGGAGGGGACCCTGTAGGGAGGGTGCCTGGGGCAGGGCACGCATGCGCGTGGGTAGAACTGCACTATTTCTTTAAGTGGAAGAAGCCTCTTCCAAAAGAAATCTTTAAAATCTCAAAAAACATAAAATAGAGCTAATCTTACTAGGAGTGTTATGAGGTAACATTTGAGAATAGCAAAACGTAACAATGTGAGCAGAGGGCTGCCCTGTGACACACCGGCACTCGTTACCCCTCCTTCGCTTGGTGACCTGGCTCAGGAAGCCCCCACCCCCCCTGGGGACGGCTGGCGTGCTCGGGTGGTCGTCTCCAGTGCGCAGGCTGTGCTACCTCACATCTCAGTGAGTGCGCGGGGCTCTCTATCACACCTCAGTGTCACTCCTTGAATACCCAGGTGTGATCTGAAAGTGCAGGTGAACCCCCCAAGTACGAAACGCCAGCCGTGACGGGTAGAGAGCCCAGGCCCGGCCCAGCCCAGACCACAGCATCGGCCCCAGGCCCCCAGGGCCTGCCTTCTGTGTCACTTTGGCCATCTTGGAAAGTCACATTAATATGCGGCCCAACCGCACAGCTGGTCACCCGCACCTGACCACCCAAGGGGCTTCGCAGCCGAAAACACAAAATAAAAAAACAGGCACAAGTGACTCGTGTGAAACAGGCTACCTGGCGTTCCAATTCCAGTGAAAACCACTCCCAGGTCACGTGACCAGTCATGGACTGTGACGGTGACCCTAGGGTCACTGAGTTCAAGGGGGGGCTCAGAGGGCCTCCAACCACTGCTCATGACAGGTGACGCGGGGACAGCGTGCGCAAAGGCGAGGAGGTGGCAGGGCTGTCGGCTGGATGGCGGGTGATGCTCAGGGCGAGGGCTGCTTGAAGCACGAGGACCCGGGCATGACCCCAAGGAGACTGAGACAGCCCCACCCCAGGGAGCACGGTCCCCTCACCCCCATGTCGGGCACACTGGAGACCTCCACAGGGCACAGTGACCACCTGCGGGAAGTCGGGGAGACTGAGCTCCTGGTGCCCGGGACCCCTGGAGGCAGCTCTGTGCAGACCCGAAAATACAGGCGGCCTCAAGCCCTCAGGGAGGGGGAGCCAAGCACCGAGGAGCCTGAGCTGAGTCCCCACCCCCGTGCCAAGACGTCATGAAACAGACGTGTCCGCTGCAGGACAAAGGGCCGGTCACAGCCAGCGATGCCACAGGAAGAGGGCAAAGCCCACTGTGGAAGGAGACCTGCCCCTTCCAGGAGTGAGAGCTCTTCATGACATCGAGCTGGGAAGGAAGGAGCCCAGAGGACACAGGACCCAGGGACACCGGACACAGTGGGTCAGCACAGGCAGGTGGCCCCTGCATCACCCCGCGAAGCCCAACGGTCTGAGAGCTCTTCATGACATCGAGCTGGGAAGGAAGGAGCCCAGAGGACACAGGACCCAGGGACACCGGACACAGTGGGTCAGCACAGGCAGGCGGCCCCTGCATCACCCCGCGAAGCCCAACGGTCTGAGAGCTCTTCATGACATCGAGCTGGGAAGGAAGGAGCCCAGAGGACACAGGACCCAGGGACACCGGACACAGTGGGTCAGCACGGGCAGGCGGCCCCTGCATCACCCTGCGAAGCCCAACGGTCTCATCACTTCTCAGTGTTTTAAAAGATGAAACCACACTTAACAACCCAACCCCAGCACACCACTGTGACGCTGCTGCTCTGTCCAGAGCAAGTCAGGACCATGCACTGTGGAGGTCCACTCACTCGCTCCCTGGCTCGCTTGGCCCTCACTGGCCCAGCAGCCAAGTGTCCAGGCCTGGGGACACAGCCGAGATCAAACACCCCACGCCCGATTCCGTGCGGACTCTCCTTCCAGCAGGCGCGCCCCCAAGAAACCCCGCACGTCCTGTGAACAGAATGGGGCGGGGCCTGCGAGATCACGAGGCCGCAACCTCAGGGGGGCTACGCCTCCCGGGCTGGGGGAGCCACAGGCTGAAACCCTCGAAGTCAGGAATGAGACCACGGGAAGGCACCGCCAACGTCGGCCCCGAGCTCCCTGCTGCGGAGTGACAGGTGCCGCTCACGCCACGCCCAGGAAGGGCGCGCCTCCTGCTGTCCCCCGACCCTCTGGCTGGGACAGAGCTGGGAGGGAGGCTCAGTGCACAGCCGGCAGCTGCAGCAGGCCCAGACGAGGAGAGGCAGGAAGTGAGTGTTTGTGATCCCTGTGGGAGGGGTGTGGGGGAGAGAAAGCAGGTCAGGGGGAGGTGAGGGGTCACCATGGGGCTGCGCAGGGAAAGGGCCAAGGGGCCGCGAGAACTAGGACAAAGCACAGACGGCCTCCACGGGGACGTCCCTGAGCGAAGAGGGAGGCAGGAAGCCGGTGGCAGTGGGAAGGGACTAGAGGTAGGGGCTCATCGTTACAGGTGAGTTCTGTGGGAAGCAGGCCAGCAGGCAGCCGCAGAGGCTGGGGGGGCACCCTGCCACCCTGCAGAGAAGAGACAGGCACACCGGAGGCGCTGCCTTCCCGAGGAGAACGGTTTCCGGAGGCTTCCAGGAATCTAGTCCAAAGGGCCCAGATTCGTTTTTCAAACCAGCTGCCAGCGGACGCCAGCCATGCGTGCTGCCGGGCCGGGCCGGGCCAGGCAGCTCTGCCGCACACCCTCCCGTGAGCTCCGAGCACAGCCCCACCGCCCGCACCCCACGCCGGCCCCTGCCGGACACGCTGGGTTCAAGCTCAGCCTTTCTGGGGAGTAAGAGGGAACTCATAAAAAATTAAACCCTCAGCTCTATACTTAGGTGACCTCTGAGGTCACTGGCATTTCTGTGAACCTCTGGGCGTGCAGATGCCGCTCTCAGTTATTGGAGGAGGAGGCGGCATGTTCATCGACCACTGTCTTTCCGGGGGCGCCCGCAGCAGGACATGCGGGCCGGGCTTTGTGCTGTGACGGCCACTGAGACTTGCTTGGAGATTCTAGCAGGGGAGCGCAGCTACTCGTATACCCTCACGTCCTGTGATGGCCATTGAGGCCACTTTCCTGTCATCTTCAAAGTCTTCTAACCAGGAACACCCACTCCGAGGGACAGGAACGGACACAACCACTCCGCAGCGGCAGGAGACATTTTAATGACCTTCTTCAAGACACCGCTGATGCCGGCTCGCCCGTGCTCAACCGTACACCACGCCTCCCCCTGGTCTACCTTCTCCCAACACCAGCCACCACCCAGCGGCCCTGATGCCCGGGACAGAGAGTCAGTACCAACGGCCATCACACTCGTCCGAGAGGCCTGGCCATGGCCTGCGGGCAGGACCAGCCCAGGGAGGGCAGCTGTCCCCTTAGGGCCCCGGCCCGTGCTGCTCACTGTCCGCCCGGCAGGTCAGCACGGAGACGCACGCACCCCGACAGCCTCGGCCAGACCCGCACGCCGAACAAGGGCGGCTGGGCCCCTCAGACCTTCCAGCCGGCAGCCCCGGGGAGGACCCTCACACACAGGCATGGGTGTGCAGGAGGTTGCTCCGACCAGCGCCCCCGAGGGCTCACCGGCCAGCACGCGTGGCCCTGGGGCCCGGCCGCCTGTGCACCCTCATTCTCACCACCTGCACTTCCGTGGGAACAGGAAGAGTCAGACAGCACATCCCCCACACTGACGCCCCAGATGTGCCACGCCCGCCCCTGCTGCAGGCCACGGGGGTCTGCGAGACGAGGACGGCCACCACGGCCCGGTCCCCTGGTGAGGGAACAGCCGGGTGGGGTCAGGCGGCTGGGAGGTGGTGAGCCAGGCTCCGATTCAGACTCAAATCCCCGGCCACCTGAGGGAGCCCTCCCTGGCAGCCGGCCCCGACCAACATGGCTAAGACAGGCCTCCAGGCAGCGGGGACCTGGGCTGTCATCTTGCCACGGTCACTCTGGCACGTGTGGGGGAGGAGGAGGGAGGTCAGAGGCAGGATGGCGAGAGGTGGGCCGTACCTCTGGATGCTGCCCAGACTGCCCTGGAGAGGGAGCGGCATTCTGCCCGTCCCTGATGCCCGGGCCGCATGGCAGGCAGTGTCCTCATTCACGCCGTCCGACCCTCACAAATGCCTCCAAGTGTCATCACGCATTTCCCTGAAAAGAACCCCCAGAGGGACACGGGCAGAAACCAGCAAAGCAGAGGGGAAGCCCTCTCAGAGGAAGGCGGAGGAGCCCACGGGGCGCAGCCTGGCCCCCGGCCACGTCTCCCAGCGCCTCCGATGAGCTCCACTCCTCCCCTCTCTGTGCGGATCACCAAATCTAATCTGCATGTCCAGGTAAACGGAGGCCGCCTGGCAAAGACTCCATCTGACCTTGAGACGTGAGAAGGAAAATGACCCTCTGCAATTTCAATTCAATCCCAACCATAATGAGTAACCCACTTTCACTGACCGTTTACCAACCTGTTGCCTCACAGGTGGGCAGCCTCCCGGCCCGGCTGGGAGCCCAGGCAAGGGTGGCTCAGCTGCGGGCACCAGCGGCGAGACCAGGGGCAAGGTCCTCGCGAGCAGCTGCCCCGTGCCGGCGGCAGCTCCCAGGGGCCAGCCATGCCCGGGGAGCGAGACGACAGACAGCTGTGAAGGGACCGTGTGCTCGGGCAACGCGGACATGATCCAGGGGTGCTGACCTCCAGGTGGGGAGGGGCTTTCACGAGCACCCTCATTTACACCTCGCTGCACTGAGAGAGAGAACGTTGGCCTCTGTCACCTGGGGTTTCAAGTGTGCAGAGAGATGGCTCCTCTCACAGGGACCCTGTGGGCCGCGATGCCCCAGGAGAGCTAGCACGGTGTCCCTGTGCGGGTGCCACACTAACCGGGCACCGACTTCTTGCACTTTGGGTCGAGGACAGCAGAATCTACGGGAGGGTAGACTGGCAGAACAGGCCTTGCTATCCGGGCAGCACCAGGGCAGCTGGAAGGAGGGTCACGAGGTGCTGGGCTGTGCCGGTGCCCGTGGGGGGCTGGCACCTCAGAGCCTGCCAGCTGCCATCCATCCCCCTTGTCTGACTGCGGGGCTGGGCCCTCCTGTCAGACCCCTTGCGCCCTCGTGGGTCCACACTAGGAGTCCAGCGACCACGACTCCCAGCGGTCGTGCCCTCTGCTGCCTGCCTGAGCCCACAAACCCGGCCCTCTCTACGGTTTGTGCTCTTGGTCTCTGCACTGGACGCTGCTCCCTGAGGCCAGGGCCGAAGCACAGGAGCACCGTGGGGCAGCAGAGCCTGGACAGACCTGGGCTCCGGCCTGGCCTCCAGCACCTGTGGTGCAGGACTGTGAACAAAAGACGCACTCACTTCTCAGGACTGACTCCAGAGGAACAAGCGGCTGCCTCTGTCCCACAGACAGACCTTTCCCAGTCCACCAAGCAGGCGACAAGGACGTCCCTGCGTCCCCTCCGCACGCCCAGCGTGAGGGCAGGCTGCAGGGTTCCCTGCTCCTGCGGTCAGGGGGCCCTGTGCCCCACTGCAGCCGGCTGCCACAGGAGCCAGAGGTCAGAGAGACAATGTAGGGGACCACGCTCCTGTCCTCACGGGCTCACAGGCCAGGTGGGCGTCCTGTTCTACGTGGAGTCCCCGGGCCCACCTGGTGTACCCTGGTGCCAGGCGTTCCTGCAGGGGTGCGGGCACAGCCCGGTGGCCCTCTGGCGTGGGGGCACACGTAGCACGTCCTCCTGTTGTGAGCAGCGGGCACTCGAGCCGCTCGACAAGCACTGACCCTGCTTTCTAAAGGTCATTCCTGTCTCTGTCAGTTCTTAAAGTTCAAGAAGAAATACACTGCGTGGAGCTGGCATTTCTCGTGTCAGGAGTCAGCTCTGTGAGACCCGGGCCTGCGGCGGCAGCTGCTCCGCTGACCTGGGGGGGGGGGGCCTCCCCGACGCCCAGTTCTCAGCAGAAGCAACGGGAGAGGAACTCGTAACTGTTTCTTCTCACATCCTGCTCTATCTTGTGGTTCCGGCACGGGGAAGGCCAGGGGGCTGATTTGCGGAGTGGCACCTCAGGGACACTGACGTCCATGTAGAAATTCCATTTTTCAGTCATTTTGGACAGGACAGTGCTGGGTAGGGGTCAGGAGGAGGGACAGGGCCCTTACGGCGGTCAACAACATTCACAAGACCAGTCAGTCCCAGTCAGAGAAACGTCTACAAGTGTCTGAAAAGAGCACGTGGAAATAAAGGTCTGACGTGAGTGCAGATACAATCTAACTCTCTGAAACCCCGGGAGGACTCGGCAGCCTGAGCCCTGGGGAGACGGCCCCGCCCCCTGAAGCCCCGGGAGCACTCGCAGCCTGAGCCCTGGGGAGACGGCCCCGCCCCCTGAGACCCCGGGAGGACTCGGCAGCCTGAGCCCCGGGGAGACGGCCCAGCCCCCTGAAGCCCCGGGAGGACTCGGCAGCCTGAGCCCTGGGGAGACGGCCCCGCCCCCTGAAACCCCGGGAGCACTCGGCAGCCTGAGCCCTGGGGAGACGGCCCCGCCCCCTGAAACCCCGGGAGGACTCCGCAGCCTGAGCCCCGGGGTGACAGCCCCGCCCCCTGAAACCCCGGGAGGACTCGGCAGCCTGAGCCCTGGGGAGACGGCCCCGCCCCCTGAAACCCCAGGAGGACTCGGCAGCCTGGGCCCTGGGGAGACGGCACCGCCCCCTGAACCCCCAGGAGGACTCAGCAGTCTGAGCCTTGGGGAGACGGCCCCGCCCCCTGAACCCCCAGGAGGACTCAGCAGTCTGAGCCTTGGGGAGACGGCCCCGCCCCCTGAAACCCCAGGAGGACTCTGGGGAGACAGCCCCGCCCCCTGAAACCCTGGGAGGACTCTGGGGAGACAGCCCCACCCTCTGAAACCCCTGGAGGACTCAGCAGCCTGAGCCCTGGGGAGATGGCCCCGCCCCCTGAAACCCCAGGAGCACTCGGCAGCCTTAGCCCCGGGGAGACAGCCCCGCCCCCTGAAACCCCGGGAGGGCTCTGGGGAGACAGCCTGCCCCCTGAAACCCCGGGAGGGCTCTGGGGAGACAGCCCCGCCCCCTGAAACCCCGGGAGGACTCTGGGGAGACAGCCCCACCCTCTGAAACCCCTGGAGGACTCAGCAGCCTGAGCCCTGGGGAGATGGCCCCGCCCCCTGAAACCCCGGGAGCACTGGGCAGCCTGAGCCCCGGGGAGACAGCCCCGCCCCCTGAAACCCCGGGAGGGCTCTGGGGAGACAGCCCCGCCCCGCCAGGCCTGTCAGGGGCCCCAGCGCCAGGTGAGGAGGAAGTGCCCCTGACCTTCAGGTCCTGACTGGGGAGGGCGGGTGTGCAGCGGCTGGGTGGCAGGGAGCCCCGCGCGCCCCTATCTCCCTCAGCACATGGCCCACAACCTGCGCAGCTCACACAACAGCCAGCGAAGAGGCCACACTCGGGGGCGCAGGGCTGCGCGGATGCCTGAGCCGGGCCATCTGCAGAGAGCAGATTAGAGACAGGAAACGCGGCGGTGAAAGCGGCTTCCTGCACCATTGTGCGGGAGCCATTGTGGGGCAGCTCACCTCCGTTCACCGGGACAGGCAGACACCCGGTTACCTCACACCTTCGAGTAGCTGCGCGGGCGTCCCCTGCAGGCCCCAGGGCACACCGACTCACATGGGGCCGGGGCGTGATGGCCAAGGAGAGGACCCATCCTCGGGACCCTGGGGGGCACGTGCCACATTACTGCTGCACAAGAAACCCACAACAGTGTCACCGTTTACTGCCCAGCAGCACCCAGCAGACGCCAGCATCACCACTTGGTGACAAGTGTGGTCTGCTCAGCACAGCCTTCCTGGCCAACCTCAGTCCCGCAAGGTCCCCGTTGGCGACGGGGCCCCCGGTCCCCGGGGAGGAAGTTAGCGACGCAGCAGAGAGCAGCGCAGGTGCGTCTCAGCCCTGCCCTCCTCCAGGGGGGCTAGTTCACACACACATGCTGATGCAAACAGGGCACCTACTGGGTGTCGGCACCATTCCAGGTGGAGGGACCGCGCAGCAGGTATGAGCTGCCAGGGCTCTCACGCCTCTCACACTCCGCGGTGCCACCCGCCTCAGCAGCGTGGGCTCGGAGCCTGTGCCCACAGGGGTGGGTGCTGCCTGTCCCTCCAGGCCCTACTCCGCACGGCCTTCTAGCAGACTGGTGACCCAGGGCAATGCCACCTGGAGCCCAGTGCTTACCGCCCACGGCACAGTGGGGTCTGCGCACTCCCTGCCTTGTCGTCACTGCGTCCACAGCCGGGTCTGGAGACAGAGGTCTTCCCCACAGGGGCCAGGAGGGCACGTGCTCCAAGGTGCAGCCTCGCTCTGCCCACAGCCCCGGGCAATGCAGCGAGCACCTACACCCGGAGACCAGCCACCAGAGCAGAGAGGACAGCCAGACAGGGCGAGCCCCATGTCTGCTTCCTGTGTGGCAGCAGCTCACCTCGAACATGACCCACATACCAGAGACTAGAGCTTGTGACGAAGACGTTTCTCTGCAATGACCCCTTTACGGCAAAGGACACGACTGGGACACTCAGAGAAATGAGGACTGACAGCACCCACTGTGACGACAGCACCCACTGTGACGTCCCCGCTGCACGAGGCCCCAGGGCCTCCAGGAGCCTGAGCAGCGCGGGTCCTCCCGAGGACCAGGGCAGGAGGCGGACTGCCCATCGGGGGTGTCCGCACCCCAGCGCCGAGCTCCCAGCCGGAGCTCCCTCCACACACGACGGTCCCCACATGGCCAGTGACCTGCTCGGAACAGGGCTTCGCCCGTCCACCCCATTCACACGGGAGGAAACGAGGGTGCTATAGGGGCATCTTCTCGGTTGTTGTCAGGCATTAAATGACATTACAAAACCGCCTGTTGAATAACTGACTCCTCTTTCTATTGAGATAAAATTTATATAAAGTCAAATTTGCATTGGGAATATCCACAATGCTGTCCAGACACCAACGCTAATGATAACACAAGGAGGTTTCCGTCACCCCAAAGAGGAATCCTGTGCCCATCGCAGTCACTCCCCGTCACCCCTCCCCGGGCCTGCTGACCACTAATCAGCTCTGGTGTCCGGGGACCCGCCTGCTTTGGACGCGTCCGGCTCTGGTGTCCGGGGACCCGCCTGCTTTGGACGCGTCCGGCTCTGGTGTCCGGGGACCCGCCTGCTTTGGACGCGTCCGGCTCTGGTGTCCGGGGACCCGCCTGCTTTGGACGCGTCCGGCTCTGGTGTCCGGGGACCCACCTGCTTTGGACGCGTCCGGCTCTGGTGTCCGGGTACCCGCCTGCTTTGGACGCATCTGGCTCTGGTGTCCGGGTACCCGCCTGCTTTGGATGCGTCCAGCTTCGGAAAGGCTGCCCTCCCCGAGCACCGCATCTGCGTCCACCCTTCCTGGAGCAGGAATCGGAGCTCCTCTGTTACGGGGCAGATGTACCAGCCCGCTTATCCGTCCCCCGTGGGCGGACAAGTGGCCCTCGCCGTCTCGGCGGAGGGGATGTGTGCTCTGTGAACACGGGGTGCACGTCCTCAGTTCTCGTGGGCACACAGCTGGGAACAGGCCGCTGGTCACAGGGCAGCTCCGTGCTCAGCCGGCCCCACCCTCCTGGCCCGGTCTCTGCGAGTCTGACCCCTCTGGTCCTCAGGGCAGTGCAGTCGCCCACTGCTGGCCCTGCGGTGGCTCTCCTGTTCCCCTCAGGACAGGCCCTCACGGTTCCCCCACGCTGAGCACGTGCCAGGACCTCCCCCTCTTTGAAGGCTCGTACTCCACAGGACGGATGGGGATGGGTCGAGCTGATGGTCCACGCATCGCTGAAGGACATCCCGCTGTACACCTTCGGACGACAGGAACAGAGCCGCCGCTCCGAACGTGGCCGAGCGGGCACAGCGGGGCCCAGGGCTGCAGCGTGCTCCCTCGCCGGCTCCTGCCGCTTTCTGGGTTTCGACAGAACTCACCCCTTGGTGTATGGTAGAATCGTGCCCTATCTGACGACTGGTGAGGCTGGGCTTTGCAGGCGATGTTGTCGTGCTGAGTTGTGAGACTGCTTTACGTATTCTGAACACTGGGTCCTTGTCAGTCATAAGATTTGCAAATATTTCCTCCTGTCTGTGGAATGGCCTTTCACTTACTGGAGGGGGCTCTTTGATGCACTTAGTGTTTAATTTCAACGAAGCCCGTCTCGTTTACCTCCTATTCTGTGGCTTGTGCTTCTGGTATCAAGTTTAAGGAGTCATTTCTTCACCTGACCCGTGGTAGCGCAGTGGGCAGAGCATCACTCTGGGATACTGAGATGCCAGGTTCAACACCGCGAGGTCACAGGCTTGAGCGCAGGCTCACCAGCTTGACCATGGGGTTGCTGGCTTGAGCGTGGGATCACAGACATGACCCCATGGACACTGGTTTGAATCCAAGGTCCCCGGCTTGAGCATGGGGTTGCTGGCTTGAGCGTGGGATCATAGACATGACCCCATGGACACTGGTTTGAATCCAAGGTCCCCGGCTTGAGCATGGGGTCGCTGGCTTGAGCGTGGGATCACAGACATGACCCCATGGACACTGGTTTGAATCCAAGGTCCCCGGCTTGAGCATGGGGTTGCTGGCTTGAGCGTGGGATCACAGACATGACCCCATGGACACTGGTTTGAATCCAAGGTCCCCGGCTTGAGCATGGGGTTGCTGGCTTGAGCGTGGGATCACAGACATGACCCCATGGACACTGGTTTGAATCCAAGGTCCCCGGCTTGAGCATGGGGTTGCTGGCTTGAACGTGGGATCACAGACATGACCCCTTGGACACTGGTTTGAATCCAAGGTCCCCGGCTTGAGCATGGGGTTGCTGGCTTGAGCGTGGGATCATAGACATGACCCCATGGACACTGGTTTGAATCCAAGGTCCCCGGCTTGAGCATGGGGTTGCTGGCTTGAGCGTGGGATCACAGACATGACCCCATGGACACTGGTTTGAATCCAAGGTCCCCGGCTTGAGCATGGGGTTGCTGGCTTGAGCGTGGGATCATAAACATGACCCCATGGACACTGGTTTGAATCCAAGGTCCCCGGCTTGAGCATGGGGTTGCTGGCTTGAGCGTGGGATCACAGACATGACCCCATGGACACTGGTTTGAATCCAAGGTCCCCGGCTTGAGCATGGGGTTGCTGGCTTGAGCGTGGGATCATAGACATGACCCCATGGACACTGGTTTGAATCCAAGGTCCCCGGCTTGAGCATGGGGTTGCTGGCTTGAGCGTGGGATCATAGACATGACCCCATGGACACTGGTTTGAATCCAAGGTCCCCGGCTTGAGCATGGGGTTGCTGGCTTGAGTGTGGGATCATAGACATGACCCCATGGACACTGGTTTGAATCCAAGGTCCCCGGCTTGAGCATGGGGTTGCTGGCTTGAGCGTGGGATCACAGACATGACCCCATGGACACTGGTTTGAATCCAAGGTCCCCGGCTTGAGCATGGGGTTGCTGGCTTGAGCGTGGGATCACAGACATGACCCCATGGACACTGGTTTGAATCCAAGGTCGCCAGCTTGAGCAAGGAGTCGCTGGCTTGAGCAAGAGGTCACAAGGTTGGCTAGAGCCCCCGGTCAAGGCACATATGAGAAAGCAATCAATGAACTAAGGTGTCACAACTACGAGTTGATGCTTCTCATCTCTCTCCCTTCCTGTCTCTCTCTCTGTCTCATAAAAAATAAAAAAAATAAAAAGAAAGAAATTAGTACCCAACTCAAGGTTACAAAAATCTACACCCTGAGTTTTGTTTTATAGTTCCAGTCTTGAATCCATCTGAGTTACTTTGTGGATGTGGTTTTAAGGGAGGAAACCAAGTTTATTCTTTGGAGTTATCTCAGCACCATAAAATGAGTCAGGACATAACTATCCGCTCTTCTACTTTTTTTTTCTTTCTTTCCAAGTGAGAGGGGAAATAGAAAGACAGACACCGCATATGCCCCAACCAGAATCCACCCACTAACCCCCATCTGGGGCCAATGCTCTGCCCATCTGGGGCCATGCTCACAACCAAGCTATTTTTAGCACCTGAGGTAAAGGCTCCAAGGAACCATCTTCAGTGCTCAGGACCGATGCACTCGAACCAATTGAGACATGGCTGTGGGAGGGGAAGAGAGAGAGAGAAGGGGGAGAGGGAGAGGGAGAGGCAGAGAAGCATGGTCGCCTCTCCTGTGTGCCCTAACCAGGAATTGAACCCAGTACCCCCACACACGGTGCCAATGCTCAACCACTGAGTCAACCAGCCAGGGCCCCACTCTTCCATTTTTTTGAATAGTTGGAGAAAGACGGGCACTGACCTCTTCCTCTTCCTTAAATGTAAGGTAGAATTCACCAGTGACCCTGGGCTTTTCCTTGTTAAAAATATTTCCATTGCTGATTACCTATAACACTGGAGAACAAATTTTTTTGTTGCATCCACAAAAACACTTGTTCTTACCTAATTCGAGTGTGCTGATCTCAAATATGACAGTTTTTCTCTGTACACTACAGTTTTTTTGCAATTCAAGATTTTAGGTTTACATCTTATTGTAAAATTTTCAACATTTAGTTTAACATAATGAAGTAGAATGTCTTCTTGGGCATCATCTTTGTGAAAATATAATAATTTATATGATGCAGTAAATACACTAATACACTAAAAGATATGATTGCATCAGAATTTGTCTACAATTTCAAAATAGAACATATTAAAACAGTTACTTTAATCATAAAATTTGCGCAAAACTTATTTAAATTCTATTCAGGCAAAAATTTGCATTTGTAGCTCTTGCGTTTGTGTACTCGTTGAGAACAATCTCGTTTGATGCTCCAGCAGTAGTCTGCTCATCACTAACAGCTCCAAGCTTTTCAGGAAACTTATCAAGGTGACTGTTCAGGAAGTGAATCTTAATGCTCATGTTACATCCAATGTCGCGGAAAGCCAACAGCATCCTTTGAACCAGAAGTTCATAGTTTTCTGCTTTTTTGTTGCCAAGGAAGTTCTTTGTAACTGCCACAAAAGACTGCCATGCTGCTTTCTCCTCCTTATTCATCTTCCTGGTAAGTTCTTCATCAAGTATGAGAGTTCAAATTCAAGGTCCAGCAAATACACCTGCTTTTATCTTCTCGAAAGACAAGGCAGGAAAAGCAGAAATAATATATTGAAAGCATTCACTTTCTCTACTCAAAGCCTGAACAAATTGCTTCATTAAGCCAAGTTTGGTGTGAAGTGGGGGAAAATGATCCTGTCTCGATTAACTACAGGTTCATTCACAATATTTTGCATCCCTACTTCCAGAGTTTCACGTTTCGGCCACTCCTTCTGTGTCCAGTGTTTCTCCCGAGCTCGGCTGTCCCACCATCACAGAAAGCAAGGACACTTCGTGAAACCTCTCTGTTGTCCTAGCAGGAAATTTACCATTGAAAGATCCACACAAATGATCCAGTTATGCTCCCATACTTCAGAAAGTCGAGGACAATTTTTATGTCATTCTTACTAAGTCACTCAATTCAGGTTGGCTAAACTGCTGAGGGGTTAATGACTGCTTGGCATCAGAAGAAGACCTTTCAGATTCTACAACCATTTTCTCATGCATCTTATCAAAATACACTTGATCACCATGTTCACTTTCTTCATCCCTAGAAGAAATAAAACCATTGAAAACTGGAACCAGGAGTGTCTCAGAGTGTGGGATAGGCCATATTGCTGAAGGATTAGGATATGTGATCATATGCCGTTTTTTCTTGCCGATGCCCTTTGTATGGATCAGACAGAAATAACAGTCACTGCTGTGGGCCTTAGGTTCACGTCAAACCATGGGAATACCAAAAGGCATTCCTTTGCATTTTCCTTTTGTCCAGTCATAAAGCATTTTCTCACAATTATGACACACAATATGAGGAGCTAAATTCTTGTCTTGATCGCCAAAGGGAACTTGAAAATAAGCAATATATGCACGTGTCACAAATGATGAAATATTGCGCCTTTGACGTTGAACTGTGTAACAGTCACATGTATAAGGTCTACCGGAAAGTTCTGTCCGTTTTTGGAATAAAACAAAATACAAATTTTTCTTACTGTCAATAAACTTTATTAAATAATATATTTCCACACCAATCCTATCTTCCAAATATGGTCCGAAATGGTTTGCTGAGCTGAATTAAGCCTTTCTGCGATCTCCAATGTTGTCAGAAAAGGATCTTGCTCCAACATAGCCTTAACAACATCGTCATCGATCAAAGATGGTCGCCCAGAACGTGGCTTATCAGAAAGGTCGAAATCACCTGTTTTGAATTTTTCGAACCATCTTCTGCATGTCCTATCAGAAACTGTACCTTCACCAAACACTTTCAATAAATTTCTACATGCTTCTGTAGCATTTCTTCCTTGTTGAAATTCGTATACAATACAGTGGCGTAAATGAACTTGATCAGTAGCCATGGGTACGCTATCGCTTCACACATAAGACTAACGTGAATCAACTTTGTTGTAGTTAATTTGCTACGTCAGTATGTATACATTAAGTGATAAAAATAGAGAGGCACACATGCGCCAAATAAACATGTGCTTACGTGTCAAAACTTGTTGTGATAGAAACGGACAGAACTTTCCGGTAGACCTTATATATAACAGAAGGTGTCAGGACTATTCTTACATTTACGCCTACTCGAAGAAGCCATGATTCAATCTTAAAACAAAATAAGAGGGTGTTTTTATCAGATAATAATTTTTTACATTTAAAAACAACTACAATTATGTAAAAGTGATGTTTGTAAAACATTAATTGCCTTGTGGTTATGTTCAATCCAAGAGTCGTTGCCCTTTAACTCCAACTTAAAAACCAATGCATGCCATTAACTGTAACAAAAAGAAATTAAAATTGCATAAAAACTAGAGCATGCACCAAAAAATGGACTTCAGATTTGGAATCAGCGATGCAGATATATATAGAAACAGTTCTAAAACCTCATGCAACAGAAAACAAAACAAAAAAAAAATCGTTCCCCAGCATTATAAGTCTGTTTAGGTTTTCTATTTCCTTCGAGACAGTTTTGGTACTTGGAGTATTTCTAGGCATCTCTCCACTACATCAAGATTATTCAACTTGTTGACACATGATCTAGTTCATAGTATTCTCTTAGGATCCTCTCTGTTCCAGAAGGTCATAACAACATCCCATGTCCACTCCTAGTTCACAATACGAGAGTCTCTCATGCTCGCTCAGTTGGGCTAGCAAGGCTTGTCAACGGTGCCCGTCCGGTCCAAGGGCGAACGTCCTGTCTGTAGTCTTCTCTACGCTGCTCCTCCACCGGCCTGGGTTGGCTCTGCCCCTGTCCCAGCTTGTCACGAGAGAAGTGGGTTACTGGCCTGAGAGCTCTCTTCTTGACCGGCAGCTGCAGTGGCAGCCCTCTGAGCACCGCCCACTCTGAGCACCGCCCACTCTGAGCACCGCCCACTCTGAGCACCGCCCACTCTGAGCACCGCCCACTCTGAGCACCGCCCACTCTGAGCACCGCCCACTCTGAGCACCGCCCACTCTGAGCACCGCCCACTCTGAGCACCGCCCACTCTGAGCACCGCCCACTCTGAGCACCGCCCACTCTGAGCACCGCCCACTCTGAGCACCGCCCACTCTGAGCACCGCCCACTCTGAGCACCGCCCACTCTGAGCACCGCCCACTCTGAGCACCGCCCACTCTGAGCACCGCCCACTCTGAGCACCGCCTCTGCAGAGCCCGGGCGTTTAATGAGTGATGCTTGCACCATGCTCGCCCCGAGCTATTTCCTACTTTCCCCCCGTGGTTTCTCTTTTGACTCGCTGGTTATTGAGGAGCTTATTGCTTAATTTCCACCTGTTTGTGAATTTCCCAAATTTGCTTTTGATACTGTGTTCTAATTTTGTTTCACTGTAGTAGAACACACTTGTGTGACTGTGAGCCTGTTAAATGAGACGTGCTGGTGGCCCACACGCCCTCCCGGTAGACGCCCCCGGGTGTGGAGTAGAGCGAGGGCACTGCTCCTCAGAGGGGTCTTCTGCAGGGGTCTCCTCAACCCACTTCCTCGCCTATGAACGGGTTCAAGCGTCCACCTTGTGCGCCTCTCACACAAATTCAAGGAGAGGACGTGCGCCCTGTGTGCCCATCAGGAGACAGAGCCCACACCTGTGGGCATGGCAAGAACAAGGCAACACTCGAGACACACTCACAGGCACCAGGACACGCGCTTCCCAGTCTGTGCGCTGGCCCGCCACGGACAAGCCCTCCCCACACGGGTGCCAGGGCTGCGCTCTGAGTTCTGAGACAAGTCCGATACAGAATGGGGACCCACCTTCGCAGCGGGCAGGAGAAAAAGACCCACCGCACCAGCCTGTGCCGGCCTCTGGGCCTGAGCACCCCGAGACACCGCCCACGGGAGCAGAGACCCCAAGGGCAGGGCTGCCAGTGCCCCTTGGGCAGCACTGCACCGCCCTCCTCCTGGCCTGTGGGCGTCCCACAGTGGGAGAGCCGCCTTGCGGAAGCTGTGGGCTCCTCTCCTCTCGGTGAGTCACCTCCCCCGGGCTCCCCCGGGCACACATTCCACTGCCTTTCAGAGCAGCCGGCTCAGCACTCCGCAGGCGTGCAGCTCCAGCAATAGGAGGAAGCAGGCTGGTGACAAAGAAAAGTGCTTCTCTGTACACTAATTCTTCATAGGAAATGGATTTCAAAGTGGCCATCTGTCTGTGAGATTAGCATCCCAAAGCTACACGACTGCACAAGCAAGGGCCCAACTCTCCGTGGCTCATCACAGGGGTAGAGAGCCCATTTAAATGATAATACGGCGAAGTGCTTAGGAAGCGGTTTGCAGAGAAGATCCAACTGCATCTCAACTTCCCTGGTGGCGGGCGGTGGGCACAGTGACTAAGGGCTGGGGGGCGCTGGACCACCCTGGCCTCCCCCTGCAGCCAGCTCTGGCCACTGCGAGGCAAGGGGAGCCGGCCTGGACCTGCGGAGGCCCCGACAGCATGGAGAAGAGGAAAGTGGCCGGGCACGGCCACCCAGTGACCACCCGCTCACATGGAGCCAAGGTTCCGCTATGGACACCCACAGAGGACACTGCACCACCTGCAGCCCCGCCTCGAGGTCTCCACCCCCCCTGGCTCATGTAGACCCCCTTCTCCCCCTCACTGGTCACCCCCAGGCCCCCTTCAGGTTTCCTCTTGGAGATGCCTCCCCAGGTGACTGCCAACTCCCCTGGTGGAATCCAGCCCCAAACGTCCCACCACACCTCAGCTTCCTCCCGTCACAGGCCACCTGTAACAAACTGTCACTCACTCTGTCCCCATCAGATGGACAAGGCCCTACAAGGTCCCAGGCGAGTGCCCGACACCTAGGAGGGGCCGTCAAAAATGTCTCCGTTCAAACAAATGAATAGCTAAGAGACCAGAGCCCAGGGACTGCAGGACACAGGAACGAGAGTGTGGTTGGCTGGCCACGTCCCTCAGCTCAGGACCAGGAGGAGGCTGGACCGGACCACTCAGATCTGTGGACAGGGACAGACGGACACACTGAGAACACACAACGGAAGCACTGACCACCCAGGGTATGCGGATGCACCCAGGAGAAGACCAGGACGACGTGCTGACCAGCACCTGTCACACCCGATACACTGCCCATGTCCGTGGGAGTGCCCACTGGAAAGCGAACCCACCCTGCAGGCACGTGAGCAGGTACCAGCCCCACCCGCCCCTGCGTGGCGCAGGCGTGGTCTGGGAGAGAGGACTCAGGAAGATGCCGGCGTGCCCCTAACTAGCCCACAGAGTTATGCAGTGCCAGTGAAAACCCCACTGAGTAAGAACTACAGAAACTGAACTGGAAGTTCGTATGAAACATCACGAAATAGGTTTAAAATGTGAAGAGGAGGACCTAGCCCCCCGGCTGCTGAACACACAGCACACGGCGTCAGCAGCTACCGTGAGCGGGCGGTGCCCGGAGAAAATCCTGGCAGACTTGGTCGGCTTCACACAGGGCGCTGCGCAGAGGGGACGCTGGCCTCCGTGCCACCTCGACAGGACAGCTGGGAGCTCTCTGGAAAAGCACAAAGGGAAACTGCGCTTCACAGCTCCCATCAAAAGGCTGTCTTGGTAGATCAAAGGTTTTAGACATGAAACATACGACCATGAAAGAGGAAAATATAAGGCAGAAAATTTTAATGACTTAGGAAAGACAAAGTCCTTTCCACAGTCACACAAAAACAAAACAGAAGCGCTAAGAGGAAGGGCTGATGTATTCCACTAGCCTGAAAATTAGAAAAGTAACATCGACAAGGAAACTTCACAGCCAGAGAGAAGAAAATAGTCCAAGGGCAAGACCTGGTTTCAGACAAAAAGGGCGGACTTCCTTGGGCTAGTAAGAGATTCTGTAACAATGTGTTCGTTTTGCTTGTTAGTTTGTTTTGTTCATTAGATTCCACAGGTAAGGGAAAGAGTAGCATAGGACTCTTGGTTTTTATTTTACATCACCTTAAGAACAGCTGTCCCCAAAGCCCTCTCCCCACTTCAGCGTGACGATGGATTAATACGCTCCGACCGTCGGCATAATACTAGCCCACCGCTGTAATTAGGCCAGGCACCACGTCCAAAGTGAGACCAGCAATTCCACAGCAGGTCTGCTATCTGCAAGATCACACACGGAACGGGTCGATTTAAGACGGTGATTGTTTATTTTATTTTTGAGCAGGCTGTGGAAATGCATAACCATCTCGTCTACTTCAGGTTCGTGAGCTGAGCTGGATGGGAAATATGCAATCACTGTTCGGTTCTCCCTGAAAGTCCTCCGCCTGCCCCCGGAGGCGGCGAGCAGGAGGACCTGTCCTCACTGGGAAGGGAACACAAAGGCTGTCTGCTTTCCATTGTATCCTACTTGTACAAAATCAGTTACAATAGCCCATTTGAAACACACGCACACAAAAATAAAATAAAATAAAAACTCCTGTAAAAATCTATTTCTTTAATGAGCAGTAGGCAAAGATGTAACCACAAGTATACTGGGAGTGTGTCAAAGCAGTGGTCTGACTGGTCAACAAGCGTGCAAGACGCCAGGGGTGGTCAGCGGGCACAGAGAGCCACGGGAGAGGTCACCAGAGACCTAGCACCCACCCCCGGAGCCCACGTCACACACCCACCCCCAACTGAAGTTTACCTTCTCCTTAAGCTTGGAAGTAGAGGCCTTCCAAAGTAACAGGTTTCATAAACAAGCTGTCAAGTCTTAATGATATTGTAACATCTGTTTCCAAAATCAAGTTCAACCCTAGGCTCCTGTGCAGCTGCCATAGAATCAAAACATTTTAGGCCTGCTTTCCCCTAAAGCAGCTAACACCAGTTTACAGAAAGAACCCAGACTTGGACCGCTGACCGCCCTGCAGCGCAAGTGGAAAGACCCCTCGCAGTCTCTGTGTCCCATCCCAGTGGCTGGGGCACAAGGAGACAGGCCACTTTGCTTTCGTTAAAGCCAGCTGTTCTGCAGATACAGCGAAGGAGGCAGTCACCAAGGTTTCAGCGCTGAGTGATGGAGGGGCCTTCCTAGGGGCTCTAAAGGGGCAGGGTGGTCAGACAGGCCCGGTTTGCGCATGCTGTGGGAGAGAGGGAGAGGGAGGGGAGGGAGGGAGAGGGAGGGGAGGGAGGGGACAGAGGAAGGGGACAGGGAGGGAGCAGAAGGGAGGGAGGAGGAGGAGGGAGGAGGAGGAAGAGAAGAGGAGGGAGAGGGAGGTGATGGAGGGGAGGGAGTGGGAGGGAGGGAGGGAGCAGGAGGGAGGAGGAGGAAGGGAAAAGGAGGGAGAGGGAGGTGATGGATGGGAGGGAGCAGGAAGGAGGGAAGGAGGAGGGAGGGGAGGAGGAGGAGGGAGGGGGACAGAGGGAAGAGGAAGGAGGGAGGAGGAGGAAGGGAAGAGGAGGGAGAGGGAGGGGACGGAGGGAGGAAGCAGAAGGGAGGGAAGGAGGAGAGAGGGGAGGAGAAGGAGGGAGGGGAGGAGGAGGAGGGAAGAGGAAGGATAGGGAAGTGACGAAGGGGAGGGAGTGGGAGGGAGGGAGGGAGCAGGAGGGAGGGAGGAGGAGGGAGGAGGAGGAGGGAGGGAGAGGGAGGGCCCACACCTGTAAGACCCTCTGTGTCCCCGTCTGTCCAGGGGTGACCGTGACCTCAGCCTCAGGGGCTTCCACTCTGTTAATCAACATGTGTTTTGGAATAATTCTAACTTGACAGGGAGCATCCGCACACCCCTCACTCAGCTTCCGGACCTCCATATTCTGAGGGGCACTGGTCAACGGAATGCCCCCTTCAGGGTCTGCCTGGTACCTCGCTCATGAGTGGACCGGAGCTATGGCTTTGGGAGGAATGCAGAGGTGAAGTGCCCCGTCGTCCCATCCAATGGGCAGGGGCACCTGCCATCGACGTGACTGACCACTGTCCGTGTCTCAGCCTTCGTCACTCAGTAAGGAGGGGCTGCCGGTCACCTCTTCTGCCCTTGGAAGGGGGGTGCTAATTCCTCCTCTCAGGGGAGCCTCCTGTGTGGGAGGGTGTGGCATCTCTCTTGTGCTCACTGCCCTCACTGTGTCTTCCTCAGTGAAGTAGCTACTCATTTTTAATTACGGTGTTTGTCTCTTATTGTTGAACTTTAAGAGCTCTTTACATATGCCTGACCTGTGGTGGCACAGTGGACGGAGTGTCGGCCTGGAATGCCGAGGTCACCAGTTTGAAACCCTGGCTTGCGCAGTCAAGGCACATACGGGAAGCAACTACTACAAGCTGATGCTTCCTGTGCCTCCCCCACTGTCTCTCCCTCTCTCTCTCTAAAATCATCAGTAAATTTTTTAAAAAACAGAGTTCTTTATATGTATTCTGGATACAAGTTATTTATCAAACACAGGATGTGCAAATATTTTCCCCCAGTCTGTCCAATATTTTCATTCCCTTTCACAAAGCAACAGTTTTTAATTTTAATAAAGGCAAATGCAACAATTTTTCACTTTTGCGATTTGTGCTTTTGGTGTTCCATCTAAACACTCACCGTCAAACCACAGATCACACGTTTCCTCCTCCCCCTCTTCTAGCAGATCAAAGGCCTCTCTGTGAGAGGAGAGCACATCCCTCTGACAGCACGGGGCCCACACTCAGTGCTCACACTGGCCTCTTGAAGCACGTGTGCTTCCTCAACAACGGTCCCGCCTCAAAGGACTCTGCTCCGGGAAATGACCAGTGATGCGTGAGGAGATCTGGGGACATGTGTGTCAACCAGAATGCTACGGAGAACAATGGGGGAGAGCAGTTAAAGAGCTAACAGTAAGAGCCTGGCTGCCCTGCTGGACAGTGTGGCCGGATAGCGTGGTTGTCCTGAAGCACAGAGGTTGCCGGTTTGATTCCTGGTCAGGGCACATACAGGAACAGATCAATGTTCCTGTCCCCCTCTTCTTCCTCTCTCTCTAAAATCAATAAAATAAACATTAAAAAAAAAGAGTTTGGCTAAATCAAGTATTCATAAAGAATGTAGTTCACACACAAAAAAATTTATGTTTTAGAAGTTAGAGCATCATCCCCATATAGCAAGGTTGTGGGTTCAATCCCCCATTGGGGTATATACAAGAATCAACCAATAAGTGCACAGATAAAGGAATAAGAAATTGATGTGTTTTTATTTTCTCTCCCTAAAAATCAATTTTTAAAAAGAATATTTAATGTGGAAACTGTCCACAAAAGATTAAAAATAAAAAGACCGAAACGCAATAGTGCATGTCGCGTTACCTTCTCCCTGAACACTACACCAGGAAAACACACATTTTACACTTCCACATTGTCAGGAAGAACCTCTCTAGCACATCACGCGCTTTCTCTGGGCAGAGGATCATGGGAAATCTGTATCCTCATCTGTTCTGTTTCTTCCTCCTACATCGCCACACCTTCTAAGTGAAAATGCATTCCTTTGTAATCAGGATGTTTAAAGTTATTCAGATAAAGTGCTGACACTCCTCACTGCCTTTTCTCTATCCCTCCAGGTGTGGCGAGGGCTCCTGCACACGGAGAAGGCAGATCGGCAGGCCTGAAGGAGGGGACACCCCCTCAAGCCAGTCCTCTGCCTCCTGCACCGGCAACCACGCCACTGCCCTCCGCACGGGATAGCAGGACACGCTCTGCCCTGCGGATCTGAGGAACAGTGAGCTGCCAGAGAAACAGGAATGCTGACCAAGCCGCAGTGGGGGTGGGGTGGGGACAGGAAGAGCTCGTCAGGGAAAAGGCCCAGGAGGACCATGTCAGGGCACCAGCTGCAATCCCCAGAAAGTGCTCCCAAAGACACGAACACAATTTGCAGAGAGAAACCGTACAAGTGGGACCACAGCAAACACTACAAGAGGAGAATTGCCACCCTGGACAAAGAACAAGGCCCTGCATGTGTGGGACTCAGGAAAGTGTAAACCAGGAGGGCAGCCCTGAGCAGGCCACGGTCTGAGGAGGCTGCGGACACCAGATCCAGGGGCACACTCACGGTCACCTGCTGGTCACTGCTCTGAGCTGTGAGCAGGGTACCAGACACAACAGGCAGCCATCAGAGGGCACCCGGCAGGGCACAGCCCCCCACGGTGCCAGGGCCCTAGCCAAACGCTGAGGCAGCAGCTGTCACTTGTGCAATGAGTCACACGCTCGTCATGCCCCCAACAGCTGGTGTCTGGCGGCAGAGACGGAGGAGACCGAGGAAGGCGGAGAGGAGGAACCGGGCCGGGGTCGGGGGACAGCAGGCTCACAGGCCGCTGCAGAGACCGCTCTGCTCTCTCTCCGGCACGAAGCCATTTGAGGGTTCTCAGCAAAGGGCCCCTGACCTGGCTGATGTTTCCATGCCACCTGGGCTGCTGCTGAGGGATGAGCAGGTATCACAGGACGCAATCAGAGACACTAACCAGAGGCCGGGCAAACAGGAGAGGCGGTGGAGAGCTGGCTGGCTCCGGGCGAGTGGGAGAAGCAGAAAGCGGTCCAGGGCAGGGCGAGCTTTGAGAACCAGTAAGATGTGGCCACCCTCCCTTCCACGTCAGCTCCTGGGTCACTGCAGTCCCCACAAGATGCCGCTTCCCCGCCTTGCTGATCTCGAGGGGCGTCCAGACACCCAAAAGCCTGCCCTCCCAGCTCCTGCCCCGCCCTGCCGGTGCCCGCCCTCCCAGCTCCTGCCCCGCCCTGCTGGTGCCGGCCCCTGACCTCCCGGGGCTGCCTAGGTCCTTCCAGCAGCCAGCTCTGCTGGTCCCAGCCAGTGACCGCCCCCGTCCTTCTGTCCCACCACAGTCCCTGCGACCCACAGACCACTGTCCACCTGTCCTCACATCCCCCTGCGTCCCGTGGGAGACCCCCTGTGCACATCCTCGGTGCCGTGTTCCCTCAGCCAGCCAAGCCCGCGGCAGCTCGCTGCGGACCACCCCTAGGCCCTGCACCCTGCCAGCACAAGGGAGCGTCAGCAGGCCATGCTTGGCACCCCATTACCACCGGGAGGAAGTGAGACAGAAGTGACGAGTCCCCACTCTGAACGAGGAGCACAGCTGCGTGGGGGACGGCTGTGTGGGGCCTCCTCCCCGGGCCCCATGCACACGAGAGGTCAGTGAAAAGCCACAGTACAGAGCCTCCCAAACCCGAGTGGCGAATAAGGCTAAGGACAGAGACGCCCCATGGGTGACGGTGACAGGGCTGCACAGAGGGAGAGAGAGACACAACAGCACACCACGGGGCGCCCATTCTGCGTCCTGGGGCCCGAGGAGGTGCACCATGACCCCAGCGCCTGATGAGAAGGCCACCTGGTTAGGACTGTGAGCTACACTAAAGAGGACCCCCCACCCCCACCCCCGGAAAGAAGGTGCAGTGTGCACTGCTTTCACTCAGCACAGCTCTGGGCCGGCGAACAAGGATGACCACACCCGACCATCACGGACAGCGGGCCCACAAGGCCCCATCCAAGGTGCCGGGCAGGACCTCACCAAGCAGCTACCCAGGGCGGAGAGGAAAGGGGCCGCCAGAGGGAGTGAGGGAGACACAAGGTCTGAGGCTGTGTGTGTGGCCCCCGAGGAGCTCACTGCCTGTGCCCCGATCACCTGCCCCCTGTCCTGGTACCGGCCGCCGGAGGGAGTGAGGGAGACACAGGATCAGAGGCTGTGTGTGTGGCCCGGAGGAGCTCACTGCCTGTGCCCCGATCACCTGCCCCGTCCTGGTGCCAGCCCAGGGGCAGGCCTAGCGGGCACACACAGGCGTCAGAGAGGGTGTCGTTAGCGCGGGGCCTCAGGGAGGAGCTGGGCCCCTGAGAAGCACATGAGCAGAGGACTTCCAGGGCAGAGAGTGGAGGTAAACCAGGGGGGTCGGGAAAGATGGGCCGCCCGGCAGGACTGAGGGAGGGTGCAGGTACAGCCGTGAAGGGCCGGCGCGCTCTCTAACGAGCACTGCTACAAACTCAACGAATCCGAGGCCAGCAGCCGGGGTCATGAGCCACCCCAGGCTGAGACTCCGGCACCGCGTGGCGCTCGGCGGTGCTCAGCAGAGCCGGCGGCAGCAGGACGAGTCCGTCATCGGGACGCCTCGAGGAGCTCACTTCATCAGCATGCAGCGGCTGCCGGCCTCCCTCTTGCCTTACTTTTGTGCTCGAGATAAGTAACGTTTCTAATCTCTGCCATCTCCCAGCTGCAAACGTTCAAGCACTTTTTCTTTTTATTTAAAATAAAAATTTCATTTTAGATTTGCAAGAGAGACAGCTCCCCATCTTCACTGTGCTAACAATCGCCACCCAGAGGCCAGGCGGCTGCTGGGGAGGGGAGCGCACACCTGAGGCAGGGAGTCCTGGGCCCCGGAGACCTGGACTAGAAGGCCCTGCAGACACGGTTCCGAGGGGCCTGCCCTCCCTGCTCCAACCCCCACTCCCCGTTCCCGAACAGTGCAGGGCGCGCACCACCAGTCCTGCAGGGGAACCACCCCCGGGGGTCCACACTGGCCGTGTGAGCCCGACAAGACTGGCCGCCAACTGTGAGGCTCCCCACGGGCCGGTGCCAGCACGAGCACAAGATGCGCCCGGTGGCGTGAGGCCTGACTCCCCAGCACCTCCAGCCACACAGAGCCGAGAGCAGTTCGGGGTCTAAGGACTCGATGATCACCTGCTGGCAGACTGGGACGAGGAGCAAGCACAGCACACCCCACGTCACGCAGTTAGACAGACCACACAGCTCTCCCACGGTCGGAGAGGGACCCCAGGGCCTCTGCTCGAGGCTGGGGGTCAGGGAGCGGAGCTGACAGTGCCCACCTGGCGATGTCTGAGCTCTTGTTTACCCCTGAAACCCGGTGGAACAAGCAGCTTTCTGGATTGTAGCTTTTTGGCAGGAGTGAGAGATTTAAAAGAAAGTCACAGCCAGGCACTTCTGAGAATGAGAACCCTATCTCCTGGCGGGTGGTGCAAATGTCAACCAGCCTCGCAAGGCCACCCAGTCCTGTTCTGACCGTGCGCAGAGCAGAGAGCAGGGCTGGGCTGCTCCTGCTCAAATCCTCCCAGCCCGCGGGGATGTGCTCTCAGCAGCCCCCTCAGGGTCCCGCATCTGTCCTGCGCCCAGGCCGGGCGCTGTCCGTGGTCCTGGACTGTGGCCGCCCACCAGGGCCAGTCCTGACGACCAGCACACGGGAAGCAGGTGAGACACCAGGAAACCGAGAGTCAAGATACCTGCACCTCAGGTCCCGGCTGCCATGTCCTCACTTCATCCTGGTACCTCGTTCTGTGCTATCACCATTCTAAGAAATCGCCGTGGCCCAGAGGGTTTGAAGGGTGTGGGGCGGCAAGGAGCCCCCACCTGCAGCGAAGCCCTGGGATTGACGGAGGACCCGGCCCACGTCTGGACTGAGCAGCGGGGCCCACGGCGCCTCACCCTCAAGCTGACCTTCCTTCTCTAGACACGTCTGACAAGTTGACACTGCTGTTAAAACTATCATTTATGTAACAGCTCAGTGATTAACACAGTCTCGTTTGCACGTGTCAGAGGAGGAGAAAGATCACCTAATTAACCGCTCTCCCCTCAGCAGGAGGAGGGGCTGTGCTGCCAATCTGCTTTCTACCCCTCCTCCCGACCCCCCGCCATGCACTCCTGCAGTCTGAGATGTATAACCCTCTGTCGTAGGGACGGGAACTCCCAGTGACGGGAGTCTGAACACTGCCCTGTGTGCTGCGGGAGCATGCCACCACAGGGAGGCCCACGTCCACTGTGTGTGGCACAAGACAGACAGCTCTGCCCAGCACGCCACCACGGGGAGGCCCCACGTCCACCGTGTGTGGCACGAGGCAGACAGCTCTGCCCAGCACGCCACCACGGGGAGGCCCCACGTCCACCGTGTGTGGCACGAGGCAGACAGCTCTGCCCAGCAAGCCACCACGGGGAGGCCCCACGTCCGCCGTGTGTGGCACGAGGCAGACAGCTCTGCCCAGCACGCCACCACGGGGAGGCCCCACGTCCGCCGTGTGTGGCACGAGGCAGACAGCTCTGCCCAGCACGCCACCACGGGGAGTCCCACGTCCGCCGTGTGTGGCACGAGGCAGACAGCTCTGCCCAGCACACCACCACGGGGAGTCCCACGTTCGCCGTGTGTGGCACGAGGCAGACAGCTCTGCCCAGCACGCCACCACGGGGAGCCCCATGTCCGCCGTGAGTGGCACGAGGCAGACAGCTCTGCCCAGCACGCCACCACGGGGAGGCCCACGTCCACCATGTGTGGCACGAGACAGACAGCTCTGCCCAGCACGCCACCACGGGGAGCCCCACGTCCACCGTGTGTGGCACGAGGCAGACAGCTCTGCCCAGCACGCCACCACGGGGAGCCCCACGTCCACTGTGAGTGGCACGAGGCAGACAGCTCTGCCCAGAGGACTCTCCACCTGTCAGACAGGAAGCAGCACCAGCCACTGGAGGGCCGGAGGGAACAAAGCTGCTTTCTATCCACTCAGCCCACACACGGCTTCCGATGCTCTTGTCCGCAGGGCTATTGCCCTTTGTGGACCAGTACCGCTGCGGCCCGAGCCAGAACAATGCCTGCACATGCTCGGAAATCCTTGTGAGATGCATGAAGGAAGGGGGAGAAGCCACGTGGCCCAGCGCAGAGAGCGGAGGCCCCAGAGCCAGGAAGGTGTCACCCACCTAGAGCCAGGAGGCAGCTGGGTGTGGGAGCACAAGTCAGACTGATGACCCCTCCTCCCCTGTACACAGGGGTAAGAGTGCACCTGCCAGGAGAGGCTGCAGTGAGGTGCACGAGGGGCTCTCAACAGATACCAAGCCCTGCTGCTGAACCCACCACCATCATCACCAGTCATCACCACCAACACCAATGTCACCATTGTCACCATCATTACCATCACCACCATCACCACCATCATCACCACTGTCATCACCACCACCATCACCATCACCACCATCATTACCATCACCATCATCATCACCACCACCAATGTCACCACCACCACCAATGTCACCGTCACCACCACCATCACCACCACCATCACCACCACTACCACTATCATCATCACCATCACCACTTCCACCACCATCATCACCACTATCTTCATCTTCATCATCATCACCACCACCATCACCATCATCATCACCACTATCACCAATGTCACCATCACCACCACCACCACCATCACCATCACCATCATCACCATCACCACTTCCACCACCATCACCACCACTATCATCATCATCACCACCATCATGAGTGTCACCACCACCCAAATGGCCTTCCCCTGCTCCTTGGGGAACATCTAGAACAGGCTCTGTAGACGTGCCTCTGCCCCACACAGGACATCAGCCCACAACCTGCAGGAGGGCCTTGCGTCTCCAGACCCAATCACACAGGCCTGCTCCTGGCTGTGCCGTGCTCTCTCTGCCTAGAGACCCCCACAGACCGGTAACTCCCACCTATGCTGCAGTGTCCGCCTCTCACTAGGGAGGCCATCCCTGAACCTCCCAGGCTGCACAGGGCTGAGGTCCAGGCCAGGGTGGCGGCACAGGGTGACAAGGAGCAGCCTGTGGAGTGGAGCTGGTGCTGTCCTGAGGCTGTGCTCCGAGCCACACAGCGGCAAGGGTGCAGTCCCTGTGGATGCAGTGGTCTGACAGGCCGAAGCCCTCCCCGTCCCGGTCCCCTCCCTCGCCCTGCAGCATTAGCCTCTCCCTCCCACCAAGCCTCGGCAGGTCCGTCCCTCCCGGACACCTCCCAGAAGAAACCGTCCTCCAGCGCTGCTGTCTGGAGCAGCTGCATGTCTGTGGGTACAGCGCCCAGCCAGCCCTCTGCACACACCCACCCTCCTGTCCCCCTGAACTCCCAGCGCCAGCTCAGGCCCGCCTCCAGTTAAGGCCGGCAGTGCAGGTGGGGTGTGGCCAGCCAGCCTGTCTCTCTGCCCTCCTCTGCCCTGGCCCGCTCTGCAGGCCACCTCCAAACTCTCAGGGACAGAACAGGGAGAGAGGGGGAGGAGCACAGGAAGGCCCTCCCTAAGGCCACCTCATTACGTCTGGCTGGGCGGCCTCCCAAGCAGCTTCCCAGAGCTGACCTCTCTCATCAGGGCTGCTCACACGCTGGCTCCCACCTGCCCGGGGGCCGCGCAGCCACAGCTCTCCCGGCCCCTCCCTCTACGGCCTCTACAATTGGTTTCCACCCAAAAATGTCACTTGGCCCCCATCCATCCATCCGTCTGTCTGTCCTTTTCCTTCCACTCCTGGGCCGCTCACATCGTGCATCTGCAGGCAGGCTCCTGCAGGTCCTGCCAGGCGGTGCACGTCTGTGTCGGCTGAGACACCAAACAGCTCCACCGACGGCAGGAACCTGAACAGAGCTTACTCCGGATCCAACTCGGGAGAGACAGAAAGGAAGAGTTCCACAGGGCCCGACTTCAGCCTCAGAAAGTGCTTCACCACAGGGAAGGCACTGCCGTCCACGCTCGCCGGACGAGGGAGCTGGCGTGAGCGGAGGAGCAGCCTGTCCAAGGACACGGGGCCCTGCAAGGCCACTCCGGGCCGGCCCTTCCTGAGCCCCCAGCCCCAGATGCAGAACGGGCCACCCGCCAGCAGAGGCGATAAAGGGACAGAACAGCAGCTGCCACAACAGGCCTGGGGCCAGCGTCCTGGGGACGGGGGACGGGCACTGGTCACTGGGAACTGCTGTCTCTGGGCTGCGATCCCTGGAAACTCCAGAGCCCTGTACCACAAAATACCCAGGCCTGCGGCAAGCAGGGCACGCCGGTGACCTCTGAGGTGCCCTGTATGACTTAGCTGGTGCAGAGGGCACAAGGTGCCCCCACCCAGGTGCTCAGAAATAGTGATTTTTAAAGTGCTGACCAAAAAAATCCCCCAAATAAATCATTTAAAAATAAAAGAGAATGCTGGAGCTGTCACTATGGACATCTCTCCTGACACTGAGCCCACTCAGGGCCCCGCAGACCAGCTCTGGAGCTCTCACTATGGACATCTCTCCTGACACTGAGTCCACTCAGGGCCCCGTCAGACCAGCTCTGGAGCTCACACTATGGACATTTCTCCTGACACTGAGTCCACTCAGGGCCCCGCAGACCAGCTCTGGAGCTCTCACTATGGACATTTCTCCTGACACTGAGCCCACTCAGGGCCCCGTCAGACCAGCTCTGGAGCTCTCACTATGGACATCTCTCCTGACACTGAGTCCACTCAGGGCCCCGTCAGACCAGCTCTGGAGCTCTCACTATGGACATCTCTCCTGACACTGAGTCCACTCAGGGCCCCGTCAGACCAGCTCTGGAGCTCTCACTATGGACATCTCTCCTGACACTGAGTCCACTCAGGGCCCCGTCAGACCAGCTCTGGGGCTCTCACTATGGACATCTCTCCTGACACTGAGTCCACTCAGGGCCCCGTCAGACCAGCTCTGGAGCTCTCACTATGGACATCTCTCCTGACACTGAGTCCACTCAGGGCCCCGTCAGACCAGCTCTGGAGCTCTCACTATGGACATCTCTCCTGACACTGAGACAGAACACTCAGGGCCCCGTCAGACCAGCTCTGGGGCTCTCACTATGGACATTTCTCCTGACACTGAGTCCACTCAGGGCCCCGTCAGACCTGCTCTGGGGCTCTCACTATGGACATCTCTCCTGACACTGAGCCCACTCAGGGCCCCGTCAGACCAGCTCTGGGGCTCTCACTATGGAAATTTCCCCTGACACTTATCCCACTCAGGGCCCCGCAGACCAGCTCTGGGGCTCTCACTATGGACATCTCTCCTGACACTGAGTCCACTCAGGGCCCCGCAGACCAGCTCTGGAGCTCTCACTATGGACATCTCTCCTGACACTGAGTCCACTCAGGGCCCCGTCAGACCTGCTCTGGGGCTCTCACTATGGACATTTCTCCTGACACTGAGTCCACTCAGGGCCCCGTCAGACCAGCTCTGGGGCTCTCACTATGGACATCTCCCCTGACACTGAGTCCACTCAGGGCCCCGTCAGACCAGCTCTGGAGCTCTCACTATGGACATCTCTCCTGACACTGAGTCCACTCAGGGCCCCGTCAGACCAGCTCTGGAGCTCTCACTATGGACATCTCTCCTGACACTGAGTCCACTCAGGGCCCCGTCAGACCAGCTCTGGAGCTCTCACTATGGACATCTCTCCTGACACTGAGTCCACTCAGGGCCCCGTCAGACCAGCTCTGGAGCTCTCACTATGGACATTTCTCCTGACACTGAGCCCACTCAGGGCCCCGTCAGACCAGCTCTGGAGCTCTCACTATGGACATTTCTCCTGACACTGAGCCCACTCAGGGCCCCGTCAGACCAGCTCCGGAGGGACTGGCCCCGCGGCCAGGTGTCCAGGCGTGATTGGAGTTTCAGGCCCGCATTGTGCCGGAGACGGCAAGGTGCAATCACAGGAGAGCGGGCACTCCCACCCTCCTCGCTGATTCGCCTCATTCACAGCTCAGAATAGGGCAGATGTTCCCCCAGCGCAGGGAGGGGACAAGCGGCTTTCAAACGCCACTCTCTCAGTTTCAAACTTCATTTAAAATGAGAAGTTCTTTAAGCGAGATTCACACCAGTGTTGTCCCCTTTGTTTTACTTGCTATGGGGCGTTAACTTTCAAAGGAAAGCTTCCGCTTAATTTGATATTTCATTTTCAAATGAACATCTGTGTTTAGGTCTAAAAAGCTCTTTGTTTAAACTCGGGAGCCCCAGAAAGGGTCGGAACAAAGCCTTCCTCTGTAAACACTTGATCACCAGGAAGGCCTGCCTTTCCTGGGACCCGGAAATGGGCAGGTGGGGCTGGCTCTGGCTCTCTCTACCGGGCTGCAGAGAAACCTTCCAGTTTTCAGAGTGGAAACAACAGAGGAGCCCCACAGGCAGCTGCCTGCTCAGCTTCCTCCTGGGGCGCAGACACGGGCAGGGCCACTGCCAGAACGGGGCATGTGGCCTCGGGGGAGGGCGCCCCATCCCGTCCCACCCCTCCTGCAATGGCCTGTGTGTGCCAGGGACTGAGGACACGCAGGGGCCTCGGGGGACGGTGCCCCATCCCGTCCCCCCCACTCCTGCAATGGCCTGTGTGTGCCAGGGACTGAGGACACACAGGGGCCTCGGGGGAGGGCGCCCCATCCCGTCCCCCCCACTCCTGCAATGGCCTGTGTGTGTGCCAGGTACTGAGGACATGCAGGGGCCTCGGGGGACGGTGCCCCATCCCGTCCCCCCCACTCCTGCAATGGCCTGTGTGTGTGCCAGGTACTGAGGACACACAGGGGCCTCGGGGGAGGGCGCCCCATCCCGTCCCCCCCCACTCCTGCAATGGCCTGTGTGTGTGCCAGGTACTGAGGACACGCAGGGGCCTCGGGGGAGGGCGCCCCATCCCGTCCCCCCCACTCCTGCAATGGCCTGTGTGTGTGCCAGGTACTGAGGACACGCAGGGGCCTCGGGGGACGGTGCCCCATCCCGTCCCCCCCACTCCTGCAATGACCTGTGTGTGCCAGGTACTGAGGACATGCAGGGGCCTCGGGGGACGGTGCCCCATCCCGTCCCCCCCACTCCTGCAATGGCCTGTGTGTGTGCCAGGTACTGAGGACATGCAGAGCACCAGGGCCAGCCAGGCAGACACCAGCAAGTGGGGTTCAGCCCAGCCACCCCTTGACTCAGAGCCCCTACAAAAGCTGGACTGCTGAGACCCAGGGAGGACGGGCCTACCTCTGGGTGCTGTCACCTCCCTTGCCACCCGGACTGAACTCTCGAAGGCAGGTATCCCAAGCCATGTCCCTGAACTGCAGCAGGCCTTCAGGTATCACACAGACGGGCAACATTCCTGTGTCTCAGTTCCCTTTCCGGTCAACGTGGACAATACCTCAGCTAAGCTGCCCACCAGGCCACTGGAGCACGCCCAGAACTACATGCCGGACAAGGATCTGATGAGCATGCACCACGAATGCACCTCGGGTCCCCCGGGGGGAGGGGGCAGGAGCTGTCGGTGTCAGAATGCATGAGCCGAGGAGTCGTGAGGATGGGGGGCGTTTCCCTCCTGGACAGGATGAGCCCAGTCCACCCCACAGCGTCCTCTGGCTATCACCGGGGGCTCAGGAGCTCGGCACAGAGCTCACTGCGGCAGTGTGGGCCTAAATACTTTGAAGCACTTCTATGTTTTTATAGTACTATATTTAGAAACCTCTAAATAAAACCCATGGAGACTGTTGCAATAACGTACATTTTTAAACTCACTAATTGAATGTTGCCTTTACAAATGCTATTTTGGACCATGGGCTAAATATGCAATTTAGGGATTAAGATTCCTATCTTACAGGACACACTAATTATTCCTGGGCATCCTTTCGGCACTTCCTGAACACACACAAGTCCTGCGGTTAGTGACAACAATCTCCTTCTATTCCGTGGTGCCAGATCAGGGGTCGTCGAGGCCCCAGGGTGGAAGGACAGCAAGGGTCACGAGCCACACTGTTCCAAGTCCAGGAGGCGGTCTGCTCTCGGCTTGTAAGCAACAGGAATCTCTGCACATGAAACCACAGCCTTCGTCTAAGGCCTCCAGTCACCAATGCTGCACAACGCACCCAATGCCCGCCCCACCCCAGAAAACAGTGCCACAAATATTCCTAAAACCCCCTTCGGCCGCCAGACTACACATCAGGGGCCATGCTGCACTCCATGCAGAGCGGGCACAGAGCGGGCACATCGCCGATGAAGGACCAAGACTGTCCATGCAGCACCCGAGGGCCCTCATCGGGAGCAGCAGTGCTGTCACCTCCTTTCAAGTGCAGTCCTGCTCCCATTAACATGGCCACACAGCACTTCCTTCCGACACCACAGCCCCACACCCCCCCTCTGCGCTCCACTGCCTGGGGTACAGGTCCCCGAGGCACTCAGCACAATGCAGGCACTGGCCTGGTCTCAGATGCCTCTCTTTTGCCCCAGAAAAAAACTCACGCTGCTCAAAGACCCGTCCTTTCAGACCTCAAAGATGCTTCCAGCTCTTCCAGGGGCCCTGCAGAGGAACACAGGTCCTTCCTGCACTGAGAGCGCAGCCCGGGCGGAGGGGCAGAGTGCACGCACGTGAGGAATGCACTGCGTCTCACACCTCAAAACAGTCTGGGTGACGTTTCCTACATCTGACGGCTGTCACCTAACATCTAAGCCCCGACCCCAGAGCCCCGGAGCAGGCGCTGCCGCACCTGGAGGCCGAGGCCAGTTCCTGCAGGCGAGGGCCTGTCTGGCCTCGCACAGATGGGGACGCCGTCACCCGGCAGTCCTCGCTGGTAAAGGACAGACAGAGCCCCACTCGGACACGCGCTCCAGCACCTCACGTCCGTCGTCAGCTAAAAGGCTAGCGTGATGGAGTGTCACTGTCCTGGGAAGGGGGACTGGCCATTCGCCGTTCCCCCTCGGCGGCTGACACTGTCCATCGAGTGCTGGTCACAGGGATGAGGACAGAAACCAAGACTATGTCATGATGCCCATCCCCAGCCTCTGACACTGCATCGGCTCAGGGACCAAAGTGACGTTCCGAGACAAGGCCCGGGCCAGAGGCTCCGGGCCACCCGCAGCCCAACGGCCAGTGCAGGAAAGACCGCTGGCAGGCGACACCAGGCAGGGGCAGAGGGGAGAGGCTGAGGGGCCCTGGCTCCCTGCCAGGGTCTGTCTGTGACCAAGGTCAACACCAGCCCCCGGCCCCGCAGAGCAGACACTCTGTTTGCTCGCGCTGGTTACAGCTGGGCTTCCTTCTCCATAACCAGAAAACGGCCACACACACACACACACACACACACACACACACACACACACACCGGTGGTCCTCGTGTTTTCTGGGCCGCAGAGAGAGCCTGGCAGCAGGACACATGCCAGGGGAGACCTCGGGCGCGGGGTCTGAGCTGAGTGACGGTGACGGGCCAGTGCTCGGTGCTGGGAAGCCAGTCTGGAGGCAATTAAGCCCGTTTCAGAGTGGGTCTGGCAGGAGGTGCTGCATCGATCGGTTCCCTCCAGTCGTGCGTCCCTGCAGGTAAGGAATCAATCAGGCAAACGCTCCCAATCTGTTCCCGCTGAGCTGAGAAGGGAAGCTGTTTACCATGCGTGCCCAGAAATAAATAAATGAAGCCACCAATTAGTCAGCACCCTTTGTTTCTCTGGCAAAAGCTTTTTAGTTACTCCGAGAAAGCCAGGGCCCTGCATGGCCCTCCATTAAGGCACAGATGGAAGCCGAGAGTCCAAGTTCACGCCTGTGATGGGCGCGGTGGGGGGGGGCGGGGGTCAGCCCGGTCCAGCCTGGAGACTAGAGATGTCGGCAGCAGCCCAAGCTGGGAACATGGGCACTCAGCACCAGGAGCCGGGGGAAGGCCCCATGCTGCCCAGAGAGAAGCTGCAGTGCAGGAGGCTGGCTCTCAGGACACCCAAGCCCCTGGGACGCATGTGCCGCCGGCTGGGCCGGCCCTGGCCCAGGCTCCCCGCCTCTCGGGGAGTGCCCACAGACTCTCTGCTGGGGCCCAGGCTCCCCGCCTCTCGGGGAGTGCCCACAGACTCTCTGCTGGGGCCCAGAGTAGCGGCTGGGTGAGCCCACAGACTCTCTGCTGGTGCCCAGAGTAGCGGCTGGGTGAGCCCACAGACTCTCTGCTGGTGCCCAGAGTAGTGGTCTCGGGGAGTGCCCACAGACTCTCTGCTGGTGCCCAGAGTGGTGGTCTCGGGGAGTGCCCACAGACTCTCTGCTGGTGCCCAGAGTGGTGGTCTCAGGGAGTGCCCACAGACTCTCTGCTGGTGCCCAGAGTGGTGGTCTCAGGGAGTGCCCACAGACTCTCTGCTGGTGCCCAGAGTGGTGGTCTCAGGGAGTGCCCACAGACTCTCTGCTGGTGCCCAGAGTGGTGGTCTCAGGGAGTGCCCACAGACTCTCTGCTGGTGCCCAGAGCGGTGGTCTCGGGGAGTGCCCACAGACTCTCTGCTGGTGCCCAGAGTAGCGGCTGGGTGAGCCCACAGACTCTCTGCTGGTGCCCAGAGTAGTGGTCTCGGGGAGTGCCCACAGACTCTCTGCTGGTGCCCAGAGTAGTGGTCTCAGGGAGTGCCCACAGACTCTCTGCTGGTGCCCAGAGTGGTGGTCTCAGGGAGTGCCCACAGACTCTCTGCTGGTGCCCAGAGTGGTGGTCTCAGGGAGTGCCCACAGACTCTCTGCTGGTGCCCAGAGTGGTGGTCTCAGGGAGTGCCCACAGACTCTCTGCTGGTGCCCAGAGTAGCGGCTGGGTGAGCCCACAGACTCTCTGCTGGTGCCCAGAGTGGTGGTCTCGGGGAGTGCCCACAGACTCTCTGCTGGTGCCCAGAGTACTGGCTGGGTGAGCCCACAGACTCTCTGCTGGTGCCCAGAGTAGCGGCTGGGTGAGCCCACAGACTCTCTGCTGGTGCCCAGAGTACTGGCGAGTACTGGCTGGGTGAGCCCACAGACTCTCTGCTGGTGCCCAGAGTACTGGCTGGGTGAGCCATCTCTGCGGACGTGCTCAGCCGCCTTCGCCCACCTCTGACTCCAGCTCCATGTCAAGGTGAAGAGCCTGCTCTCGGGCAAACCCATGTGGCCACCAGCCAGTCACACACCTGTCCCCCCTGGGGTAGTCACTCAGAGGGGCCTGTGCCAGTCCGCCTCACCCAAAAGGACACTAGAAACCAGACAGAAGTCCTAGAACGGGGCCAATGAGGACATGACAGGGAAGCAGGTGGTGCTGACCTGGGCTCGTGGTGATGTGTGTCAGGATGTCCTGCTATGAAGCCCCAGCCCTCCGCCCCCACCTGGGACCCACAGACAGTGCATGCCAGGCAGGTCACCAGGGCAGCAGTGTGAGGACCCCCTCCAACACAGAACCGCAGGCATGACCCAGGGAGGGGGCAAGCCAGCCGGGCACCCTGTGACCTGTGCCCTCCAACAACCCTAAGAAGTGCCAGGGATGCCCGCCTCTCCAGGTGAGAGAGCTGACAGGAGAGGTCAAGCACAACACCAAAGTCTTGCCGTTGGCGATGCCACAGCCAAGCTACAGCCCAGGTTTCAGCCCCCAGAGGTGCAGCCGGGAGAACAGGCACAAGGCCACCTCCTTAGAAAACCCCAGAGGCTGCTGGCGGACCAGGGGAGGCGGACCACCGGGGAGAAACCCAGGTGGGAACACAGGCAGGGGTGCAGAGAAGAGAGAGGTGGCTAAGAGGGACAGGGACAGAGAGTGCCCCACCTGGGAAAAGGACCGAAGGTTATGTCCCGGGGCGTGAGGCTGCCATCTCTGCCCCTCAGGACCCCCAGGAGCTGTGGGAGCCAGGAGAGATGGGGACAGACAGAGGGAGCACAGACCCAGCCTGTCCTCTGGGGCATGGCACGCTGCATGACTACTCAGAAAACAGGGCAGTGAGTGGGCAGGAGGAGGTGACACCAGCCACGCCTGGGCTGCTCTGCGTCAGGTGTCCATCTGGGGACATCTCTGAAAACCAGGAGATGGTGTCACCGCACATCTCTGACTCAGACCCACCACCTTCGGGGCAGGACTCCGGGCAGGGACTTGAGGTGACACTCTGCCTGCCCACGTGAGCCGCGGGGCCAGTCTGTGAGCAGCTCCTCACGGGCAGGGGGGGGGGGGTGAGGGTTCTGAGGGTCCCACATGGGAGGGGACAGAAGAGAAAGCACCTTGAGAAGCCCCGACACGGAGTGGTGAGTCCTCCGGACACCACTGTCAGACGCATCGCGCTCCCGCCGTGCTTGCTACCCCGTGGCTTGCTGGGATGTTTGACTGGCAGCTCTTAAAATAAACTAAGGAGATAATATCGAGAAAGAGTCCTGACATTTGTCCAGCCTTAAAATCTCAGGAAAACAGACTACCTGAAAAGTCAGCTCAAAGCAGTCACTTAAAAAGCAAGCCGGCACTCAGCTTCTAAGAAGCAGCCAATTAGCACCCAGCCCGTTGTCCCTGCGGCTGCTGACATTTGTGGTTCTGTAGCTGAGACACGCCGGTGGCAGTCAGCCAGCTCTTGTGCCACTTCCCTAGGAGGGCGCTCCTGCCAGGGCAGAGGGGCAGGGGCAGCACACAAGGCGGGGGCTGGTCCTCGCTGCCGCTGCAGCGTGGCCCGTGGGAAAGCCATGGACCGCCAGCTCCCGGCACCGGCCTAGGCACTGAGACGGCCAGGGCGGGCGGGAAGCAGGGCTGGGGACGGCAGCGGGAGGCAGGCAGGCCCGGTCCTGAGAGCCAGCAGGACAACAGGGAGCTGCACAAGCTCACAGGCCTTCTGCAGAGACACTGCCGCTCCAGGTGGGAGCCAGCAGCTCACGGAGGAGTGAGGGGTGCTGGGCAGGGCTGCACTCAGCGGGAGGACGGGCAGTGGATGGGCACGCAGGGTCCGGCACCACTGGGCATGCACGCTGACAGGCCCGGGCCTCGTGGGGGACAGAGCTGGCAGCCGCACTGCCCCTGAGAGGCACGTGTGAAGGAGGTCGGGGCACGGTTCAGGAGGGGCGCTCTGCAGCCCGCGACACGAGGGCCACCTCTGTCCACAACGGCACTGCCACCGAGGCCTGCTCCACTCTGGGGGTATAACTGTATGGTGGTGCTCGGTGCCACTTCCCACAGAGCTGGGCCGAGGAAAAGGCCCCCGGGGCTGGCACGGTCTGGAAGGGGCTGGGTCCCCATGACCCCCGCCCTCACAGACACAGCTGGCCCTGGGAGCCACAAAACCGCCCGGGTTCGAAGCACTAGCTGCGTGACCTTGGACAAGAGCTTCAGCCCTCGGACTCCATCTGAAGAGTGAGGGCGTGCCTACCTCCCGGCTCTGTCTGGACTCATGGATGCCGGTCAGGTCCCTGACACTCCATGGCACTCAGTAAATAAAGCGCACTGTAATCATATTCATCAGCCGCGAGAACGGTACAGACCACTTCAGTTCACAATGAATTCAGGCTCTGGTCTGGACCGGGGCCGGTGGCCACGGGTGCTGGGCTGCTGAGGCTGGGGCAGGACCACCCGCACTTTCCCAATCAATTCTGCTTTCGTGCAGCCAGATGATTACTCATTCTGCATCTACTCTCTATAGTTCTCCGCTCCCAGACTCATCACGTCGCACTCCTGTGCCCAAGAGCGTCTGCCATCAGCCAGCTCAGCACCAAACGGCTCTGCTGGAAACGTCTGGGCCCAGGGGCCAGGCTCCCCTCGGGGACACGACACCATGCGTCCGGGCTGGTGGCTGGGGGCGGAGGAGTCACACCAGCAGCAGGGACCAGGGACCGGGGCAGCTTGGCATTCATGAAGCAATCTGCCGCTCAGGAAACGGTTCACAGAAAGCCAACACGGTGGACGGGTCTCGGGGAACAGCCAGTGCGAGCAGCTCTGCTGACCAGTGTGGACGCTCCAGAGACGCTGGTGTGAGCTTCGTCCAGAGTCCTGGACAGAGAGCCCTGCCTGGAGGCCTCTCTGGTCACATCAGACACACAGAGAGCTGGGAGCAGTGACACTAACCTCTGTCACAGACACGGCTCAGGGTCTACCTGTGGTCTCTGCCTTCACAGGTCACGGCCAACAGGAGCCCCAGCGTGGTCCCTCCCTCCAACTCCCAGTGCCACAGCCGGCTGCCTCCTGCCACTAAAGCCCCCGGTGCCCTGGACGTGGAGCAGCACAGGCGGCTGCTGGAATCCACCCCTAGCCGCCCCCCCCAGGACCGCTCTCCCTGCCCTGGAGCAGAAGGGATATCCACCGTCCCCAAGAGCTGAGCCGTCCTCTCCTTCCCATCTGCAGGCCCCCCACAGGCTGCTCAGGGGTAAATCCACTGTGGGGAGCGAGGAGGGACACACAGGAGGCCAGTATGTCAAGGTCAAGGCCAGCAGGACGGTGGTGCCCACACTCTCCCCGAGCCTCGTCGCCAAAGGGGGTGCTGCTCGAGGCGTCAGGACCGAGGCAGATGGAGATGCTGCCCGCACGGTGTGTGGCCAGAGCGGAGGCGGCCACTCCCACCCTGCCAGCCTGCGGGGAGGCCCCTGCAGAGGGCGGAACGGATCTGTGGGCAGGCAGCTCTTTCATCTTCCTCTGAGGCCCAGAGCCAGCGGGAACAGGGCCGCAGAGCCAACAGCGCAGTGCTGCGCCCTCCTCGGTGGCGGGCCTGGCGGCAGTGGCTGGCATGGGGGCCCGAACGGTGGGGCTCGCCCGCTGCAGGAGAGGAGCCAGACCTGACCCTGGACACCTACACATGTTTCACAAGGATGGAGAAACAAAAGGTTTCTCTCTGCAGGACATCTGTGCTGCTTCCTGCCGACACTCACGCACTACCTGCCGGTGACAGGACGCCAAGGTCAAGGCGTCAACAAAACTCCAGAACACGAAACCCTTTGCGTCTCCTCTCACAGGGGAGGACAACAGGCACGGCCACCCCCCCGGAGCCCCCAGGGGTCTGCACAGGGACGTCCGGACAGAACACACGTCCCCTCTCACAGGGGAGGACAACAGGCACGGCCACCCCCCCCCCCCGGAGCCCCCAGGGGTCTGCACAGGGACGTCCAGACAGAACACACGTCCTCTCTCACAGGGGAGGACAACAGGCATGGCCACCCCCCCCGGAGCCCCCAGGGGTCTGCACAGGGACGTCCAGACAGAACACATGTCCCCCTGACAAGAGGAAGACAAGCAGAGCGGACACAGGGCTCGCTCCGCCCACCATCAGAGAGACAAGCAGTGACGTCTGCACACGCAGACCAGGCCCCCATGGAGAGGCTGCAGGGCCACAGGGGCTCACGCACAGCCCCCAGCCTGGCTGACAGCCTCCCCACTGTCAGCTGGTTCCCAGGCTCCTGCGTCTCCACCTGCCCTGTCAGAGATCAGGGTGCCGAGAGGAGGGAAGGAAACTGTGAGGAGGAGCCCGGGGCGTCTGACAGAACAGCAGGTGCACCACCTCCTGCTGACCCTCCGTATCAGAGCAGCCTCCCAGGCCAGCACGCGCCTCCACTCGGCACAAAAGGCTCTCTGCCCAAGGCCCGGGCGCCAGTCCTGCAAAGCTCTCTCCCAGCACAACTCGAGCCTCCGAGGCCCAGTCCAGCTGCCGAGTGAGACCCCAACAGTGGGCCCCCAGCCCACTCACCAGAAACACCAGCCCCTCCTGACTCCTGCTGTCCCCAGGAGCTGTGATCCTCCCCATAGCAGGCCTCTGGGTACGTCGGGCTGGACCACAAGCTCCACCAGGCTGACCACGTCTGACCACGTCCACAGTCGGCAGAGGGCAGCTCATGAAGGGACGTGATGGGTGGACACTCAGGTGTGGCCCTGGCTGCAGCCGGGGACACGGCTCCCAACGAGACTGCAGAGCCCAGCACCTGGGGAGCGGCCGGCACAGACGGAGCGTTGAGTGCCGGCGAGGGGAGCACGACCACACGGTAGGTGTGGCCGCCAGGGGCCTGCGCTGTGGCATCAGGGCGCCGAGAGGGCACTGGCTTGCTGGACGCAGTGCCATCCGGGGCCACCAGACTCGTGGGAACTGACTTCTGATTGAGACAAAGGCAGGTTATGGAGCAAGTTACACACAAAATACGGGTATTAAATAAATCATAAAACTGCCACAAAGCATCTGGGTGGCACAGCTCCCCTGGTGGCACAGCTCTCCCCTGGTGGCACAGCTCCCCTGGTGGCACAGCTCTCCCCTGGTGGCACAGCTCCCCTGGTGGCACAGCTCCCCTGGTGGCACAGCTCTCCCCTGGTAGCACAGCTCCCCTGGTGGCACAGCTCTCCTGGGTGGCACAGCTCCCCCCTGGTGGCACAGCTCCCCTGGTGGCACAGCTCCCCCCTGGTGGCACAGCTCCCCCCTGGTGGCACAGCCCCCCTGGTGGCACAGCTCTCCCCTGGTGGCACAGCTCTCCCCTGGTGGCACAGCTCCCCCCTGGTGGCACAGCCCCCCTGGTGGCACAGCTCTCCCCTGGTGGCACAGCTCCCTCCTGTGTGGCACAGCTCCCCTGGTGGCACAGCTCCCTCCTGTGTGGCACAGCCCCCCTGGTGGCACAGCTCCCTCCTGTGTGGCACAGCCCCCCTGGTGGCACAGCTCCCCTGGGGGCACAGCTCTCCCCTGGTGGCACAGCCCCCCTGGTGGCACAGCTCTCCCCTGGTGGCACAGCCCCCCTGGTGGCACAGCTCTCCTGGGTGGCACAGCTCCCCCCTGGTGGCACAGCTCCCCTGGTGGCACAGCTCCCCCCTGGTGGCACAGCTCCCCCCTGGTGGCACAGCCCCCCCCTGGTGGCACAGCTCTCCCCTAGTGGCACAGCTCCCTCCTGTGTGGCACAGCTCCCCTGGTGGCACAGCTCCCTCCTGTGTGGCACAGCCCCCCTGGTGGCACAGCTCCCTCCTGTGTGGCACAGCCCCCCTGGTGGCACAGCTCCCCTGGGGGCACAGCTCTCCCCTGGTGGCACAGCCCCCCTGGTGGCACAGCTCTCCCCTGGTGGCACAGCCCCCCTGGTGGCACAGCTCTCCCCTGGTGGCACAGCTCTCCCCTGGTGGCACAGCCCCCCTGGTGGCACAGCTCCCCTGGTGGCACAGCTCTCCCCTGGTGGCACAGCTCTCCTGGGTGGCACAGCTCCCCTGGTGGCACAGCTCTCCTGGGTGGCACAGCTCCCCTGGGTGGCACAGCTCTCCTGACAGCTCCCCCCTGGTGGCACAGCCCCTCTGGTGGCACAGCTCTCCCCTGGGTGGCACGTCCTTGGTGCAGCCATCAGAGCTGCCTGAACAGGAGCTCGCCACACCCTTGACATGCTGTGCGGGCAGTGGCGGGTGCTCCCCACATTACAGCTGCCACGTCTGGGCCCAGAGACTTGCCAAGACACAGGGGCCCCAAACTCCTTCCTCCCCTCCAGCCTCAGGCAGGGGTGGTGTGCCCCAGACATGGTCCATCCACAAGCGACCGCAAGAACAGAGCCAAGAGACACGCGAGCCAACCAAGGGCACCCGGGACTGAGACACGATTCTCTGCGTGTGCACGGACGTTGGGGGGAGTCTGGGAGCCCCCGACCTGGGGCCACAGGCCTGACTGGGCGCAGGTCACCCCTCCCGGACTCCAGGGGCCTCCAAACATGACTTTATGCAGGCGCGTCTCGTGTCTCTCGTCTCTCCTGCTGCGCTGCGAGCTTCCGACGGGACCCGGTGGTGCCCGGTCACCTGGCCGCTCGTCCTGGGCCAGCGAGCGAGGGACCCTTCAGGGGGCTCCATGCAGTCCCAGCCCAAATGCTCAGAGAAATGGAGGGACGGATGTTGTGAGGCTGGCAGGGCGGGATCCCCTTGTTTCTCGGGTTTTTACGAGAGGCTATATTAAAAATGCTTTAAACACAATAAAACCCCTTACATTTATGGCAAGAAAATATGGAAAGACAATAAAATTAGCAGAGCATAAAAACGCGTGAGCACTGAACCCCTGCGGCTTTCCAACAGGAGCAGGCAAGGAACCGTCGCCACGGCTACACCGAAAGGGATTTACACCAATTTAAACCTCAGAGTTCTGTCTCTCCTTCCCTGCGGAGCCCTGTCCCGGGGACAGCCACAGCTCACGCTGACACACGGAGGCTGGCCGAGCAGCCCAGGCGTGTCCCCCCAGCCCCTGCCCCACACCCTGGGGCCGAGGCCAACCCTCCTTCCCCACTTCCGCACCCGCCTCCCACGGGGCCGGGCATCCGCGGGCCTGAAGCCCCACCTGGAATGAGTGCCCACGACCCCAGGGCGAGGCGGGATCCTGCCCGAGGCTGGTGAGAACGCATGCCCACACCCACGTGGCACAAGGGGAGCTGGGGGGGGCTGGCGCAGGGGGGCCTCCTCGCACCTCTCCGTGCCACCGGACAGTCAGACAGATCCCGCGCGCTCGGCCTACGCACCCTCCCCGCCCCTCACCCCGGGAGCTCCCTGTCTCCCTGCTGTCGCATTCTTCTGCCTTCTCCACAGTCACAGAGTTGGAGTCACACAGGACACAGCCCTTCAGAAACTGGCCTCCATCACTCAGCAACAGCACCGGACCTGCCACCAGGTCCTCCCGGCCGAGAGCCCGTTTCCTGCCGGCGCTGAACAGCATCCCCTCGTCTGCCGGGCGACAGCTCACTCACGCGTCCCCCCTGAAGGGCGTCTCCGTTGTTCCCAGGTTTTGGCGATCAGGAATAAAGCTGAAAGAGACATCTGTGTGCAGACCTTTTTGTGTGAACATCAGTTTTCACATCTTTTGGGTCAATACCGAAGAATGTAATTAGTGGGTCACACGGTCAACGTATGTTTAGTTTCGTGAGAAACCGACACACCGTCCTCCGAAGTGGCCGCCTCGCCTGCACCCCCACCAACGGTGACCAGAGCTCCCGCTGCTCCGCGGCCTCGCCAGCACCGGGTGTGGTCAGCGTGCCGGATTCCGGCCCTCCTGATGGGTGCCGCGGGCCCGTGCCCGTTTTAATTTGCATTTCCCCATGACGGCTGACAGGAGCGCCTCTCCACCCGCTGATTTCGTCCGCACGACGCCTTGGCGAGCGTTCTGCTCAGAGCTTCTGTCCCCTTCTCTGGCGGCTCAGCTGGTGTCTCACTGTTGAGCTGTGACAGCTCCTTGGAGATCCTGGAGACCAGTCCTCTATCAGACATCTGTTTCCACGTATCTTCTCCCAGCCCTGGTTTGTCTTTGCAGCCTTAACGGTCTCTCTCGCAGAGCGACGTTTACCGTTTTAATGAAGGCCACGCTTACCAACTTTTTCTTGCAGAGAGTGGGCTTCTGCTGTAGCTGAAGAGTCACTGCCAGATCAAAGGTCAGCCCGGCTGCTGCTCCTGCTGTCTCGAGCTCCTGTCCAGTCGTACGTTTTGCATCTAGGTCTACAATCCGTTCAGGTACTTTCTGCAGAAGATATGTCTAGACTCACCTTTCTACCTTAGCACGAGGAGGTCCCATTATTCCAGCGCCATTTGTTGAAAAGACGTCGCTGGTCCACTGTGTCACCTTCACTGCTCCGTCACAGAACCTGATGGCTGAGGCCCTGGCTGGTTAGCTCAGCTGGGAAAGAGCACTGTCCCGAAACAACCAGGTTGCAGGTTCCACCCCCGGTCAGGACACACAGGAGGCAACCGACGACTGCACAACCGAGTGGGATAAAGCGAGTGCTTCCCTTCCTCCTCCCCTCTCTCCTTCCCTCTCTCTGTCTCTCTAAAAATCAATCAATCAATCAAACAACGAAGTCCCCGGCTGGCTGGCTGGCTGGCTCAGTTGGTTGGGGCATCGTCCAGGAGAGTGAGCAGAGGTTGCCAATTCAATTCTCCAATCAGGGCACACGCAGGAGCAGCCTGATGTTCCTGTCTCTCTCTCCCTCTCTCTCTCTCTCTCTCTCTCCCTCTCCCTCTCTCTCTCTCTCTCTCTCTCAAAAAAAAGATGTTGACTCTGTTGACAAGGGTGTGTTCCTAGGACTGCTGCTCTGTTCCCGGGATCTGTGTGTTCCTCCACCAACACCGCCCTGTCCCGAAGACTGCGGCTTTATAAGTGCGTGCTCCAGTCGGGCAGCACCCGTCCCCCGACGCTGTTCTCTCTCGGTCCTGCACGGGCCACCCTTCCGCATAAACTTAGACTCCATCTGCCAACATGCACAGTACCTGCTGGGGTTCGACTGCGCTGCCACTGAACCTACAGCTCAGGCTGAGAACTGGCATGTTGACAACACTGAGTTTTCCTGTCCATGAACATGGGATACCTCTGCTTTTATTTACCCAGATCCGCTTAGATTTTCTTCACCAGAGTTTTATCATTTCCTTCATATAAACCTTGAACATATCTTGTTAGATTTATACTTAAGTATTTCTTTTTTGTTTGAGTTTGCCTTGAGGGGGTTTTGGGGGCTGCTAATGTATCAATAAATGGTATTGTTCAAATGCTGACTGTTCATTGCTAAATACAGGAAGCTGACTTGTACACGTTGGATCCTACAGCCTTGCTGTAGCCACTTATTAGTTCTACGAGTTTTTTGGTTAATTCTCTGGGGTTGTCTATGTAGACTATCAAGTCATCTGCAAAAGAAGATGGCTTTATTTTTCCTTCCCACTGTACACATTTTATTATCTTTGCTTGTCTTACTGAAAAACTATAACTTCCAGGGCAATGTTAAATTGAACAACCTTGACTCATTAATGATCTTGGCAGGAAAGTTTCTAAGATTCCTACTTGGATGAAACACAGAAATGCTAACAAGAAACCAGCTCTCTCCCACAGTAAAAAGAATCTGCCCGTTTAAACAGCACCAGGCCCCAGGAGTCCGAGTGAGCCCACAGCTGTGAATGTCCCTGGGGAGGCCCCGTCCTCTCCCATTAAGGACGATTCTTGGGCCCCAGAGGCCTTACACGCTCAGAGCACAGGGTGGCCCCACTGCACTGAGGAAGCAGCTTAAGGTTGCCCAAGGTCTCAGCTTCACCAGAGATCAGGTAGGCAGTAACCCTGACCCCAGCCGGCCTCCCACACTGAACATCTAGAGCAAGAGCACCTGCAAGGAATACCAGCTCTGCTGCTGGAAATGAAGACCTCTGCTGTCCCCCCCAGCGTGTGGACACCTCCCCAGCTCCCTGTCACCCCCCGCACGTGGACACCTCTCCCACCTCCCTGTCACCCCCCCCCCCGCACATAGACACCTCCCCACCTCCCTGTTACCCCCAGTGCATGAACACCTCCCCCACCTCCCTGTCACCCCCCCAACACATAGACACCTCCCCCACCTCCCTGTCACCCCCCCAGTGCATGAACACCTCCCCCACTTTGCCATCACCCCCCACCCCCAGCACGTAAGCACTTTCCCAAGAAAAAACAAAACCTGGACCTCTCCTGACTAGTGTTCTTGAACTTCAAATGAAGAAAAACTGCAAAGTGCCCCCTAAACTCCAGTCAGGATTTCAGAGAGACCCACACGAGGGGAAGGCCGGCGGCAGGTGTCAGAGAGCAACCTGCACTCCACCCTCCCCCTCCTCCATCCACACGGAGGACAGTTCTGAGCACGCGGTGTTGGCAGGAGCTACTGCATGCTGGGGGCCAAGGGGGGGCTCTGGGTCTGCCAGGCCCTCTGCCCCCAGCACAGGCCTGTGTGAGGCGTGAGGCATGAGGCGTGAGGCGTGAGGCGTGAGGCTGGCCTGCCGCGGGGCGTCAAGGGTCAGCGTGCAGAAGCAGCCAGGGGTCAGCATCCTCCATGTAACAGACAGGACAGAGATGTGCAAACATGTCCAACATGGCCCTCTTCTCACTAAATCTTCTTTCAGAACATATGCTTCATAAATATTTTCTATTTAAAAGTAATGAGTTCTTGTAATGAAACTACAAGATAAATGTAATTGTAAATGTAATATTTTTAATTTTCAAAAACAGCCAACACTGATGGACATGAGCCTGCACACAAAGCTTTGTTCTCAGTGTGAGGGGATCGTGAGCAGGGTCTGCGTGTGCAGGGGGCTCGGGCAAACTCGGCAGACACTGTGCTGAGCCCTGTCCGCCGTCTCAGTGACAACGCGTGTGCACATTATCCACACACGTGGCGAGGCGCCTTCAGCGGAGTCCTGGATTCCTGACTCTGGACGTGAGTCCCAGGAATCCGCACTTCCAGGTGTCTCCCTCCACGAGTTCTCAAGCAGCCAACCGGAACCGGTACCCAACCGGAACCGGTACCCAACCGGAACCGGTACCCAGCCGGAACCGGCACCCCTGCAGCTTCTGGGAAGCACGAGGAAGCCCCAGCACAGGAGCGACAGTTGGGTCCTCACCAGCCACCGCATCTCTCAGCAGCAGGCAGCTAGCTCCTCCCACTCTGTCCAGACACCTGTGCCCCAGGGCAGCACAGAGCAGGTGTTTGGTCCTCACCAGCCACTGCGTCTCTCAGCAGCAGGCAGCTAGCTCCTCCCACTCTGTCCAGACACCTGTGCCCCAGGACAGCATGGAGCTACCGTCCAGTCCTCACCAGCCACCGCGTCTCTCAGCAGCAGGCAGCTAGCTCCTCCCACTCCGTCCAGACACCTGTGCCCCAGGACAGCACGGAGCTACCGTCCAGTCCTCACCAGCCACCGCGTCTCTCAGCAGCAGGCAGCTAGCTCCTCCCACTCCGTCCAGACACCTGTGCCCCAGGGCAGCACGGAGCAGGTGTTCAGTGCTCACCAGCCACTGCGTCTCTCAGCAGCAGGCAGCTAGCTCCTCCCACTCCGTCCAGACACCTGTGCCCCAGGGCAGCACGGAGCAGGTGTTCGGTGCTCACCAGCCACTGCGTCTCTCAGCAGCAGGCAGCTAGCTCCTCCCACTCCGTCCAGACACCTGTGCCCCAGGGCAGCACGGAGCAGGTGTTCGGTGCCCGCCGACGGCCTGCCCAAACCTGCCCAGTCTTAGGAAAGCTCTTCCTACAGCGTCCGCTGAACTGTTTCTCCTTGCTCAGGGCTAGGAAGGACAGGGAGACGGTAGCATGGCCCCGAGGGACAGCCCCTGGTCGGCCACCAGCGTCCAGCAAATGCCTGTGTGTGTTGGGGTTCGGGGACCCACAGGTTTTGGACAGACATGCCGTGCTCGTACCAGCCTCCAACAGGAAGGGATCGCGAGACCTGAGGGTGCTGCCATGAAACCGGGCCGTGTCTCCCACACGGGGCAGCGCGAGGCCCGGGGGACGGGGACAGAGAGTGTGCCTGTGTGTTTCCGTCCGTCCTCTGCCTCGCCCAGAGACGCTCCAGAGCAATGACCAGCCCTGCAGCCGGAGGACACCTTCTAGAGGCCCTGTCCCCAGACAGGCTGACCCGCGCTGTCCCCAGAGGGAGGAGGCTCTGCCGCTCAGCTCTGTCCCGTCCCTAATGCCACTGGGCTTTGAGGGGGCTGCTCGCTCTCCCTGCTGTGACGACAGGCAGAACGGTGCAGGGGGCTCGCTGGCGCAGGAGAGCTGCAGCCCCCGCGCATCGGGGATCCATGTGTCTGCTTCCTGGGCCCCGGCACCCCCCAGCCAGCAGGGCCGGGCCTCACAGCTGAGCCGGAAGTCCTCTAACGTCCAGGCAAAGCTGTCACAGACTTGAGAGCCGTCAGTAAGAGAAGCCTGACTCTTCCTACACGGAGCCCAGAGCCTCAGGTACCTGACACCCCCCTTCCGTCTCGGCATACTGACCAGGGCGCCCTGACCACCTGCTCTGGCTGCGTGTGCAGAGCGGCCTTCTCTGGGCTGGGCCTCCGTGAGCACCTGCATCACAGACCGGCCAGCAGGCGCACGAGGCGCCGGAAGACACGGAGACCCCCCAAAGGGTCTTTGCCATCTGCATCCAGCAGCAAGCACTCAGCTGTCCTCGACTCTGTTCTTGTTCAAATGCTTGAGGACACGGAGATTCCAGCACCACCGTATCGAGGCAACAAAGGAGATCTGTCTGCTTCCAAAGTGACAGGTGCCACTTCAAACCACTGGCCCCCAATGGCATGCTCTCACGTGGGGTGCTCTCTAAGGAAACACCTGAGTACATTGAAGATCTGACGTGAGTCCACACGCTTCCCTTCCCCTCCCGTCTGCAACCTGCACGGTCACCTCCTGCCACCAGCTCCTGAGACCACGGTGAGGGCCGCTCCACGCCGTCTCTTCCCCAGGTGCAGAGGGGCATGTGAGGTGCCCACCTACACACCTCAGCCAGGAAGAGACACGCTCTCCCCTCAGCCTCGGGCCCCTCTGCCATGCCGTGGCAGGTGAGAACACACACACACAAGGTCACCCCGGCCCCCGCAGCCCCAAAGAGGAGCCTCCCCCGGGACAGGCCCCTTGAGCCCGTGGCCGCCCACAGCGCTCCATGCTCCGGGGGTTCCACAGAACGCCAGGCGGGCCGCGTGCTGGGGCACGGTGTCACTCGGCACAGTGACTGCTGGACAGCACAGCAGCCTTCGGGGCAGGGACTCCCCTGTGCCCGGGACCCGGATCGCACACGCAGGCAGTGTCGCCCTGTGAGGCGGTGCCCCACCCCGTGCCCTCACCACCAGCCCACGCTGCCCCCTGCAGAGGCCCTGCTGTGACCAACACTATGTAGGCTTCATGACAGTGACAGGGAAACATGCCACAGCCAATTTTTTAAAACCTGTCCCAGGGGTGAGAGACAGCAGACAGTTTACGACGGGTCCAGGGAGGGAGCAGAGGGAACGAAGCCCGTTCCCCACCAGAGGGAAGCTCTCTCCTGCACCAGGTCCTCACCCCGCCCCGCTCGTGTCTGCTCACACCTGACCTCGCGGTCCTGCCCACGGCAGCGTCCTCAGCAGACACGGGCACTCACACCGGAGCCCACTGGCTAACGAGGTGAAGCGGCACGGCGGCCGGGCGGCCAGTGGAGGTAAGTCCTTCAGCACGGAGAGGTCCAAGGGAAACTCCACTGGGGATCTGGGCATGAATACCAAGCAAACACACACTGCCGGCTCCAGATGCAGTCGACCTCACGGCAAGGGAGCCAGTGAGGACGGGCTCCGGCCCCGTGATGCCAAAACGTCACCATGTCCTGTGCCCACCAAGCACTCGCCGGGGCCCAGGGGGCCGAGTCAAGGCTGGCGTGATGACAAGGTGCCCCACGGATGGCCCCTGACCCTCAGAGGCACGCTGGGAGGCTGGTGTGAGCCCGCTGCCGTGGGGGGCGGACGGCTCAGAGGCAAGCGCGGCCAGAGCCAGCACAGGAGCCGAGACCATGGACGCGTTCCGTCTTCAGTGCCCCGATAACCTGCCATGCGGGTCGCTGGAGCCCGTTTTCCGGATGGCAAAGCAGAGGTTCCCAGTCCCGAGGAGGCGTCGTCCAGAGCTGGGGCCGGGCCTGACAGACCAGCCCTCCACGGCAGCCAGCCTGCCAGCACAGGCGACAGGGGAGTGAGCCACTGGGAGGTGCTGCCCCGGCCTCTGCAGACGGTGAGGCCTCTGCGTGTCCAGCGTCACCACGCGGCCGCTGACCTGCACTCTGCTCATGGGGAGCGCTGCCCCAAGACACTCGTTCCCACTGAGCCAGTGTCACTGAAAGGACTCCCTGGTCTGGCCCAGCGCTGTCCCTTCATTCCAATGTAGCTATAGCTCCCAGTTCCTCACCTGGGGTCATAACCGGCCAGCCCACAGGACAGGCCTTCTTCCTCTCAGTTTGCAGTCTTCCGTGCAAGGCTTGCCAAAGAAGGTGTGCCCGGGTGTGTCCCCTCAGCTCGACCCGTTCAGTAATACCCCTTGGCCCTGGGAGTCTAACTTGGCCTCAGGGGCTGTGCCCAGAGCGTGTGCAAAAACAACCATGCTAGAGAGGCTGCCCCTCAAATGCTGCCAAAGGCGGGCTGGGCACAAAACACTCTGAGAATTCCCACCCATCGCCCACCCACGGGGATCCCAGCATAGCCAGTGAGAGGGTCTCCGCGTGGGGAGACCACAGGCGCAGCTATGGGGCAGCCACACTCCCAGCACAGGTCTGTGACATCCTAGTGCCCCCAGGCCAGCCCTCCACGTGGCCACCCTGACAGCACTCACCGCCTCCCAGTAACGGGGGACAAGTGACTCCGTCGGGGCTGCCGTCAGAGTCCCCCCCGGTGCACCCCTCATCCAGACACCTCCAGAGTGTGGAGCAGTGCGGCAGTGCCCGGGGCTGGTGACAATGGAAGGTGGCCTGTGGACCAGATCTCAGGGACTCAAGTTCCTAGTCAAAAATACTGAAAGGTTACTTAAAAAATAAACAGACTATACAATTGATTTTTGACTTTTTTTTACAGTGTTTTCTGCCACATAAACCGTCAAATTTCTCATGCAGTCAAATGTATCCTTTCGTCTTCTACTTCTAGGTTTTATGTGCTATTTAGGAAGGGCTCTCCTAGAGAATAGAAACATTTCGTGTTAAAAACACGAGCCTCGCCCTGGCCAGCGGATAGCTCGGTTGGTTAGAACATCGTCCAGGGCGGAGGTTGCTGTTTGATCCCTGGTCAGAGCACGTACAGGAGCAGATCCATGTTCCTGTCTCTGTCTTTTCTCTCTCTCTCTAAAATCAATGAATTAAGAAAGAAACAAAAAGAAACCATGAGCCTGGAGACCAGAAAGCTCTGCACCCCAGGGCTGGCCCTGCCCACGCCCAGGGTGGAGTCTGGAACACAGCTCTGCCTCTGGGCCTCGTCTCCCTGGGTTCTGCAGGGACGTCTAGAACACAGCTCTGCCTCCTGGGCCTCATCTCCCTTGGTTCTGTAGGGACATCTGGAACACAGCTCTGCCTCCTGGGCCTCGTCTCCCTGGGTTCTGCAGGGACGTCTAGAACACAGCTCTGCCTCTGGGCCTCATCTCCCTGGGTTCTGCAGGGACATCTAGAACACAGCTCTGCCCTCTGGGCCTCGTCTCCCTGGGTTCTGCAGGGACCTCTAGAACACAGCTCTGCCTCTGGGCCTCGTCTCCCTGGGTTCTGCAGGGACGTCTGGAACACAGCTCTGCCTCCTGGGCCTCGTCTCCCTGGGTTCTGCAGGGACGTCTAGAACACAGCTCTGCCTCTGGGCCTCGTCTCCCTGGGTTCTGCAGGGACATCTAGAACACAGCTCTGCCTCTGGGCCTCGTCTCCCTGGGTTCTGCAGGGACGTCTGGAACACAGCTCTGCCTCCTGGGCCTCGTCTCCCTGGGTTCTGCAGGGACGTCTGGAACACAGCTCTGCCTCCTGGGCCTCGTCTCCCTGGGTTCTGCAGGGACCTTCCGGTCCGGGCTCTGCTGCTTGGACTCTAACAGGCTCTCTATCTGCTCCGCAGCAATGCACCAAACCACAGGGCAGGTCATCGTGCACCTCCGGGCAGTCCAGAGCCCTCGTGGCCCTGACGCACCTGGTCACGCCCATGGGCTGCACTCGGCTCAGGACCACAGACCCACACCCATGAGCAGGGCCGGGCCAGGGAGGCAGCCAGGGCAGCCCTTCTGACACCGTGAGAGCGGAGAAGGGAACGGGAGAGTCCAGTGAACTGCAGGGAACACCTGGGTTCCTTCACTAGGGGCCCCGGGCAGACGTGGGAAAGGCTCAGCCACCTCCAAAACCAGGACCCTGTCCACCTGGATCTGCCACCGAGGGCAATGGGGACGTGGTCTCCCTGCAAAGTGGACAGCAGGTACTCAGCGGGAGAAACCCAGAGAGCAACAGACCCCCAGCGCAATGTGCACACTGAGGGGACAGAGAGACAGCACCCGAGCCCTGGGACACGCTGGCTTCCGGACTAATCTTCCTGCCACAACTGCTACAGAACTAACTGCTTAGAAACCGGCTTAATTTTGGGGACGGATTCTTTTCTAGCGCTTGAATAAAAGAGGGAGTTTCACATTTTATCCACTTCCACATCCCTTAACAATAAAAACTTATTTAAAAGAACCATGAATATGTAAATGCTGTTTTAAATATGGAAATGCAGAACATGCAGGAAAGCAGTCTGGGTGTGAAACATTAACGGCAGCTCCTCTCGCTGCAGAGACGTGACTGAGCTGGCTGGGCGGAGAGGAGGAGCCCACGGCCGGCCCTTGCCCCGCGGAGGCTGCCCGGCCACCGCCCACCACTGCCATCACTGCTCGGCCACCTCCAGAGCCACAGGGGCCAAACCCAGGGTCCCAGCCAGTGCCCCACAGACAGCTGGCCCCTTGTCCACCCGGGCAGTGTAGAGGGGGCGGCGGGGTGAGAGCCGGCCCCTCCTCCTCCAGGCTGCCCACGGCACCCCATGCTCTGGGGGTTCCACAGAGAGAACGCCAGGCGGGCCGCGTGCTAGGGCACAGCATCACTCGGCACCCCATGCACGGGCTCAGAACCTTCCGGTCTGCCTGACAAGTGAAGGACCCGGAGGTCAGCCAAAGACCCCAGCTGCAGGGCTGTGGTGGGCCACACACATGCCGCCTCCAGGGAGCGGCACCCTGAGCGCGGGCACCCAAGTACGGAGGCTCCTGACCCCCAACACAACAAAGCCAGTCTTCTTACAGAAGAGTCTGCCAACAGGACTTCAGGGACCCTCTCGGATGGGAGAAGGAGTGGCCAGGCCACTCTCCACTGGATGGAGCAGGAACCCGAGACTCACGGGTGGTGCCCAACCGTCTCCCCAACATGCTCGCCAACCGTGCTCCCCAGCCGTGCTCCCCAACATGCTCGCCAACCGTGCTCCCCAGCCGTGCTCCCCAACATGCTCGCCAACCGTGCTCCCCAGCCGTGTTCCCCAACGTGCTCGCCAACCGTGCTCCCCTAACCGTGCTCGCCAACCGTGCTCCCCAACCGTGCTCGCCACGCTGTGGCCGGAGCAGCAGCCTCCCCTGGACACACAGCCCCTCAGCCCCCACTCCAGATCTGCTGAATCAGAACCCACAGCTGAAGACGGGACTCTCTACACACGACTGAGCCGGACGAGTGCTCGGCTAGGTGACCATGCAGACTGTCCCGTGGAAATCACACGCGAACAGGAAGCAATGAAGTCCCCACCCCCCGGGGGAGCCACACTCCACGTCACCTTGGGCAACTGCACACACCTGACTGCCAACGGTGGCAACGTCCCCCACACATCCCAACTCCCGCTCCACGTGAGCCTGGGGGCGCTGCCCTCCGCCGCTTTCCTCACAGGCACACCCCAGACCCGACCCGGCCCTCCCACCACAGCCCCTCGTCTACCTGCAGCACCCCCTTTCCAGCAGCAGCACCAGGCACTGCCCGGGGCTAATCCTGAGCCAGGCTCCCCGCCGGCCCCAGGACGGACTGCGTTCTCTCTTGGGGGTGACAAGGGCTTGGTCTCAGGGACAAAAGCCAGACAGTCTGAAACTAAGAGTGACTCAAACACGTCCCCGGTTCCGACCTAAGAGGTGCCCAGCTGGAGGACAGGCGAGGAGAAGGCCACTCCCGGGCACCCTGGGAGAGACCCCCCCCTGTGCTCCAGGCCCCGCCCTCGTGCCCACCCCCCACCCCCACTCTGACGGCCCCACAGGTCCAGGCGTGGTCACAGCACGGCCAGGGGGAGCCCAGGGAGGAGGTGCTGAGCCTGGAAGCGGCTTCAGGTGCTCCGGCTCCACCTCACGTCCAAACGCGGCACTGCAGGCGGCCAGCGCCCGGCAGGCCCACGCCCCGGAGGCCTGGGCCCTCCATCCGGCCAGCACCCGGCAGGCCCACACACCGGAGGCCCACGCACCGGAGACCCGGGCCCTCCATCCGGCCAGCGCCCGGCAGGCCCACACGCCGGAGGCCCGGGCCCTCCATCCGGCCAGCGCCCGGCAGGCCCACACGCCGGAGGCCCACACGCCGGAGGCCCGGGCCCTCCATCCGGCCAGCGCCCGGCAGGCCCACACGCCGGAGGCCCACGCGCCGGAGGCCCGGGCCCTCCATCCGGCCAGCGCCCGGCAGGCCCACATGCCGGAGGCCCACGCGCCGGAGACCCGGGCCCTCCATCCGGCCAGCGCTCCCAGGGCCACTGGTCTCTTCTTGCAGCCTGACGTCCCGAGCGAGAAGGAAGGCCGCTGGAGACCAGAGTGAAGGCCAGCCCTGAGCAGATGGCCAGGGTCCCCTGGAGACCTGGGCTGGGCCCACGCGTGGGCACGACCTCGTCGCAGGCAGGACAACACAGGCCCCCCACCGCCTCACACAGACCTTGCCCAGAAAGGCTGGCTAGGGGTGGCCCCTCAGGAGCTGCGGGGTGCTGGTTGCAGGGCCTCCCCAGTCACCCAGGAGGAGGGAAACGCACCCTGACCTCCTGAGAAAGCCTTGTCAGCACGCGTGTGCCAGACACAGGACACGGGCAGTGAGCCCTCGGGACCCTCCACACCCCCTCAACTGGCAAAACTGGTCAAGGCCGAGCGCTGGCTGCCGGCCAGGAGCTGTGCTCAGTGCCGGCCTGGCCTGGCCACCACCCTAAGGAGACAAGAAATGAGGCCCCTGCAGGGAGGCTGGCTGCACAGTGGCTCCCGTCCTGGGCCGAGATGCAGGTCCTGCCTCCTGGTCATCCAGCTGCCTCAGACAGCAAGGCGCCCCTGCACCGGCTGGACACACGAGATGTCCACCACAGCCCGGATAGGCAGGGGCAGGAGCAGGACACGGAGAGCCCCAGGCCTGGCCCAGCGGCCCACCTGCATGCTAGGGAGATGGGCTGAGGCCTGTGTGGCAGGCAGGACGGGGCTCAGGGCGCAGGCCCCTCCTGGGGGGTGTGCCAGGGGAGCGGCCCGTGTGGCAGGCAGGACGGGGCTCAGGGCACAGGCCCCCTCCTGGGGGAGGGGGGTGCCAGGGGAGGGGCCCGTGTGGCAGGCAGGACGGGGCTCAGGGCGCAGGCCCCTCCTGGGGGGTGTGCCAGGGGAGGGGCCCGTGTGGCAGGCAGGACGGGGCTCAGGACACAGGCCCCCTCCTGGGGGTGGGCCAGGGGAGGGACCCGTGTGGCAGGCAGGACGGGGCTCAGGGCGCAGGCCCCCTCCTGGGGGTGTGCCAGGGGAGGGGCCCGTGTGGCAGGCAGGACGGGGCTCAGGGCGCAGGCCCCCTCCTGGGGGGGTGCCAGGGGAGGGGCCCGTGTGGCAGGCAGGACGGGGCTCAGGGCGCAGGCCCCCTCCTGGGGGTGTGCCAGGGGAGGGGCCCGTGTGGCAGGCAGGACGGGGCTCAGGGCGCAGGCCCCCTCCTGGGGGTGTGCCAGGGGAGGGGCCCGTGTGGCAGGCAGGACGGGGCTCAGGGCGCAGGCCCCCTCCTGGGGGGGTGCCAGGGGAGGGGCCCGTGTGGCAGGCAGGACGGGGCTCAGGGCGCAGGCCCCCTCTTGAAGGTGCCCGCCTCCTGGTCAGCAGGTATGCGTCTTCTGCCCTCGTTTTTGTTTTGTTTCATGATCCTGGTCAGATCTCACTGGAAGGGACTTCTTCTCAGAGCTGTTCCCCAGTGGACAGCTCTCCTACTGAACAAACGCCCCTGCGCGTCCTCAGTGCGCCGCACCAGTGTGCGAGCAAGCACTGTGTGCACATACCGAGCCCCTCCCCGTGGGCTGCCGCACAGGACGGGCCCTGCGTCCAGGTTTACGTAACCGCAGGAAGAACACACGCGCACTTTTCAGAACACGGATCTCTCTGACACCACCTGACAGCTCCAAAGGACACACGCGGGGAACTCGGGGCTGCCTCCACCTGGTGCGTCACAGCCTGGGCCACAGCCTCCCTCCCGGGCACCATCACAGCCTGGGCACGTCACAGCCCGGGCACATCACAGCCTGGGCACGTCACAGCCTGGGCACATCACAGCCCGGGCGCCGTCACAGCCTGGGCACCATCACAGCCTGGGCCACAGCCTCCCTCCCGGGCACCGTCACAGCCCGGGCACGTCACAGCCTGGGCACGTCACAGCCTGGGCACATCACAGCCCGGGCGCCGTCACAGCCTGGGCACTGTCACGGCCCGGGCCACAGCCTCCCTCCCGGGCGCCCTTGCTGGGAAGTCAGCGCCTCGCCCGGCCTAGAGCAGAGCCGCAGAGTCCCCACGAGCGGGATGCCGTGCGCAGGTTCCGAGTCTGCTCTGCGCAGTGTGAGGACAGACTGGGCAGCGGAAGCCAGGGGGAGGGTGCCAGGCCAGTCAGCAGGCACTGAGGTGCCAACTCGTCCAACTCCACTGCTGCCACACCCGCACAAACAGGATATACTCGGAGAGGGAGGGGAGAACTGATGAGTGACTGCCCTTGAGGGGGAGGAATGGACGCACCAGCCCCCAATCCGGATGGACTGGGGAGAGGACACAGTCCCTACTGGATGGCACCAGATGCCTGACATCTTAGTGGGGGTCTCTTACCCGACTGTAGCCTTGATGGCCAAAGACCATTGCCCAGTGGTCACTCACTGGCTAACAGGCTCTACGTCATGTCCAAAACTGAATTCCTGGTCCCCGGAGCCATCACCGGCTCTGCGCACGTTTTCTAGGCTCTCACAGAAAGCTCACCCCTCCTTGCCCCTCTCCTGTCTCCTCTGATCCACGGCAAGCCCACCACCTCTGTTTCACGGGGCCCACAAGTTCAACCCCTCTGGTCTTCTCCGGCCACACACCACAGACACATCTTTGGCCCAAGTGAGCCCACTGGAAACTCCTCACTTCTGAGTCCTGAGCTACCCAAACTCATCCTTCCCCGGTTGCTCAGAAAATGCCGGCAAAGACCACAAGGCTGATGAGCCCAGCTGACCCGTGCTCGCCATGCGGGCAGCAGCTTGAGCACCACATGTAAGTATCTGAACTTTCACGACCATCCTGGGTGTCACCACCACCCACCAGGACTGGCGGGGCACAGAAAGGCTGCACACAGCCCGGGGACACAGAGCGACCGGGTGGCAGGGCCAGACAGGAACACCGAGCCTGTGCTGAGACAGGAGACTTCCACACCCTCGCTGCCTGGCTCAGGCACAGCATGCAACCCACCAGACACACAGAGCTGGCACCTGGCATCCCCGACCCTCTGTGCCCGCTGCGGGCTCTGTGGCCTCCGGACAGCTGGAGAGCACTGTAACTCACACAGACACAGGGTGACCACGGTGACGAGGTCTCATTACACTCCAGGATGAGCTGAGCACACCTAAGTGCTCTAGACAAACAGCAGGAGCGGAGCCACACTGAGAACTATGAGTGTCATGCTGAGAACTATGAGTGCCACGCTGAGAACTATGAGTGCCACACTGAGAACTATGAGTGCCACGCTGATCCTAACTCGCCCTCGGGAGGCGACAGACACCGATCACCTGGTGATGCCAGGAAAACTCGCCGGCCCAGGGCACCCCCTTCTCGGAGGCGGACAGTGTGGGTGACAACCGCTCGTTCCACCACTCGCTCTGGGCACCCTCCCGTCGCCCACAGCCCCAGGGTCCTGAGGGGGCAGCACGGGGCGCAGCCAGGCACTCCGGCTTGCCCACCTCTGACAGCTGGAAGCCGGGGGCTCTTCTGAGACAGCCGCAGCGCAGAGGACAGACAGCAGTGGTCAATGCGGCCCAGAGCGTGGGGTGCTTCCGGGTGACCAGGTGGCGCCTGACGACTGACCGCACACAGGGGACAACAGGCACCCCTGGACCCTCTTGGCTCACTTCTCCAGCAATCTCCTTCCACCCACCCCGAGCAGGCCACACAGCGGCCCACTCTGCGGCCTCCACGGGAGCAGAGAGCACTCCAGACCTCGTCCCCACCTGCTCCTCCCGCCCGAGTCTGCTGACTGCCCTCAGAGACGCGCAGAAGTGGAGTCAGCTGTCCCGACCTCACGAGAGTCCCGGCCTTCCCACGGTGCCCTGACCACAGCGATGGCGTCCAGCCTTCCCACGGTGCCCTGACCTCAGCGATGGCGTCCTGCCTTCCCACGGGTGCCCTGACCACAGTGATGGCGCCCTGCCTTCCCACGGGTGCCCTGACCACAGTGATGGTGTCCTGCCTTCCCACGGTGCCCTGACCACAGTGATGGTGTCCAGCCTTCCCACGGTGCCCTGACCACAGTGATGGTGTCCAGCCTTCCCACGGTGCCCTGACCACAGTGATGGTGTCCTGCCTTCCCACGGTGCCCTGACCACAGTGATGGTGTCCTGCCTTCCCACGGGTGCCCTGACCACACGGTGCCCTGCCTTCCCACGGTGCCCTGACCACAGTGATGGCGTCCTGCCTTCCCACGGTGCCCTGACCACAGCGATGGCGTCCTGCCTTCCCACGGGTGCCCTGACCACAGCGATGGCGTCCTGCCTTCCCACGGTGCCCTGACCACAGCGATGGCGTCCTGCCTTCCCACGGTGCCCTGACCACAGTGATGGTGTCCTGCCTTCCCACGGTGCCCTGACCACAGTGATGGTGTCCTGCCTTCCCACGGTGCCCTGACCAAGTGATGGTGTCCTGCCTTCCCACGGTGCCCTGACCACAGCGATGGCGTCCAGCCTTCCCACGGTGCCCTGACCACAGCGATGGCGTCCAGCCTTCCCACGGTGCCCTGACCACAGTGATGGTGTCCAGCCTTCCCACGGTGCCCTGACCACAGCGATGGCGTCCAGCCTTCCCACGGGTGCCCTGACCACAGCGATGGCGTCCAGCCTTCCCACGGTGCCCTGACCACAGCAATGGTGCCCGGCCTTCCCACGGTGCCCTGACCACAGTGATGGCGTCCGGCCTTCCCACGGGTGCCCTGACCACATGGTGCCCTGCCTTCCCATGGTGCCCTGACCACAGTGATGGCGTCCTGCCTTCCCACGGTGCCCTGACCACAGCGATGACGCCCGGCCTTCCCACGGTGCCCTGACCACAGTGATGGTGTCCTGCCTTCCCACGGTGCCCTGACCACAGCGATGGCGTCCTGCCTTCCCACGGGTGCCCTGACCACAGCGATGGCGTCCAGCCTTCCCACGGGTGCCCTGACCACAGCGATGGCGTCCTGCCTTCCCACGGTGCCCTGACCACAGCGATGGCGTCCTGCCTTCCCACGGTGCCCTGACCACAGCGATGGCGTCCTGCCTTCCCACGGGTGCCCTGACCACAGCGATGGCGTCCTGCCTTCCCACGGTGCCCTGACCACAGCGATGGCGTCCTGCCTTCCCACGGTGCCCTGACCACAGTGATGGCGTCCTGCCTTCCCACGGTGCCCTGACCACAGTGATGGTGTCCTTCCTTCCCACGGGTGCCCTGACCACAGTGATGGTGTCCTGCCTTCCCACGGGTGCCCTGACCACAGTGATGGTGTCCTGCCTTCCCACGGGTGCCCTGACCACAGTGACGGCGTCCTGCGCCTGTGGAAGAGCAGCTGCCCAGCACTGGCCAGAGCGAGTGGCGCTGTGCACATGCTTGCTCCATGCTCGCAGCAAGGGGCTCCAGGCCGCAGGACCCCAGCGCCCCCCACGTCCCCGAGGCTTGCGCAGTGATCTGTGACAAGTGGACGGGGTGAAATGCCCACCAGCTAGCTCCCTGTCGGCCGAGACCTTAAGAGCAGTGCTGGACGACCCTGAGCCCCTCCCCTCGCCCAGAGAGGAGCCAACACAGCGAGGCAGTGCACAGCAGCCCGGGCACCAAGCCTGGGCACAGGAAGTGCTCCACAGACGGCCACACGCCAGGCCGGCCTGTCCTCACGCAGCCCGTGTGCTACGACACCAGCAGCACTCTACCCTCCAGGCAGAGTCGTCCCAGGCCCTGCGCCGTGGGGCCCTGCTGGGCCGGGCCCTGGACAGCTGTGGGCTGAGGGCTGGAGGCCCTTAGAGAAGGGACAGAGGTCAGGACCCGGCACTGTCCCCCCTCACCTCCTCCTCACCTCCGGAGGCCTGGCCGGCAGGCTGGCATGCTCCAGTCGCACCAGCAGCGCAGCACCCTGGTCCCTCGGGGTCCCAAGACACTCCCAGGGCGCCCGCACCAGCTCCCAGGGAACGCAGGGGTCCCGAGAGGTGGACAGGTGGCCCGCTGCCACGCGGACAGACGGCCGGCCCACCTCAGGGGACTGGTTCCTGATCAGAAGGGACAGGTGAGTCCACATGTATGGACCACCGGGCGGTGTGATGGGGGACGCCCTCAGACGGCGCTGTCCCCTCTCGTGGTTCTCGGGGCACAGAGGTGGACAGGTGGACCACCGGGCGGTGCGGTGGGGGACCCCCTCAGACGGCGCTGTCCCCTCTCGTGGTCCTCGGGGCACAGGGGTGGACAGGTGAGTCCACATGTATGACCACCGGGCGGTGCAGTGGGGGACGCCCTCAGACGGCGCTGTCCCCTCTCGTGGTCCTCGGGGCACGGAGTGGCCACTGTGCTGCGGGTCAGAGCACGTCATTTCAGACAGCACTTCACAGTTTTGTGGGAGGAAAATGCAGGCAAGCTTCCTCTTCCCTAATAGTTCATTCTGATTCAAATTCAAAATAAAACGAAGAGGACCGCCTGGAAGAACGCTGAAGCTTTAATTTCAAACCATTTTAATGCCCGTTTCATCTGAAAGGAGCTTTGAAAGCGAAAGGCAATCTCTATCACTTGAGGTTTTTAAACTAAATTGATGTGATTATGTCCAACATAACCAGATGCTTCTAAAAGCCAATTTTCAAAATGACATCAGCCCCCCCCCCCCCAAAAAAAGAAAAAGCCTTCCTCCCAGCTACTAATAAATCGTCACCACAACACCTGCACGGGTGCGGCTGTGGTGGAGGGTCAGGGGCCGCGGGCTGACCGCACACAGCCTCAGACCCTCCACCGGCAGGACGCTCACGCACCCGGAGCCCCCGCCACGGTCACCCTTGCTCCCTGGGGGGCCCGGAGCCCCTGCCGCCATCACCCTTGCTCCCTGGGGAGCCCGGAGCCCCCGCCGCGGACACCCTTGCTCCCTGGGGAGGCCGGAGCCCCAGCCACGGTCACCCTTGCTCCCTGGGGGGCCCGGAGCCCCCGCCACGGTCACCCTTGCTCCCTGGGGGGCCCGGAGCCCCCGCCACGGTCACCCTTGCTCCCTGGGGGGCCCGGCGCCCCGGCCACGGTCACCCTTGCTCCCTGGGGAGCCCGGAGCCCCCGCCACGGTCACCCTTGCTCCCTGGGGAGCCCGGAGCCCCCGCCACGGTCACCCTTGCTCCCTGGGGGGCCCGGAGCCCCCGCCACGGTCACCCTTGCTCCCTGGGGGGCCCGGAGCCCCCGCCACGGTCACCCTTGCTCCCTGGGGGGCCCGGCGCTCCGGCCACAGTCACCCTTGCTCCCTGGGGAGCCCGGAGCCCCCGCCACGGTCACCCTTGCTCCCTGGGGGGCCCGGAGCCCCCGCCACGGTCACCCTTGCTCCCTGGGGAGCCCGGAGCCCCCGCCACGGTCACCCTTGCTCCCTGGGGAGCCCGGAGCCCCCGCCACGGTCACCCTTGCTCCCTGGGGAGCCCGGAGCCCCCGCCATGGTCACCCTTGCTCCCTGGGGGGCCCAGAGCCCCCGCCACGGTCACCCTTGCTCCCTGGGGGGCCCGGAGCCCCCGCCACGGTTACCCTTGCTCCCTGGGGAGCCTGGCTCACTCACGCTGTCAACCCTCCTCAACCACTCACACGGAAGTCAGACGAGTTTCCACTCACGCGGCACCCATCCTGGTCAGGGTGTGACCCTGTCTGGTCCTCAGGCTGGAGGTGGGAACTGCTAGCTCGGGGGGCCCACAGAGGTTTCCTTGTTCAAAGACGAGACCCAGGGAGCCCCTCTGCCTGTGGGTCTGACGCCCACCCCCAGGTAACGGCGGGCGGCACTGGAGGAGCACACGTGTGGCTCATAAGAAGGAGCCCTCCCCTATCCGTGGTTTCACTTTCCACGATCTCTGTAGCCCATGGTCAACCATGGCCTGAAAATTAAGTGGAAAATTCCAGAAATAAACAATTCATAATTTTAAAATTGCTCACCGTTCTGAGTACCATGAAATCCTGCACCTCCAGCTCTGTCCCTCCTGGGACGCGAGTCACCCCTTGTCCAGCGCTCCCACACTGTGCAGGCTCCCTGCCTGTCAGTCACCAAGGAGCCGTCTCCTTGACCAGAGTGACTGTCCTGGTGTCACTGTGCTCGTGTCCCAGTCACCCGGACTGTACTCACTAACGGCCCCAAAGCCCTACTGTTGTAACTGCTATCTTAGCGCTAGCGACTGTTCCTCTCTCGCTATGTGTGATGCACACACCACGCTTCACCACAGGTCTGCATGCACACGAACACACGAACACACACGGTACCGGCCAGGCGCCAGCCACCTGCTAGGACGACGTCTCGGGGACAGCTGCGTCTGGTCCTAGTCCTGGTCCTGGCAGGGCTCTAACATCCTGGGGATTCCCGGGGAACGGGGCACCTCCTGCTCCTCGTCACCAGCCCTTTCACCAGACCTCAGTCACGCAAAAAGGTGGCTCTAGGCAGGTCGAGGCAGTGCCACCCTCACTGCAGGGAGGGGAGAGGAGCTGGAGGGTCCCATCACCAGCAGCCAAGCCCCGAAACCTAGTGCAGACCACACTCAGAGGTGCAGGGTGGTGGCCCCAGGGCACAAGGCAACGGCCACACCTCGCCAGCACCTCTCCCCACGGCCGCCTTCCTCATAAACCAGGAGCCTCAGTAAAGCACCTTCCTGTGAATCGTTTCAGCAGATCATGAAAGGGGGGGGGACCCCTCAATCTGCAGCCAGACAGCAGTGCAGGGAACCAGAGGACCCGACACTCATGACAGCAGTCCCGGGGGTCAGCCCTGTGGGTCAGAACCCTCCCCACAGGGCATGCCTGGAGCAGGCTGTCAGTGCCAGGACTGAACACAGGACTGGGGGGTCGAGGCTGCAGACACACTGTGTGTCGGGTGTTGGGAGGTAGAAACCAACCCCGGCCCTGGAGGAGCTCATACAACTGCCACCTCCAAACCTGGAGGGGCTCACACAGCTGCCACCTCCGCGCCTGGAGGGGCTCACACAGCTGCCACCTCCAGACTGCCCCACCACCAACGCCATGGGCTACCGTCAGCCCCTGTGGACCTCGCCCACGTGCGCAAGGCCACACACACAAACCAGGACGCCTGACCCCGGGGTCCAGCTTTCCACACCGTCAGGGGCACTGGGGGCCCAGGCCACCGCCAAGGTGAACGGCTCCTCACCCACACACAGCCCTCTCAGGGCCCGCAGCCCAGGACGCCAGCCCACCAGGATGCAGTGGGACTGGCACAGAGCTGGGGTGATGGCACCGTGCCACCCACTGAGCCTCCATGCCACGGGGCAGACCCAGGGGCACCGTGCACCCAGCTCCTGCTCGCTCGGGCAGGGCCGACTGGCTGGTGAAGCGGCACAGCTGTCCCTGAGCCGGGCCGGGGCACACGCCCACCAACCCCCTTCCAGAGCAGACGCCACACCACCCGCCTACCTGCTGGCGATGGAGCCGTTCCTGTCCTTCAGGGCCAGTTCTCGCTGCTGCAGCTCCACCACGAACCTGGACAGGTCTTCCGGGGTCCTGCAGGCCAAGAACACAGACTCAGCGCCAGGGGTCCTGCAGGGGGCTGGGCTGGGTCAGCGGCTGGCGGCCCCCAGAGCCACAGAGCCTGTCCCGTGCGCCCATCCTGGGCAGCACAGTGCCACACTGCACCCACCACCACTTCGCTTCAGACCCCAGCCTGCACTTCCTCTGTCATAGCAGGAAAGTGACTTACAAACTTTGGATTTTTTGTCACCCGTACAAAAAAGGTGCTATGCAGACTGTATGAAATGGTGTTTGCAGAGCACCCCACGTACCGGGCCTGGGAGGAGCCAGTGCCCTTGGTGACCCTTCCTCCCTCCTCCAAACCCACATCACCAGCACCAGCCACACCAAGAGTGCCCACAGCAGACGCCCACATGGACAAGCCTCTCCACTCCTAAACTACTGCAGGCTCACCAGCCACCGCTCACAGCGGCCTGCTGGTCCCTGTCTCCACTCACAGACAAGGAGACTGAGACACAGAGGGCCGTCCCCAAGTCCACTCTGCTTGGGGCAACGCTGACCCTCAATTTGAAGCCCATCCTCTAACTCAACAGCAAATCCCAGGAGAACACGTATCAGAAATGTCACTGGGGGATGGAAAGAAAGAAGCACCCAGTGGGTGTGGACACTCCCAGACACACTGCGCGAGGCCCACAGCTGAGTGGCCCCCTGGCAGGAGCGGCCAGCCGGGTCACACCCCGTACAACTAACCGCTCCATCGCTGCCCGAGTCCACCCTCGCACACTCCTCCCTAGAAACGAGCCAGTCTGCTGATAAGAAACACGCTGAGAAGATGTTTATCAGGAAGAGCCCGTTTGAGAAACTGAACGGAGGGGGTTTAACCAGCCTTGAATGCCAGTTCCTACTCTTCCCAGAGATTCCTAACGTTTTCCAACATCGGAGAGTTAAAATCCTAGTAGAAAAATAACTAAGCAAAATGAGCTAACCCTTTCAAGCCAAGTCATGTTTTCTCTGAAACATTTTACAGAGATATTTACGTTGCTCTGTATTCTCACATTGTTTACAGTGGCGTGTAAACTGTTACTACGTCAGCGGGAAGAGCTGCCCCAAAACAAACAGAATGCCTTGCACGTCCACATCGGCAGGGCCCCGCTCCCTGGGCGGGTACCAGCCGGCGCCGTGTGGGGGAAGCAGACAGAAGCCGCCAGGGGGACCGTGACCGTGCGTGCCCGTGCCCGTGCCCGCCCCTTCCTCGTGGCTGGGCCCTGACTGCGCAGGGCGGCCACAGCGGGCAGGGCCCACGGAGAGGCACCTGTCAGACAGAGAGACGCAGCATCTCCAACCGGGGTGGCAGCCCTGCCTCCACGCAGAACCTTCCTGCCGCCCGGAGGGTCCTGGAGAGCCGCCGGCAGAGTCAGGAGCACGTGACATCCGTTTAGAAACAAGAGTCGCCCTGAGGTGCAAATTAGCCCCGCAGAGCCGGAAGCCAGACTCACACAGTGGAGAGCCCAACACTGTAACCACGGCTCTGAAATTCCCTTGAAGTAAAGATAATTTGAATTATAACAATATAATGATGAGGGGGAAACTGGAAACGGTTCAAATAAAGAGAAAGAAGAGCTAAGATGCCATCCTTCTGAAACGCCCCTGGTGGCTCGGGGCTTCAGGCGGCCGTGTGCGCAGGAGGCTGCCGCCCTGCCCGACCCCAGCGTGCGGCCGCACCCCCGGCCCAAGTCCCACGCACCCTCAGTTTGTGCTGCCTAGAGGCCAGCAGACACCTGCATGTTTTTGAAAGTTTCCAGCAGACCTGTCAACACAGCACCCAGGAGCCAGCAGGAGGCGGGCCCTCCCATCCCCCCACCCCTCTCCTCCCCCACAGAGGGGAGCAGACATGCTCACTACGTGTCCATGCACCAGAGGAGCGGGACCCCAAGACCTGGGGCGCCTCAGTCTGTGCTGCCCCTCCCAGAGACAGAGGGGCGGGTGGCCCCACACATGCCCGAGGGCGGCCCGCACGCCTCCTTCTGCCAGGTGAGTCCTGCCCACACGCTGCGTGCGCTGAGGAGGAGGGCCACTCCCTCTGGTCCGAGCAAGGGGACCCTAGGGCTCACAGTGTGGGCATCCTTAGCAGTGAAGGGACACGTGAACCATGGACCCTGGGGCTTCACAGTGTGGGCATCCTTAGCAGTGAAGGGACACGTGAACCATGGACCCTGGGGCTCACAGTGTGGGCATCCTCAGCAGTGAAGGGACGTGTGAACCATGGACCCTGGGGCTCACAGTGTGGGCATCCTTAGCAGTGAAGGGACACGTGAACCATGGACCCTGGGGCTCACAGTGTGGGCATCCTCAGCAGTGAAGGGACGTGTGAACCATGGACCCCGTGGCTCACAGTGTGGGCACCCTCAGCAGTGAAGGGACGTGTGAACCATGGACCCTGGGGCTCACAGTGTGGGCATCCTTAGCAGTGAAGGGACGCGTGAACCATGGACCCTGTGGCTCACAGTGTGGGCATCCTTGGCGGTGAAGGGACGCGTGAACCATGGACCCTGGGGCTCACAGTGTGGGCACCCTCAGCAGTGAAGGGACGTGTGAACCATGGACCCTGGGGCTCACAGTGTGGGCACCCTTAGCAGTGAAGGGACGTGTGAACCATGGACCCCGTGGCTCACAGTGTGGGCATCCTTAGCAGTGAAGGGACGCGTGAACCATGGACCCTGGGGCTCACAGTGTGGGCACCCTTAGCGGTGAAGGGACGTGTGAACCATGGACCCTGGGGCTCACAGTGTGGGCACCCTTAGCAGTGAAGGGACGTGTGAACCATGGACCCTGGGGCTCACAGTGTGGGCACCCTTAGCGGTGAAGGGACGTGTGAACCATGGACCCTGGGGCTCACAGTGTGGGCACCCTTAGCGGTGAAGGGACGCGTGAACCATGGACCCTGGGGCTCACAGTGTGGGCACCCTTAGCGGTGAAGGGACGTGTGAACCATGGACCCTGGGGCTCACAGTGTGGGCACCCTTAGCGGTGAAGGGACGTGTGAACCATGGACCCTGGGGCTCACAGTGTGGGCACCCTTAGCAGTGAAGGGACGTGTGAACCATGGACCCTGGGGCTCACAGTGTGGGCACCCTTAGCAGTGAAGGGACGTGTGAACCATGGACCCCGGGGCTCACAGTGTGGGCATCCTCAGCAGTGAAGGGACGTGTGAACCATGGACCCCATGGCTCACAGTGTGGGCACCCTCAGCAGTGAAGGGACGTGTGAACCATGGACCCTGGGGCTCACAGTGTGGGCACCCTTAGCAGTGAAGGGACGTGTGAACCATGGACCCTGGGGCTCACAGTGTGGGCATCCTTAGCGGTGAAGGGACGTGTGAACCATGGACCCTGGGGCTCACAGTGTGGGCACCCTTAGCAGTGAAGGGACGTGTGAACCATGGACCCTGGGGCTCACAGTGTGGGCACCATCAGCAGTGAAGGGACGTGTGAACCATGGACCCTGGGGCTCACAGTGTGGGCATCCTCAGCAGTGAAGGGACGTGTGAACCATGGACCCTGGGGCTCACAGTGTGGGCATCCTTAGCAGTGAAGGGACGCGTGAAACATGGACCCCATGGCTCACAGTGTGGGCACCCTCAGCAGTGAAGGGACGCGTGAAACATGGACCCCATGGCTCACAGTGTGGGCACCCTCAGCAGTGAAGGGACATGTGAACCATGGACCCTGGGGCTCACAGTGTGGGCACCCTCAGCAGTGAAGGGACGTGTGAACCATGGACCCTGGGGCTCACAGTGTGGACCATGGACCCTGGGGCTCACAGTGTGGGCACCCTCAGCAGTGAAGGAACGCGTGAACCATGGACCCTGGGGCTCACAGTGTGGGCATCTTCAGCAGTGAAGGGACGCGTGAACCATGGACCCCATGGCTCACAGTGTGGGCACCCTCAGCAGTGAAGGGACACGTGAACCATGGACCCTGGGGCTCACAGTGTGGGCACCCTTAGCAGTGAAGGGACGTGTGAACCATGGACCCTGGGGCTCACAGTGTGGGCACCCTTAGCAGTGAAGGGACGTGTGAACCATGGACCCTGAGGCTCACAGTGTGGGCACCCTCAGCAGTGAAGGGACGCGTGAACCATGGACCCTGGGGCTCACAGTGTGGGCACCCTTAGCGGTGAAGGGACATGTGAACCATGGACCCTGGGGCTCACAGTGTGGGCACCCTTAGCAGTGAAGGGACGTGTGAACCATGGACCCTGGGGCTCACAGTGTGGGCATCCTTAGCAGTGAAGGGACGTGTGAACCATGGACCCTGGGGCTCACAGTGTGGGCATCCTTAGCAATGAAGGGACACGTGAACCATGGGCCCTGGGGCTCACAGTGTGGGCACCCTTAGCGGTGAAGGGACGCGTGAACCATGGACCCTGGGGCTCACAGTGTGGGCATCCTTAGCAGTGAAAGGACGCGTGAACCATGGACACTGGGGCTCACAGTGTGGGCATCCTTAGCAGTGAAGGGACACGTGAACCATGGGCCATCTGCATCAGAACCGTCTTGAATGTCTCCAGCCACCCGCCCTGCCTGTCAGCCTGCTGGGCCTGACCACTGTGATCTGCAGAACACAGAGGGAACCCACACAGTGAAATAGTCACACTGCAGGGCAGGCTGCCCCGAGCAGGAAGACCCCCAGTGCACAGCTGACGGAGGAAACACCACCGAGTCCCCTCCACCCGAGGGACAGACGTCACTTCCAGAATGTGGTCCGAGTCTGAAAGGACCCAGAAGGCGAGGCCTGGGGCTGTGGCTACCGGACTCACCGCCAGAGCTCTGGAAACGGACCCTTGTGCCTGAGTGACCGCTCTGGCTGCTCTGGAGGAAAGGGTTATCAGACTTTCTGCCACTTTGCAATCGAGCATCCCCAGAACATGACACTATGCAGCAGAGGTACAGCACAAAAGACACATGACAGGCAGTCCCCAGCTGTCACTTCTTGGGGACGGCAGCTCAGCCTGGCGGCATCACCGCACACGGGGAGGCGGGCACAGCTCTAAGCACTCTGCGTATGTTACGGCTCAGCCTTGAATGGCCTTAGGAGGTAGGGACGGTTGTGACCCACGTTAGAGATGGGGAAACTGAGGCACGGGAGGGTCCGACAGCTGCCCAGGTGCAGTTAGTAATGGGAAACCCCAGAACCCAAGCCCAAGCTTGGGATGGCCAAGCTCTGAGGCCACACCAAATGTCCAGCAGGGTCAGACCAGACCATTGTCACCAAATGCCAGACATGCACTGCCATCAAAGCGGGGACACGGAAAGACACTTGTGAGTGGCTAACACATCCGGCTCTCTTTAGTAACATGTAAACACACAGATGCGTACTGAATAAAAGCAACGTTAGGAGGGAGGGCTGAGTGAGACAGATGAGAAATATACCTGTGGAGAGGTAAGAACTGGAAGAAAGTGTTTATTAAACAAGAGTCACATTATTATAGAACTTCTGGTATTTTTCCACTTTCCAAACAGTTTCCATAATTCTTTTGAGGACTTTTTTCAACAACAGTTTTTGTACGCTGTATTTTCCAGCTGTAGAAACCGAGGCTCCGTGATCAGCTCGGACTTCTGGCCGGGTGAGGGCAGCTCTGGGAACTGCTGCCCAGGTCAGCCAGAGCCTGGGCCTGGCTCTGCGCCGAGTGTGGGCACCCCACGGGCCGCTGCGCCATCCGGGGCCCTGACCTGGAGAAGGACATGTGCGTGCACGTGCACAGGTCACACATCACACCGTGTCTGCATCCCCACCCCACGGGCCACTGCGCCACCCAGGGCCCTGACCTGGAGAAGGAGGACATGTGCGTGCACGTGCACAGGCCACACATCACACCGTGTCTGCATCCCCACCCCACGGGCCGCTGCGCCATCTGGGGCCCTGACCTGGAGAAGGAGGACATGTGCGTGCACGTGCACAGGTCACACATCACACCGTGTCTGCATCCCCACCCCACGGGCCGCTGCGCCATCCAGGGCCCTGACCTGGAGAAGGAGGACATGTGCACGTGCACAGGTCACACATCACACCGTGTCTGCATCCCCACCCCACGGGCCACTGCGCCATCCGGGGCCCTGACCTGGAGAAGGAGGACATGTGCACGTGCACAGGTCACACATCACGCCGTGTCTGCATCCCCACCCCACGGGCCGCTGCGCCATCCAGGGCCCTGACCTAGAGGAGGACATGTGCGTGCACGTGCACAGGCCATACATCACACCGTGTCTGCATCCCCACCCCACGCTCTGAGCTCACAGGGCTGAGGCTGGGCACAGAGGCGATGCGGCAACACCCTCCCAAAGGAAAGCCTGTCGCCAGGGTAGGTAACGGTCAGCACACGAGGCATCAGAGGGACAGGTGACCACACGCTGGCAAGAGGAGACCCACGGGAGCGGGTGCTGATTTCAGGGCCAAGAGTAGGACGTTCGTTTATTCACACCTTAGGGAGCACCGACACCCCCACACACAGGGCCTCAGCTAGCCCAGCGCACACAAGACCCCAAACCCTGTTCTACCAAAGCCCACCTCCCCCTCCTGGAAGAGGAAGTGAGTCGGCAGTCACAGGGGCGCCCAGGGCAAGGGCTCAAGCGCCAGCCTCTGCCTCCACTTCCATACGCAGAGCTGCACTGCCACTTCTTACTTCACGGACAAAGAGCAAGTCAACCCACACGCGTGGTTACGTACAGAACTTAATCTAGAACGATTCGCCGCAAACTGACAGCGATGTTGCCCAGGTCAGGGCTGAGACTGAGGGGGGCAGTCCCCGTGTATTTGACTTTGTGTGCATCACTTGCATTTCCTGTAAGACCCCATACACTGCATGTGCGAGCGCACACACAGCACGCTGACTGGAACACTGGGAGAAGCCGGCGGCTGCGGAGCCCAGGCGCCCAGGACACAGGAACAGCAGGAGGGACAGACCATCAGGAGCCCAGGACACAGGACACAGGACACAGGAGCAGCAGGAGGGACAGACGAGGAGGAGCCCAGTACTCAGGACACAGGACACAGGAACAGCAGGAGGGACAGACCAGGAGGAGCCCAGGACACAGGACACAGGAACAGCAGGAGGGACAGACCAGGAGGAGCCCAGGACACAGGACAAAGGACACAGGAACAGCAGGAGGCACAGACCAGGAGGAGGCCAGGACTCAGGACATAGGACACAGGAACAGCAGGAGGGACAGACCAGGAGGAGCCCAGGACTCAGGACACAGGACACAGGAACAGCAGGAGGCAAAGACCAGGAGGAGCCCAGGACTCAGGACACAGGACACAGGACACAGAAACAGCAGGAGGGACAGACCAGGAGGAGCCCAGGACTCAGGACACTGGACACAGGAACAGCAGGAGGGACAGACCAGGAGGAGCCCAGGACTCAGGACACAGGACACAGGAACACCAGGAGGGACAGACCAGGAGGAGCCCAGGACTCAGGACACAGGACACAGGAACAGCAGGAGGGACAGACCAGGAGGAGCCCAGGACTCAGGACACAGGACACAGGAACAGCAGGAGGGACAGACCAGAAGGAGCCCAGGACACAGGACACAGGAACAGCAGGAGGGACAGACCAGGAGGAGCCAAGGACACAAAACACAGGACACAGGAACAGCAGGTGGGACAGACCAGGAGGAGCCAAGGACACAGGACACAGAACACAGGAACAGCAGGAGGGACAGACCAGGAGGAGCCCAGGACACAGGACACAGGACACAGGAACAGCAGGAGGGACAGACAAGGAGGAGCCCAGGACTCAGGACACAGGACACAGGAACAGCAGGAGGCACAGACCAGGAGGAGCCCAGGACTCAGGACACAGGACACAGGACACAGGAACAGCAGGAGGGACAGACCAGGAGGAGCCCAGGACTCAGGACACAGGACACAGGAACAGCAGGAGGGACAGACCAGGAGGAGCCCAGGACTCAGGACACAGGACACAGGAACAGCAGGAGGGACAGACCAGGAGGAGCCCAGGACTCAGGACACAGGACACAGGAACAGCAGGAGGGACAGACCAGGAGGAGCCCAGGACTCAGGACACAGGACACAGGAACAGCAGGAGGGACAGACCAGGAGGAGCCCAGGACACAGGACACAGGAACAGCAGGAGGGACAGACCAGGAGGAGCCCAGGACACAGGACACAGGAGCAGCAGGAGGGACAGACCAGGAGGAGCCCAGGACACAGGACACAGGAACAGCAGGAGGGACAGACCAGGAGGAGCCCAGGACACAGGACACTGGAGCAGCAGGAGGGACAGACCAGCAGGAGCCCAGGACACAGGACACAGGAACAGCAGGAGGGACAGACCAGGAGGAGCCCAGGACACAGGACACAGGAGCAGCAGGAGGGACAGACCAGGTGGAGCCCAGGACACAGGACACAGGAACAGCAGGAGGGACAGACCAGGAAGAGCCCAGGACACAGGACACAGGACACAGGAACAGCAGGAGGGACAGATCAGAAGGAGCCCAGGACTCAGGACACAGGAACAGCAGGAGGGACAGACCAGGAGGAGCCCAGGACACAGGACACAGGAACAGCAGGAGGGACAGACCAGGAGGAGCCCAGGACTCAGGACTCAGGAAACAGGACACAGGAACAGCAGGAGGGACGGACCAGGAGGAGCCCAGGACTCAGGACTCAGGACACAGGAACAGCAGGAGGGACGGACCAGGAGGAGCCCAGGACACAGGACACAGGAACAGCAGGAGGCACAGACCAGGAGGAGCCCAGGACACAGGACACAGGAACAGCAGGAGGGACAGACCAGGAGAAGCCCAGGACACAGGACACAGGACACAGGAGCAGCAGGAGGGACAGACCAGGAGGAGCCCAGGACTCAGGACACAGGATACAGGAACAGCAGGAGGGACAGATCAGGAGGAGCCCAGGACTCAGGACACAGGATACAGGAACAGCAGGAGGGACAGATCAGGAGGAGCCCAGGACTCAGGACACAGGAAACAGGAACAGCAGGAGGGGCAGACCAGGAGGAGCCCAGGACTCAGGATAGAGGACACAGGAACAGCAGGAGGGACAGACCAGGAGGAGCCCAGGACTCAGGACACAGGACACAGGAACAGCAGGAGGGACAGACCAGGAGGAGCCCAGGACACAGGACACAGGAACAGCAGGAGGGACAGACCAGGAGGAGCCAAGGACACAGGACACAGGACACAGGAACAGCAGGAGGGACAGACCAGGAGGAGCCCAGGACACAGGACACAGGAACAGCAGGAGGGACAGACCAGGAGGAGCCCAGGACACAGGACACAGGACACAGGAACAGCAGGAGGGACAGACCAGGAGGAGCCCAGGACTCAGGACACAGGACACAGGAACAGCAGGAGGCACAGACCAGGAGGAGCCCAGGACTCAGGACACAGGACACAGGAACAGCAGGAGGGACAGACCAAGAGGAGCCCAGGACTCAGGACACAGGACACAGGAACAGCAGGAGGGACAGACCAGGAGGAGCCCAGGACTCAGGACACAGCACACAGGAACAGCAGGAGGGACAGACCAGGAGGAGCCCAGGACTCTGGACACAGGACACAGGAACAGCAGGAGGGACAGACCAGGAGGAGCCCAGGACACAGGACACAGGAGCAGCAGGAGGGACAGACCAGGAGGAGCCCAGGACACAGGACACAGGAACAGCAGGAGGGACAGACCAGGAGGAGCCCAGGACACAGGACACAGGAACAGCAGGAGGGACAGACCAGGAGGAGCCCAGGACTCAGGACACAGGAACAGCAGGAGGGACAGACCAGGAGGAGCCCAGGACACAGGACACAGGAGCAGCAGGAGGGACAGACCAGCAGGAGCCCAGGACACAGGACACAGGAACAGCAGGAGGGACAGACCAGGAGGAGCCCAGGACACAGGACACAGGACACAGGAGCAGCAGGAGGGACAGACCAGGAGGAGCCCAGGACACAGCACACAGGAACAGCAGGAGAGACAGACCAGGAAGAGCCCAGGACACAGGACACAGGAACAGCAGGAGGGACAGATAAGCAGGAGCCCAGGACTCAGGACACAGGAACAGCAGGAGGGACAGACCAGGAGGAGCCCAGGACACAGGACACAGGACACAGGAACAGCATGAGGGACAGACCAGAGGGAGCCCAGGACTCAGGACTCAGGACACAGGACACAGGAACAGCAGGAGGGACGGACCAGGAGGAGCCCAGGAATCAGAACTCAGGACACAGGACACAGGAACAGCAGGAGGGACGGACCAGGAGGAGCCCAGGACACAGGACACAGGAACAGCAGGAGGCACAGACCAGGAGGAGCCCAGGACACAGGACACAGAACACAGGAACAGCAGGAGGGACAGACCAGGAGGAGCCCAGGACACAGGACACAGGAACAGCAAGAGGGACAGACCAGGAGGAGCCCAGGACACAGGACACAGGAACAGCAGGAGGGACAGACCAGGAGGAGCCCAGGACACAGGACACAGGAACAGCAAGCGGGACAGACCAGGAGGAGCCCAGGACACAGGACACAGGAACAGCAGGAGGGACAGACCAGGAGGAGCCCAGGACACTGGACACAGGAACAGCAGGAGGGACAGACCAGGAGGAGCCCAGGACACAGGACACAGGACACAGGACACAGGAGCAGCAGGAGGGACAGACCAGGAGGAGCCCAGGACTCAGGACACAGGACACAGGAACAGCAGGAGGGACAGACCAGGAGGAGCCCAGGACACAGGACACAGGAACAGCAGGAGGGACAGACCAGGAGGAGCCCAGGACTCAGGACACAGGAACAGCAGGAGGGACAGACCAGGAGGAGCCCAGGACACAGGACACAGGAGCAGCAGGAGGGACAGACCAGGAGGAGCCCAGGACACAGGACACAGGAACAGCAGGAGGGACAGACCAGGAGGAGCCCAGGACACAGGACACAGGACACAGGAGCAGCAGGAGGGACAGACCAGGAGGAGCCCAGGACACAGGACACAGGAACAACAGGAGAGACAGACCAGGAAGAGCCCAGGACACAGGACACAGGAACAGCAGGAGGGACAGATCAGGAGGAGCCCAGGACTCAGGACACAGGAACAGCAGGAGGGACAGACCAGGAGGAGCCCAGGACACAGGACACAGGACACAGGAGCAGCAGGAGGGACAGACCAGGAGGAGCCCAGGACACAGGACACAGGACACAGGAACAGCAGGAGGGACAGACCAGAGGGAGCCCAGGACTCAGGACTCAGGACACAGGACACAGGAACAGCAGGAGGGACGGACCAGGAGGAGCCCAGGACACAGGACACAGGAACAGCAGGAGGCACAGAACAGGAGGAGCCCAGGACACAGGACACAGGACACAGGAACAGCAGGAGGGACAGACCAGGAGGAGCCCAGGACACAGGACACAGGAACAGCAAGAGGGACAGACCAGGAGGAGCCCAGGACACAGGACACAGGAATAGCAGGAGGGACAGACCAGGAGGAGCCCAGGACACAGGACACAGGACACAGGAGCAGCAGGAGGGACAGACCAGGAGGAGCCCAGGACACAAGACACAGGAACAGCAGGAAGGACAGACCAGGAGGAGCCCAGGACACAGGACACAGGAACAGCAGGAGGGACAGACCAGGAGGAGCCCAGGACACAGGACACAGGACACAGGACACAGGAGCAGCAGGAGGGACAGACCAGGAGGAGCCCAGGACACAGGACACAGGACACAGGACACAGGAGCAGCAGGAGGGACAGACCAGGAGGAGCCCAGGACTCAGGACACAGGACACAGGAACAGCAGGAGGGACAGACCAGGAGGAGCCCAGGACTCAGGACACAGGACACAGGAATAGCAGGAGGGACAGACAGGAGGAGCCCAGGACTCAGGACACAGGACACAGGAACAGCAGGAGGGACAGACCAGGAGGAGCCCAGGACTCAGGACACAGGACACAAGAACAGCAGGAGGGACAGACCAGGAGGAGCCCAGGACTCAGGACAAAGGACACAGGAACAGCAGGAGGGACAGACCAGGAGGAGCCCAGGACACAGGACACAGGAACAGCAGGAGGGACAGACCAGGATGAGCCCGGGACACAGGACACAGGACACAGGAACAGCAGGAGGGACAGACCAGGAGGAGCCCAGGACACAGGACACAGGAACAGCAGGAGGGACAGACCAGGAGGAGCCCAGGACACAGGACACAGGACACTGGAACAGCAGGAGGGACAGACCAGCAGGAGCCCAGGACACAGGACACAGGAACAGCAGGAGGGACAGACCAGGAGGAGCCCAGGACACAGGACACAGGAGCAGCAGGAGGGACAGACCAGGAGGAGCCCAGGACATAGGACACAGGACACAGGAACAGCAGGAGGGACAGATCAGGAGGAGCCCAGGACTCAGGACACAGGAACAGCAGGAGGGACAGACCAGGAGGAGCCCAGGACACAGGACACAGGACACAGGAGCAGCAGGAGGGACAGACCAGGAGGAGCCCAGGACACTGGACACAGGACACAGGAACAGCAGGAGGGACAGACCAGGAGGAGCCCAGGACTCAGGACTCAGGACACAGGACACAGGAACAGCAGGAGGGACGGACCAGGAGGAGCCCAGGACTCAGGACTCAGGACACAGGACACAGGAACAGCAGGAGGGACGGACCAGGAGGAGCCCAGGACACAGGACACAGGAACAGCAGGAGGGACAGACCAGGAGGAGCCCAGGACACAGGACACAGGACACAGGAGCAGCAGGAGGGACAGACCAGGAGGAGCCCAGGACACAAGACACAGGAACAGCAGGAGGGACAGACCAGGAGGAGCCCAGGACACAGGACACAGGACACAGGAACAGCAGGAGGGACAGACCAGGAGGAGCCCAGGACTCAGGACACAGGAACAGCAGGAGGGACAGACCAGGAGGAGCCCAGGACACAGGATACAGGACACAGGAGCAGCAGGAGGGACAGACCAGGAGGAGCCCAGGACACAAGACACAGGACACAGGACACAGGATCAGCAGGAGGGACAGACGAGGAGGAGCCCAGGACTCAGGACACAGGACACAGGAACAGCAGGAGGGACAGACCAGGAGGAGCCCAGGACTCAGGACACAGGACACAGGAACAGCAGGAGGGACAGACCAGGAGGAGCCCAGGACACAGGACACAGGAACAGCAGGAGGGACAGACCAGGAGGAGCCCAGGACACAGGACACAAGACACAGGACACAGGAACAGCAGGAGGGACAGACCAAGAGGAGCCCAGGACACAGGACACAGGAACAGCAGGAGGGACAGACCAGGAGGAGCCCAGGACACAGGACACAGGAGCAGCAGGAGGGACAGACCAGGAGGAGCCCAGGACACAGGACACAGGAACAGCAGGAGGGACAGACCAGGAGGAGCCCAGGACACAGGACACAGGACACTGGAACAGCAGGAGGGACAGACCAGGAGGAGCCCAGGACACAGGACACAGGACACAGGAACAGCAGGATGGACAGACCAGGAGGAGCCCAGGACTCAGGACACAGGAACAGCAGGAGGGACAGACCAGGAGGAGCCCAGGACACAGGACACTGGAGCAGCAGGAGGGACAGACCAGCAGGAGCCCAGGACACAGGACACAGGAACAGCAGGAGGGACAGACCAGGAGGAGCCCAGGACACAGGACACAGGACACAGGAGCAGCAGGAGGGACAGACCAGGAGGAGCCCAGGACACAGGACACAGGAACAGCAGGAGAGACAGACCAGGAAGAGCCCAGGACACAGGACACTGGAACAGCAGGAGGGACAGATCAGGAGGAGCCCAGGACTCAGGACACAGGAACAGCAGGAGGGACAGACCAGGAGGAGCCCAGGACACAGGACACAGGACACAGGAGCAGCAGGAGGGACAGACCAGGAGGAGCCCAGGACACAGGACACAGGAACAGCAGGAGGGACAGACCAGGAGGAGCCCAGGACACAGGACACAGGAACAGCAGGAGGGACAGACCAGGAGGAGCCCAGGACACAGGACACAGGACACAGGAGCAGCAGGAGGGACAGACCAGGAGGAGCCCAGGACACAGGACACAGGAACAGCAGGAGGGACAGACCAGGAGGAGCCCAGGACACAGGACACAGGAACAGCAGGAGGGACAGACCAGGAGGAGCCCAGGACACAGGACACAGGACACAGGACACAGGAGCAGCAGGAGGGACAGACCAGGAGGAGCCCAGGACTCAGGACACAGGACACAGGAACAGCAGGAGGGACAGATCAGGAGGAGCCCAGGACTCAGGACACAGGACACAGAAACAGCAGGAGGGACAGACCAGGAAGAGCCCAGGACTCAGGACACAGGACACAGGAACAGCAGGAGGGACAGACCAGGAGGAGCCCAGGACTCAGGACACAGGACACAGGAACAGCAGGAGGGACAGACCAGGAGGAGCCCAGGACTCAGGACACAGGACACAGGAACAGCAGGAGGGACAGACCAGGAGGAGCCCAGGACTCAGGACACAGGACACAGGAACAGCAGGAGGGACAGACCAGGAGGAGCCCAGGACTCAGGACACAGGACACAGGAACAGCAGGAGGGACAGACCAGGAGGAGCCCAGGACACAGGACACAGGAACAGCAGGAGGGACAGACCAGGATGAGCCCGGGACACAGGACACAGGACACAGGAACAGCAGGAGGGACAGACCAGGAGGAGCCCAGGACACAGGACACAGGAACAGCAGGAGGGACAGACCAGGAGGAGCCCAGGACACAGGACACAGGACACTGGAACAGCAGAAGGGACAGACCAGGAGGAGCCCAGGACACAGGACACAGGACACAGGAACAGCAGGAAGGACAGACCAGGAGGAGCCCAGGACTCAGGACACAGGAACAGCAGGAGGGACAGACCAGGAGGAGCCCAGGACACAGGACACTGGAGCAGCAGGAGGGACAGACCAGCAGGAGCCCAGGACACAGGACACAGGAACAGCAGGAGGGACAGACCAGGAGGAGCCCAGGACACAGGACACAGGAGCAGCAGGAGGGACAGACCAGGAGGAGGTCAGGACATAGGACACAGGAACAGCAGGAGGGACAGACCAGGAAGAGCCCAGGACACAGGACACAGGACACAGGAACAGCAGGAGGGACAGATCAGGAGGAGCCCAGGACTCAGGACACAGGAACAGCAGGAGGGACAGACCAGGAGGAGCCCAGGACACAGGACACAGGAGCAGCAGGAGGGACAGACCAGGAGGAGCCCAGGACACTGGACACAGGACACAGGAACAGCAGGAGGGACAGACCAGGAGGAGCCCAGGACTCAGGACTCAGGACACAGGACACAGGAACAGCAGGAGGGACGGACCAGGAGGAGCCCAGGACTCAGGACTCAGGACACAGGACACAGGAACAGCAGGAGGGACGGACCAGGAGGAGCCCAGGACACAGGACACAGGAACAGCAGGAGGCACAGACCAGGAGGAGCCCAGGACACAGGACACAGGACACAGGAGCAGCAGGAGGGACAGACCAGGAGGAGCCCAGGACACAAGACACAGGAACAGCAGGAGGCACAGACCAGGAGGAGCCCAGGACACAGGACACAGGAACAGCAGGAGGGACAGACCAGGAGGAGCCCAGGACACAGGACACAGGACACAGGAACAGCAGGAGGGACAGACCAGGAGGAGCCCAGGACTCAGGACACAGGAACAGCAGGAGGGACAGACCAGGAGGAGCCCAGGACACAGGACACAGGACACAGGAGCAGCAGGAGGGACAGACCAGGAGGAGCCCAGGACACAAGACACCGGAACAGCAGGAGGCACAGACCAGGAGGAGCCCAGGACACAGGACACAGGAACAGCAGGAGGGACAGACCAGGAGGAGCCCAGGACACAGGACACAGGACACAGGAACAGCAGGAGGGACAGACCAGGAGGAGCCCAGGACACAGGACACAGGAACAGCAAGAGGGACAGACCAGGAGGAGCCCAGGACACAGGACACAGGAACAGCAGGAGGGACAGACCAGGAGGAGCCCAGAACACAGGACACAGGAGCAGCAGGAGGGACAGACCAGGAGGAGCCCAGGACACAAGACACAGGAACAGCAGGAGGGACAGACCAGGAGGAGCCCAGGACACAGGACACAGGAACAGCAGGAGGGACAGACCAGGAGGAGCCCAGGACACAGGACACAGGACACAGGACACAGGAGCAGCAGGAGGGACAGACCAGGAGGAGCCCAGGACTCAGGACACAGGACACAGGAACAGCAGGAGGGACAGACCAGGAGGAGCCCAGGACACAGGACACAGGAACAGCAGGAGGGACAGACCAGGAGGAGCCCAGGACACAGGACACAGGAGCAGCAGGAGGGACAGACCAGCAGGAGCCCAGGACACAGGACACAGGAACAGCAGGAGGGACAGACCAGGAGGAGCCCAGGACACAGGACACAGGACACAGGAGCAGCAGGAGGGACAGACCAGGAGGAGCCCAGGAGACAGGACACAGGAACAACAGGAGAGACAGACCAGGAAGAGCCCAGGACACAGGACACAGGAACAGCAGGAGGGACAGATCAGGAGGAGCCCAGGACTCAGGACACAGGAACAGCAGGAGGGACAGACCAGGAGGAGCCCAGGACACAGGACACAGGACACAGGAGCAGCAGGAGGGACAGACCAAGAGGAGCCCAGGACACAGGACACAGGACACAGGAACAGCAGGAGGGACAGACCAGGAGGAGCCCAGGACACAGGACACAGGAACAGCAGGAGGGACAGACCAGGAGGAGCCCAGGACACAGGACACAGGAACAGCAGGAGGGACAGACCAGGAGGAGCCCAGGACTCAGGACACAGGAACAGCAGGAGGGACAGACCAGGAGGAGCCCAGGACACAGGACACAGGAGCAGCAGGAGGGACAGACCAGCAGGAGCCCAGGACACAGGACACAGGAACAGCAGGAGGGACAGACCAGGAGGAGCCCAGGACACAGGACACAGGACACAGGAGCAGCAGGAGGGACAGACCAGGAGGAGCCCAGGACACAGCACACAGGAACAGCAGGAGAGACAGACCAGGAAGAGCCCAGGACACAGGACACAGGAACAGCAGGAGGGACAGATAAGCAGGAGCCCAGGACTCAGGACACAGGAACAGCAGGAGGGACAGACCAGGAGGAGCCCAGGACACAGGACACAGGACACAGGAACAGCATGAGGGACAGACCAGAGGGAGCCCAGGACTCAGGACTCAGGACACAGGACACAGGAACAGCAGGAGGGACGGACCAGGAGGAGCCCAGGAATCAGAACTCAGGACACAGGACACAGGAACAGCAGGAGGGACGGACCAGGAGGAGCCCAGGACACAGGACACAGGAACAGCAGGAGGCACAGACCAGGAGGAGCCCAGGACACAGGACACAGAACACAGGAACAGCAGGAGGGACAGACCAGGAGGAGCCCAGGACACAGGACACAGGAACAGCAGGAGGGACAGACCAGGAGGAGCCCAGGACACAGGACACAGGAACAGCAGGAGGGACAGACCAGGAGGAGCCCAGGACACAGGACACAGGAACAGCAAGCGGGACAGACCAGGAGGAGCCCAGGACACAGGACACAGGAACAGCAGGAGGGACAGACCAGGAGGAGCCCAGGACACAGGACACAGGAACAGCAGGAGGGACAGACCAGGAGGAGCCCAGGACACAGGACACAGGACACAGGACACAGGAGCAGCAGGAGGGACAGACCAGGAGGAGCCCAGGACTCAGGACACAGGACACAGGAACAGCAGGAGGGACAGACCAGGAGGAGCCCAGGACACAGGACACAGGAACAGCAGGAGGGACAGACCAGGAGGAGCCCAGGACTCAGGACACAGGAACAGCAGGAGGGACAGACCAGGAGGAGCCCAGGACACAGGACACAGGAGCAGCAGGAGGGACAGACCAGCAGGAGCCCAGGACACAGGACACAGGAACAGCAGGAGGGACAGACCAGGAGGAGCCCAGGACACAGGACACAGGACACAGGAGCAGCAGGAGGGACAGACCAGGAGGAGCCCAGGACACAGGACACAGGAACAACAGGAGAGACAGACCAGGAAGAGCCCAGGACACAGGACACAGGAACAGCAGGAGGGACAGATCAGGAGGAGCCCAGGACTCAGGACACAGGAACAGCAGGAGGGACAGACCAGGAGGAGCCCAGGACACAGGACACAGGAGCAGCAGGAGGGACAGACCAGGAGGAGCCCAGGACACAGGACACAGGACACAGGAACAGCAGGAGGGACAGACCAGAGGGAGCCCAGGACTCAGGACTCAGGACACAGGACACAGGAACAGCAGGAGGGACGGACCAGGAGGAGCCCAGGACACAGGACACAGGAACAGCAGGAGGCACAGAACAGGAGGAGCCCAGGACACAGGACACAGGACACAGGAACAGCAGGAGGGACAGACCAGGAGGAGCCCAGGACACAGGACACAGGAACAGCAAGAGGGACAGACCAGGAGGAGCCCAGGACACAGGACACAGGAATAGCAGGAGGGACAGACCAGGAGGAGCCCAGGACACAGGACACAGGACACAGGAGCAGCAGGAGGGACAGACCAGGAGGAGCCCAGGACACAAGACACAGGAACAGCAGGAAGGACAGACCAGGAGGAGCCCAGGACACAGGACACAGGAACAGCAGGAGGGACAGACCAGGAGGAGCCCAGGACACAGGACACAGGACACAGGACACAGGAGCAGCAGGAGGGACAGACCAGGAGGAGCCCAGGACACAGGACACAGGACACAGGACACAGGAGCAGCAGGAGGGACAGACCAGGAGGAGCCCAGGACTCAGGACACAGGACACAGGAACAGCAGGAGGGACAGACCAGGCGGAGCCCAGGACTCAGGACACAGGACACAGGAATAGCAGGAGGGACAGACAGGAGGAGCCCAGGACTCAGGACACAGGACACAGGAACAGCAGGAGGGACAGACCAGGAGGAGCCCAGGACTCAGGACACAGGACACAAGAACAGCAGGAGGGACAGACCAGGAGGAGCCCAGGACTCAGGACAAAGGACACAGGAACAGCAGGAGGGACAGACCAGGAGGAGCCCAGGACACAGGACACAGGAACAGCAGGAGGGACAGACCAGGATGAGCCCGGGACACAGGACACAGGACACAGGAACAGCAGGAGGGACAGACCAGGAGGAGCCCAGGACACAGGACACAGGAACAGCAGGAGGGACAGACCAGGAGGAGCCCAGGACACAGGACACAGGACACTGGAACAGCAGGAGGGACAGACCAGCAGGAGCCCAGGACACAGGACACAGGAACAGCAGGAGGGACAGACCAGGAGGAGCCCAGGACACAGGACACAGGAGCAGCAGGAGGGACAGACCAGGAGGAGCCCAGGACATAGGACACAGGAACAGCAGGAGGGACAGACCAGGAAGAGCCCAGGACACAGGACACAGGACACAGGAACAGCAGGAGGGACAGATCAGGAGGAGCCCAGGACTCAGGACACAGGAACAGCAGGAGGGACAGACCAGGAGGAGCCCAGGACACAGGACACAGGACACAGGAGCAGCAGGAGGGACAGACCAGGAGGAGCCCAGGACACAGGACACAGGACACAGGAACAGCAGGAGGGACAGACCAGGAGGAGCCCAGGACTCAGGACTCAGGACACAGGACACAGGAACAGCAGGAGGGACGGACCAGGAGGAGCCCAGGACTCAGGACTCAGGACACAGGACACAGGAACAGCAGGAGGGACGGACCAGGAGGAGCCCAGGACACAGGACACAGGAACAGCAGGAGACACAGACCAGGAGGAGCCCAGGACACAGGACACAGGACACAGGAACAGCAGGAGGGACAGACCAGGAGGAGCCCAGGACACAGGACACAGGACACAGGAGCAGCAGGAGGGACAGACCAGGAGGAGCCCAGGACACAAGACACAGGAACAGCAGGAGGGACAGACCAGGAGGAGCCCAGGACACAGGACACAGGACACAGGAACAGCAGGAGGGACAGACCAGGAGGAGCCCAGGACTCAGGACACAGGAACAGCAGGAGGGACAGACCAGGAGGAGCCCAGGACACAGGATACAGGACACAGGAGCAGCAGGAGGGACAGACCAGGAGGAGCCCAGGACACAAGACACAGGACACAGGACACAGGATCAGCAGGAGGGACAGACGAGGAGGAGCCCAGGACTCAGGACACAGGACACAGGAACAGCAGGAGGGACAGACCAGGAGGAGCCCAGGACTCAGGACACAGGACACAGGAACAGCAGGAGGGACAGACCAGGAGGAGCCCAGGACACAGGACACAGGAACAGCAGGAGGGACAGACCAGGAGGAGCCCAGGACACAGGACACAAGACACAGGACACAGGAACAGCAGGAGGGACAGACCAGGAGGAGCCCAGGACACAGGACACAGGAACAGCAGGAGGGACAGACCAGGAGGAGCCCAGGACACAGGACACAGGAGCAGCAGGAGGGACAGACCAGGAGGAGCCCAGGACACAGGACACAGGAACAGCAGGAGGGACAGACCAGGAGGAGCCCAGGACACAGGACACAGGACACTGGAACAGCAGGAGGGACAGACCAGGAGGAGCCCAGGACACAGGACACAGGACACAGGAACAGCAGGAGGGACAGACCAGGAGGAGCCCAGGACTCAGGACACAGGAACAGCAGGAGGGACAGACCAGGAGGAGCCCAGGACACAGGACACTGGAGCAGCAGGAGGGACAGACCAGCAGGAGCCCAGGACACAGGACACAGGAACAGCAGGAGGGACAGACCAGGAGGAGCCCAGGACACAGGACACAGGACACAGGAGCAGCAGGAGGGACAGACCAGGAGGAGCCCAGGACACAGGACACAGGAACAGCAGGAGAGACAGACCAGGAAGAGCCCAGGACACAGGACACTGGAACAGCAGGAGGGACAGATCAGGAGGAGCCCAGGACTCAGGACACAGGAACAGCAGGAGGGACAGACCAGGAGGAGCCCAGGACACAGGACACAGGACACAGGAGCAGCAGGAGGGACAGACCAGGAGGAGCCCAGGACACAGGACACAGGAACAGCAGGAGGGACAGACCAGGAGGAGCCCAGGACACAGGACACAGGAACAGCAGGAGGGACAGACCAGGAGGAGCCCAGGACACAGGACACAGGACACAGGAGCAGCAGGAGGGACAGACCAGGAGGAGCCCAGGACACAGGACACAGGAACAGCAGGAGGGACAGACCAGGAGGAGCCCAGGACACAGGACACAGGAACAGCAGGAGGGACAGACCAGGAGGAGCCCAGGACACAGGACACAGGACACAGGACACAGGAGCAGCAGGAGGGACAGACCAGGAGGAGCCCAGGACTCAGGACACAGGACACAGGAACAGCAGGAGGGACAGATCAGGAGGAGCCCAGGACTCAGGACACAGGACACAGAAACAGCAGGAGGGACAGACCAGGAAGAGCCCAGGACTCAGGACACAGGACACAGGAACAGCAGGAGGGACAGACCAGGAGGAGCCCAGGACTCAGGACACAGGACACAGGAACAGCAGGAGGGACAGACCAGGAGGAGCCCAGGACTCAGGACACAGGACACAGGAACAGCAGGAGGGACAGACCAGGAGGAGCCCAGGACTCAGGACACAGGACACAGGAACAGCAGGAGGGACAGACCAGGAGGAGCCCAGGACTCAGGACACAGGACACAGGAACAGCAGGAGGGACAGACCAGGAGGAGCCCAGGACACAGGACACAGGAACAGCAGGAGGGACAGACCAGGATGAGCCCGGGACACAGGACACAGGACACAGGAACAGCAGGAGGGACAGACCAGGAGGAGCCCAGGACACAGGACACAGGAACAGCAGGAGGGACAGACCAGGAGGAGCCCAGGACACAGGACACAGGACACTGGAACAGCAGAATGGACAGACCAGGAGGAGCCCAGGACACAGGACACAGGACACAGGAACAGCAGGAAGGACAGACCAGGAGGAGCCCAGGACTCAGGACACAGGAACAGCAGGAGGGACAGACCAGGAGGAGCCCAGGACACAGGACACTGGAGCAGCAGGAGGGACAGACCAGCAGGAGCCCAGGACACAGGACACAGGAACAGCAGGAGGGACAGACCAGGAGGAGCCCAGGACACAGGACACAGGAGCAGCAGGAGGGACAGACCAGGAGGAGGTCAGGACATAGGACACAGGAACAGCAGGAGGGACAGACCAGGAAGAGCCCAGGACACAGGACACAGGACACAGGAACAGCTGGAGGGACAGATCAGGAGGAGCCCAGGACTCAGGACACAGGAACAGCAGGAGGGACAGACCAGGAGGAGCCCAGGACACAGGACACAGGAGCAGCAGGAGGGACAGACCAGGAGGAGCCCAGGACACTGGACACAGGACACAGGAACAGCAGGAGGGACAGACCAGGAGGAGCCCAGGACTCAGGACTCAGGACACAGGACACAGGAACAGCAGGAGGGACGGACCAGGAGGAGCCCAGGACTCAGGACTCAGGACACAGGACACAGGAACAGCAGGAGGGACGGACCAGGAGGAGCCCAGGACACAGGACACAGGAACAGCAGGAGGCACAGACCAGGAGGAGCCCAGGACACAGGACACAGGACACAGGAGCAGCAGGAGGGACAGACCAGGAGGAGCCCAGGACACAAGACACAGGAACAGCAGGAGGCACAGACCAGGAGGAGCCCAGGACACAGGACACAGGAACAGCAGGAGGGACAGACCAGGAGGAGCCCAGGACACAGGACACAGGACACAGGAACAGCAGGAGGGACAGACCAGGAGGAGCCCAGGACTCAGGACACAGGAACAGCAGGAGGGACAGACCAGGAGGAGCCCAGGACACAGGACACAGGACACAGGAGCAGCAGGAGGGACAGACCAGGAGGAGCCCAGGACACAAGACACAGGAACAGCAGGAGGCACAGACCAGGAGGAGCCCAGGACACAGGACACAGGAACAGCAGGAGGGACAGACCAGGAGGAGCCCAGGACACAGGACACAGGACACAGGAACAGCAGGAGGGACAGACCAGGAGGAGCCCAGGACACAGGACACAGGAACAGCAAGAGGGACAGACCAGGAGGAGCCCAGGACACAGGACACAGGAACAGCAGGAGGGACAGACCAGGAGGAGCCCAGGACACAGGACACAGGAGCAGCAGGAGGGACAGACCAGGAGGAGCCCAGGACACAAGACACAGGAACAGCAGGAGGGACAGACCAGGAGGAGCCCAGGACACAGGACACAGGAACAGCAGGAGGGACAGACCAGGAGGAGCCTAGGACACAGGACACAGGACACAGGACACAGGAGCAGCAGGAGGGACAGACCAGGAGGAGCCCAGGACTCAGGACACAGGACACAGGAACAGCAGGAGGGACAGACCAGGAGGAGCCCAGGACACAGGACACAGGAACAGCAGGAGGGACAGACCAGGAGGAGCCCAGGACACAGGACACAGGAGCAGCAGGAGGGACAGACCAGCAGGAGCCCAGGACACAGGACACAGGAACAGCAGGAGGGACAGACCAGGAGGAGCCCAGGACACAGGACACAGGACACAGGAGCAGCAGGAGGGACAGACCAGGAGGAGCCCAGGACACAGGACACAGGAACAACAGGAGAGACAGACCAGGAAGAGCCCAGGACACAGGACACAGGAACAGCAGGAGGGACAGATCAGGAGGAGCCCAGGACTCAGGACACAGGAACAGCAGGAGGGACAGACCAGGAGGAGCCCAGGACACAGGACACAGGACACAGGAGCAGCAGGAGGGACAGACCAGGAGGAGCCCAGGACACAGGACACAGGACACAGGAACAGCAGGAGGGACAGACCAGAGGGAGCCCAGGACTCAGGACTCAGGACACAGGACACAGGAACAGCAGGAGGGACGGACCAGGAGGAGCCCAGGACACAGGACACAGGAACAGCAGGAGGCACAGACCAGGAGGAGCCCAGGACACAGGACACAGGACACAGGAACAGCAGGAGGGACAGACCAGGAGGAGCCCAGGACACAGGACACAGGAACAGCAAGAGGGACAGACCAGGAGGAGCCCAGGACACAGGACACAGGAACAGCAGGAGGGACAGACCAGGAGGAGCCCAGGACAAAGGACACAGGACACAGGAGCAGCAGGAGGGACAGACCAGGAGGAGCCCAGGACACAAGACACAGGAACAGCAGGAGGGACAGACCAGGAGGAGCCCAGGACACAGGACACAGGAACAGCAGGAGGGACAGACCAGGAGGAGCCCAGGACACAGGACACAGGACACAGGACACAGGAGCAGCAGGAGGGACAGACCAGGAGGAGCCCAGGACTCAGGACACAGGACACAGGAACAGCAGGAGGGACAGACCAGGAGGAGCCCAGGACTCAGGACACAGGCACAGGAACAGCAGGAGGGACAGACCAGGAGGAGCCCAGGACTCAGGACACAGGACACAGGAACAGCAGGAGGGACAGACCAGGAGGAGCCCAGGACTCAGGACACAGGACACAGGAATAGCAGGAGGGACAGACAGGAGGAGCCCAGGACTCAGGACACAGGACACAGGAACAGCAGGAGGGACAGACCAGGAGGAGCCCAGGACTCAGGACACAGGACACAGGAACAGCAGGAGGGACAGACCAGGAGGAGCCCAGGACTCAGGACACAGGACACAGGAACAGCAGGAGGGACAGACCAGGAGGAGCCCAGGACACAGGACACAGGAACAGCAGGAGGGACAGACCAGGATGAGCCCGCGACACAGGACACAGGACACAGAAACAGCAGGAGGGACAGACCAGGAGGAGCCCAGGACACAGGACACAGGAACAGCAGAAGGGACAGACCAGGAGGAGCCCAGGACACAGGACACAGGACACTGGAACAGCAGAAGGGACAGACCAGGAGGAGCCCAGGACACAGGACACAGGACACAGGAACAGCAGGAGGGACAGACCAGGAGGAGCCCAGGACACAGGACACTGGAGCAGCAGGAGGGACAGACCAGCAGGAGCCCAGGACACAGGACACAGGAACAGCAGGAGGGACAGACCAGGAGGAGCCCAGGACACAGGACACAGGAGCAGCAGGAGGGACAGACCAGGAGGAGCCCAGGATATAGGACACAGGAACAGCAGGAGGGACAGACCAGGAAGAGCCCAGGACACAGGACACAGGACACAGGAACAGCAGGAGGGACAGACCAGGAGGAGCCCAGGACACAGGACACAGGAGCAGCAGGAGGGACAGACCAGGAGGAGTCCAGGACATAGGACACAGGAACAGCAGGAGGGACAGACCAGGAAGAGCCCAGGACACAGGACACAGGACACAGGAACAGCAGGAGGGACAGATCAGGAGGAGCCCAGGACTCAGGACACAGGAACAGCAGGAGGGACAGACCAGGAGGAGCCCAGGACACAGGACACAGGACACAGGAGCAGCAGGAGGGACAGACCAGGAGGAGCCCAGGACACTGGACACAGGACACAGGAACAGCAGGAGGGACAGACCAGGAGGAGCCCAGGACTCAGGACTCAGGACACAGGACACAGGAACAGCAGGAGGGACGGACCAGGAGGAGCCCAGGACTCAGGACTCAGGACACAGGACACAGGAACAGCAGGAGGGACGGACCAGGAGGAGCCCAGGACACAGGACACAGGAACAGCAGGAGGCACAGACCAGGAGGAGCCCAGGACACAGGACACAGGACACAGGAACAGCAGGAGGGACAGACCAGGAGGAGCCCAGGACACAGGACACAGGAACAGCAAGCGGGACAGACCAGGAGGAGCCCAGGACACAGGACACAGGAACAGCAGGAGGGACAGACCAGGAGGAGCCCAGGACACAGGACACAGGACACAGGAGCAGCAGGAGGGACAGACCAGGAGGAGCCCAGGACACAAGACACAGGAACAGCAGGAGGGACAGACCAGGAGGAGCCCAGGACACAGGACACAGGACACAGGAACAGCAGGAGGGACAGACCAGGAGGAGCCCAGGACTCAGGACACAGGAACAGCAGGAGGGACAGACCAGGAGGAGCCCAGGACACAGGACACAGGACACAGGAGCAGCAGGAGGGACAGACCAGGAGGAGCCCAGGACACAAGACACAGGAACAGCAGGAGGCACAGACCAGGAGGAGCCCAGGACACAGGACACAGGAACAGCAGGAGGGACAGACCAGGAGGAGCCCAGGACACAGGACACAGGAACTGCAGGAGGGACAGACCAGGAGGAGCCCAGGACACAGGAACAGCAGGAGGGACAGACCAGGAGGAGCCCAGGACACAGGACACAGGACACAGGAGCAGCAGGAGGGACAGACCATGAGGAGCCCAGGACACAAGACAAAGGAACAGCAGGAGGCACAGACCAGGAGGAGCCCAGGACACAGGACACAGGACACAGGAACAGCAGGAGGGACAGACCAGCAGGAGCCCAGGACACAGGACACAGGAACAGCAGGAGGGACAGACCAGGAGGAGCCCAGGACACAGGAACAGCAGGAGGGACAGACCAGGAGGAGCCCAGGACACAGGACACAGGAACAGCAGGAGGGACAGACCAGGAGGAGCCCAGGACACAGGACACAGGAACAGCAGGAGGCACAGACCAGGAAGAGCCCAGGACACAGGACACAGGAACAGCAGGAGGGACAGACCAGGAGGAGCCCAGGACACAGGAACAGCAGGAGGGACAGACCAGGAGGAGCCCAGGACACAGGACACAGGAACAGCAGGAGGGACGGACCAGGAGGAGCCCCGGACACAGGACACAGTAACAGCAGGAGGGACGGACCAGGAGGAGCCCAGGACACAGGACACAGGAACAGCAGGAGGGACGGACCAGGAGGAGCCCCGGACACAGGACACAGGAACAGCAGGAGGGACAGACCAGGAGGAGCCCAGGACACAGGACACAGGAACAGCAGGAGGGACAGACCAGGAGGAGCCCAGGACACAGGACACAGGAACAGCAGGAGGGATAGACCAGGAGGAGCCCAGGACACAGGACACAGGAACAGCAGGAGGGACGGACCAGGAGGAGCCCAGGACACAGGACACAGGACGCAGGCTCGGGCCTGCAGGGCCCCCGCTAGCCCCTGCCGTGAGCTGCAGGCACGATGCTGAACCATGAAGGGTTATCAAACGGGGCCAGCCTTCCCCGCACTCGAAATCAACAACCAGACCCAGCACCTCCCCGGGCAGAGGGAGTGTTTGTTTTTCGGAAACCTCCGACCTGTGTGTGGTCAGAGCTCCGCCGAGGTGTTTACCCGGGCACTCCGGGGATTAGCTAAGTGCTTGCCGCCAGCAGCACTCGGCAAGTGTCCACACAGCCCGAAATAGCACAGGCGCTCGCCAACAGGAAGCTCGCCCGTGCTAAGACTCAAGCTTCCAACAGCGGGAGGCCTGCACAGGCCGCCGGGGCCTCCAGCTTGGACGTGACAGGAGAGTGACAGTTCTGACCGCACCCAAGCTGTGTCATCTGCTGTTTAACACTCTGGCTTCAGCTGTGAGGCCTTTTAGCTCTGACTGAGGGGTCCGAGGGGGAGGCATCTCCCTGCTCCACGTGCAGCTGGACTCAAGTGTCAGCTGTGTACAGAACTGCAGGGCCTGGGGGCATCGGGCCGGGGGTCTGCTTCGGGGGAGAAGCACTCCAGCCACGCAGCTATTTGATAGCAGGGCCAGGGCTCATGCCAAAGCCCAGAGTGCCCGTTTTGATGGGCCTGAAAGACGAGATCCAGGACTGCAATTTCTAAAATGAATGAAACACCAACAACCACAAAGAAATTAGCAACCAGGAAACCTCAAGGTCTCTTCCCCAAAGAAAGACGCCACAGGGCTCAGGCCACTGTCCAGAGGGTGGGTCTCAGCCGAGGGGCCGACAGGAAGGGGACACAACAGGATGAGGGGCTGCCGCAGGGCTCATTTCTACAAAGAACACACCGACCCAGGACGGGAATGTTAGCCAGCAGGACCTAGTGCTAAAGCCAGAAGGAGAGGGACATGCATAGCCACACGGTCACAGGGGTGACATACACAGCCACACAGTCACAGGGGGACATGCACAGCCACACGGTCACAGGGGTGACATGCACAGCCACACGGTCACAGGGGTGACATGCACAGCCACACAGTCACAGGGGGACATGCACAGCCACACGGTCACAGGGGTGACATGCACAGCCACACGGTCACAGGGGTGACATGCACAGCCACACGGTCACAGGGGGACATGCACAGCCACACGGTCACACGGTGACATGCACAGCCACACGGTCACAGGGGTGACATGCACAGCCACACGGTCACAGGGGGACATGCACAGCCACACGGTCACAGGGGGGACATGCACAGCCACACGGTCACACAGTCACAGGGGTGACATGCACAGCCACACGGTCACACAGTCACAGGGGTGACATCCACAGCCACACAGTCACAGGGGGACATGCACAGCCACACAGTCACAGGGTGACATCCACAGCCACACAGTCACAGGGGTGACATGCACAGCCACGCGGTCACAGGGGTGACATGCACAGCCACGCGGTCACAGGGTGACATGCACAGCCACGCGGTCACAGGGGTGACATCCACAGCCACGCGGTCACAGGGGTGACATGCACAGCCACGCGGTCACAGGGTGACATGCACAGCCACGCGGTCACAGGGGTGACAGGCACAGCCACGCGGTCACAGGGTGACATGCACAGCCACGCGGTCACAGGGGTGACATGCACAGCCACGCGGTCACAGGGTGACATGCACAGCCACGCGGTCACAGGGGTGACAGGCACAGCCACGTGGTCACAGGGGTGACATGCACAGCCACGCATCACACAGTCACAGGGGTGACATCCACAGCCACACAGTCACAGGGGTGACATGCACAGCCACACGGTCACAGGGGTGACAGGCACAGCCACACGGTCACAGGGGTGACATGCACAGCCACACGGTCACAGGGGTGACAGGACGTCCTGTAACCAGGCTCCCTTGACACTGTGACACAGCGGTGTGGGGCGGATCGGCTGGGGTCAGGGAACCACGTCACTGAGGGCTGACCCCCAGCAGACCCTGGTCTCGCTCCAGGACAGAGAGAAGCAGCTACTGTCTTCTGGGAGAGAAGGATAAGTTCCATGCAGCCTGGACCCCGCCCGATTCTGTGGGCGCCGCCTTCTGGTGGCCACTCCTGCTGCAGCCGGGCCTTGGCCACTGAGCAGAAGGTCAGATGTGCCGGAGAAAGAAAGGCTGGTGGCCACTGACCGGTTCTGTGGCCACCGGCACCCGAGTTTCAGGGGACTCATGAAAGTCACAGTCGCTCTGGCCACCCAAGCCTGGGGCCCCTCCACGGCACCGTGGCCTTACAGTGGCCAGCAGCTGTTCCTACATCTTCTAAAGCTGCCCACATCCCAGGTGGACAGAGAACAAGTCACTCCTTCCCCACACGGAGGTGGCCAGTGACAGACACGGTCTGGGCACCAGATGCCCCCTCTTCTCTCCAGCCCCTCAGGGGGCACAGACCCAGCAGACCCTCCTCACGGTGCAAGTGCCGCCCAGTCAGGCGGTTTCAATGGGCGCAGAGGCCCACCTCCCCACCGTCACGCTTACTACTGACGGAGGGACAAAGGGCACGGGCTTCTCCAGTCCACTGCCCAGAGAGCAGCTCAGCGCAGGGCAGCAGGCCTCACGTCTCCTGAGGCACAGCCCGGACAGTCCAGGAGGCCCCTGCAGCGATGCGGAGGTGCACGTCCAGGTGCTCACCCGTCCCCCCTCTTCTCCAACCCCCGCCCCCACCACGGCTTCCCTCCTCACACGTCCTCTCTCAAAAGCAGCCCCTGAAAAAGCAGTCTACATTCCGTCTCCGGCCCGTCCCCCCACTCCTGTCCAGCCCTCTCCAGTCAGGACTTGACCCGAAACCTCTCCGCCGAAACACTCAGGAAGGCCCTCAGCACAGGCCTCCCTGCAGCACCCCGGGGTGCCGGCTCCTCCCCCACACCCTCCTAATCTGTCCCAGGCCGCCCCCAGGGCCGCAACACAGTGGAGTGCCTCCTGTCCCCGTCCACACCTCGTCCCTGGGCTGACTCTCAACCAGCGGGGTCCCCGGCTTCAAACACAAGCTGAACGCACCCACGACTCCGGGCTCCGATCTCAGAGTCCTCCATCTGCGTGCTCAGCGTCGGCACCTCCTCAGGAGCACCGGGACTCGGCACGCCCAAACCCCCTCTCCTGACCACCTTCCCCTCCAAACCCTGTTCCTCCCCTCTCTCTGTCTCAGGAACGGGAGTCACTACCCTACCAGCCACCGGGCCAAACAAAAGCTGTCATTCCTAGGGCTTTCTCCACACCCAGCTTAACCTGTCGGCAATCCCTCTTCCGGGACCCAGGCCGCCCTCTCCCCGCACAGGGCGACGTGGCGGCCACAGGACCCTCTACAGTGGGACTCAGCACAGGCCTCGTCTGCCCAAACTCTCCCGTGCGGTCCCATCACAGCACCGACTAAAGCAGCGGTTCTCAATCTGTGGGTCGCGACCCCAACGGGGTCACCTAAAGCCATCGGAAAATACATAAGCATATCAGGTATTTACATTCCGAATCATAACTCTAGCAAAATTACAGTTATGAAGTAGCCACCAAAATTATTTTTTGGTTTGGGGTCACCGCAACATGAGGAACTATATTGCGGGGTCACGGCATTAGAAAGGTTGAGAACCACTGGACTAAAGCCAAAGTGCCTCCAGAGCCCACGAGCCGCCCTCCCGGTCCAGTCCTTGACTCACACCAGCCCAGGGCCTCTGACTGCCCACCAGCCACCCTCCCGGTCCAGTCCTGGACTCACACCAGCCCAGGGCCACTGAGCCCACGAGCCGCCCTCCCGGTCCAGTCCTGGACTCACTCCCAGTCCAGGGCCTCTGACTGCCCACCAGCCACCCTCCCGGTCCAGTCCTGGACTCACTCCCAGTCCAGGGCCTCTGACTGCCCACCAGCCACCCTCCTGGTCCAGTCCTGGACTCACTCCCAGCCCAGGGTCTCTGACTGCCCACGAGCCGCCCTCCCGGTCCAGTCCTGGACTCACACCCAGCCCAGGGCCTCTGACTGCCCACCAGCCGCCCTCCCGGTCCAGTCCTCGACTCACTCCCAGTCCAGGGCCTCTGACTGCCCACGAGCCGCCCTCCCGGTCCAGTCCTGGACTCACACCCAGCCCAGGGCCTCTGACTGCCCACCAGCCGCCCTCCCGGTCCAGTCCTCGACTCACTCCCAGCCCAGGGCCTCTGACTGCCCACGAGCCGCCCTCCCGGTCCAGTCCTGGACTCACACCCAGCCCAGGACCTCTGACTGCCCACCAGCCACCCTCCCGGTCCAGTCCTGGACTCACTCCCAGCCCAGGACCTCTGACTGCCCACCAGCCACCCTCCCGGTCCAGTCCTGGACTCACACCCAGCCCAGGACCTCTGACTGCCCACCAGCCACCCTCCCGGTCCAGTCCTGGACTCACACCCAGCCCAGGGTCTCTGACTGCCCACGAGCCGCCCTCCCGTCCAGTCCTGGACTCACTCCCAGCCCAGGGCCTCTGACTGCCCTCTCCTCGAGACCCTGCCCTGGGCATCCATGTGGCCTGCCCCCCTCATCAGCCTTTCCAGGGCTCTCAGCTCGGATGCCACCCAAGTGCTCCCCAGGGTCTGCCCAGCACCCTGTGCCAAACTGTAAACCCCTCTCCCCTCCCCCCAACCTGCTCCTTCACAGAAGGCACCCCCACCTCTGGCGCTATGTAGTTTACCTACATATTTATTCGTGGTCTTCCCGCTTCAAATAGAATGCAAGCTCTGTAAACGCAAGGGACGGTGGCTTTGTTCTGTTTTCCCTGGCCGTGAACCTAGAATGACGCCTGCCACAACGGTACATGTTCAATAAATATTGACTGAATGCACAAAAAAGTATGACCCTTTCCCAGAACAACCAAGTCCTAGCAGAGTTTGAACTCAGACCACTGGGCTACAAGTTCAGTATTACTATCAATAGTTAAATATGTCAGGGTCCACGCATAAATGGGATCTGTGCAAAATAAGGGAACAGCGTGAAGAACCTTCTGTGTGTCCCCATGGCATGGCGTGCGAAACGCGCTGTAAAGTAGAAAGGACACGGAAATCAGTCCACTGTGGCATCACTTCTATTAGAGAAATGGGGCGTAAGTACGCGTAAGTATTGGTTCACAGATGCATAAACACACCCAGAAGAACACACACGACGTCAGGGGCTTCCTGTCGGAGAGGAAGGGGGATTTGTCACTATACCTTTTTTAAAAGCGTTTTAATACCTGTACCAAGGAAATATAATGCCTACTCAGAAAATAATCTTTTGGAAGCTTAGCATTATAAACTTAGCGCTGAATCAACTACTGTACAAACATTTTCTAAAAAGAAGATAATTGTTCCACGATGGCTTCATGTGTAAAAATCCAAATGAGACCGTTTGTAATAACACAATCACACATCACTCCTAAGTGATGGTTAGCGCCGAATCACCGTAAGAGTAATTTACATTATAACTGGGGCAAAAATGTCCTTGTCAAAGGCTCCCTCTAAAATAATCAAGACTGGTAATCGATACCAAATATCAGCTAAAGTGGGAAATAAGATATTTATATATCAAACACTTTAGCTTAAAATATTACAAATATACAATCATTCCACAAGCTGCAAACTTCCATGAGTCCGCTGACTTGAGTTTCTGCTTATATATTTTTTGCATAAACCACAAAGCGTAGTCCATGATTTTAGCTCCGAGTCTTTAAAATGGACACCTGCAGTGCCCCTGAACTTGACATATAGTCAACTGCCTTACTGGACGGCCACTCTGAGACTTCCCACAGCACCGACTGTTCTCACAGACACGCTGCTGCTTTGTTCCTGGCTTGTTTTTCACCAGCCCTTACACTGTTGCATTAAGTTATGTAGTCACAGTAGCAAGTGCGACTGGCAGAAACAGGCCGTCTGGGATGGGCGAGGGCTCCTCCTGGGAGCTGGCGAGTGAGCGGCCTCACTGCTGAGCAAACCCTGCGCCAGGGTCATGGCCTGGGATGGACATGGCCTGGGATGGACACGGCCTGGGATGGTCATGGCCTGGGATGGACACGGCCTGGGATGGTCATGGCCTGGGATGGACACGGCCTGGGATGGTCACGGCCTGGGATGGTCACGGCCTGGGATGGTCATGGCCTGGGATGGACATGGCCTGGGATGGTCATGGCCTGGGATGGGCACGGCCTGGGATGGGCACGGCCTAGGATGAACATGGCCTGGGATGGACACGGCCTGGGATGGACATGGCCTGGGATGGTCATGGCCTGGGATGGACACGGCCTGGGATGGACACGGCCTGGGATGGATACGGCCTGGGATGGACACGGCCTGGGATGGACATGGCCTGGGATGGTCACGGCCTGGGATGGTCATGGCCTGGGATGGACACGGCCTGGGATGGACATGGCCTGGGATGCGGGTGCTGAGCTCTGGGGGGGAGGATGGGGGGGCGGGGATGGAGTTGGGGAAGGTCCCATCTTCAAAAGAGCTATCCTTTTCAACTTGAGGACAGGATATTGGGGACATCAAGGGCTGTATGTATTCTTTTATTTTTTAATTAAATTTAACAGGGTGACATTGATCAACAAGAGTACACAGGTTTCAGGTGAACATCTCCATGTGTTTGTTCTTTAAAGACATCTTTTTCCATGGATAAAACACTTCACGTGTAAAAACAAACAAGAAGAGCAGCCCCGCCCGTCCCAAGCATCTGCTGGGCTGTGGGCATCGCTCCGGTCTCGGCGGAGAGCGCAGGGTAGGCAGTGCCAGAGGGACGGCCCTGTGTGCAGTGAGCCCCGCCCGAGGAGGGATGCCCCGCTGCTAGGAGCCCCGCCCGAGGAGGGACAGCCCTGTGTGCAATGAGCCCCGCCCGAGGAGGGACGGCCCGTGTGCAGTGAGCCCCGCCCAAGGAGGGACGGCCCGTGTGCAGTGAGCCCCATCAGAGGAGGGACAGCCCTGTGTGCAGTGAGCCCCGCCCGAGGAGGGACGGCCCGTGTGCAGTGAGCCCCGCCCAAGGAGGGACGGACGGCCCTGTGTGCAGTGAGCCCCGCCCGAGGAGGGATGCCCCACTGCTAGGAGCCCCACCCGAGGAGGGACGGCCCTGTGTGCAGTGAGCCCCGCCCGAGGAGGGACGGCCCTGTGTGCAGTGAGCCCCGCCCGAGGAGGGACGGCCCTGTGTGCAGTGAGCCCCGCCCAAGGAGGGACGGCCCGCTGCTAGGAGCCCTCTCCGCACTCAGGCTAGGGCCAGCAGCAGGGCCGGGCCTCACTGGCTGGCACACATGCCCACAGGTCTGCTGAAAAAGTTCAGTCTCCAGTCGGCGAGGCCTGTGGCTAGAGAACTCCGCACCCCTCCGTGGAAGAGGCCCCGGAGTCCACCCTGTGATGGCTCTGTCAGGACGGCTGGGGTCGCGAGGTCGGCACAACCACGAGCTCTCTCACACGTACGCTGGGCATGCACGTGGCCGCACCAGCGAACCCGCTCGTCCTGGCTGTGCCTGCAGCACCCGGGCCGTCCAGGGACCCCCGTGCTGCTGCAGCCTGACAGGCCGGGGCTGTGGCTCTCTGCCAGGGACTGGCATCCCGCTCCAGCCTAATGAAGTCCAGGTCTCACCCGGCTGTCCACCAGCCAGCAACTCGGCTCCACTGTTTCAGGGAAACACATTACACGGGTCCCCAGACGCATGTAAATAAAATGAGGAAACTTCACATTTACAGTTGCTGCCTTCAGTTTCTTCCTCCCAGCTCGGGCAGGATTAAAGGGACTTCAAAGGAGCCTGGGTTCCAATTAAGCCATGTGACCCCCCGAGGGATGCTAGAATATTCTTCTGATTAACAAGAGGCGCTCTTTGAACCGTGTGAGCTAAAAAAAGCTCTCAGAACCTTTCAAACAAATGCCATAATTTTCTCTCCCTGTTCCCTCACCCTTTGGAATAGCTGATCTTTTGAATGCTTTCAACATTCAGAAGGGCGTCTGGCTAACAACCCCAAACACAACTTCAACCAGGAGCTCAGAACACGAGCAGTGAGCAGAGGGCGGGGGGCGCACACGGACACAGTGGCCAGCTCCCAGAGTAAGGGGCACTGGCGCCTGGGGCCACGGCAGGCACGTCCACAGCAGAAGTGGGAGAAGCGGCTGAGCTGGGCGGGTCCCAGCAGGACCCGCCGGGCAGGAGCTCGGGGCCTCCCCCAGGAGCACAGGCCCAGGTGGCCTCGTGACGAGGCCCTCCAGTGGAGAGCCCAACACGGTGCACCGCGGGCAGGTGCGGGACCCCCCCCCCCGCCCAGAGCACACGCAGAGCAGGCTACAGACGGTGCCAGGGCGAGGAAGGAGGGGCTGCCACGCAGGGAGCAGGCGATCACATGGTCAAGGGGACGCAGGGAAGGCCCACGTCAGCGCAGAAGGTGAGACAGCCTGCAGGTCCCACGGGTGGAGGCAGCCGAGCAGAGGACGCGGGCATCTCGCTGGGCAGCAGGTGGGCAGCAGGCGGGCTCTGAACCGAGCCGAGGGGCGACCAGCCCACACTGCCGCTCCAGAGGCGCTCCCGGCTCCTCGGTGCTCGGACGTGACGCTCGGTGCTGGAGAACCAGAGATCCCTCTGATGACAATAACTGAGCGCCCCTCCCGGCTCCCCGACCCACGGACCCCCGACAAGGACTCCTGCGGCAGAGGCTGCGGAGAAATGGCAGTGCTCTAAGAGCCAGGTCAGCTGGCTTCCAGAGAAACACCCTGAAGGGACCCAGGGACGGGGGGCTGCTCGGGCACAGGCGCTCAGAGAAGGGAGCCCTCACCGTGAGGGGCTCTCTGCCCCCCTGAGCACGCCGGGAGGAACAGCGGGCACATGGAGGGCAGGCCGTGCGGCCACTCTTGAGCCACGGCTCCTCCCCCTCCGTGGAGGGGGGACTCAGGAGCAGGCATTCTCGTCCTGATCCGAGACTCCTCCCAGAAAGCCCCCCGAGAGCCCGTCCCCGGCAGGATGTGATGGTGTGGGAGAAGCCGGGTGAGGGAAACCGCCAGGCAAAGGGTGGAGGCAGACCAAGTCCTCGGGCACAGACACGCCAGGCAGAGGGTGGACGCAGACCAAGTCCCCGGGCACAGACACCCCAGGCAGAGGGTGGACGCAGACCAAGTCCCCGAGCACAGACACGCCAGGCAGAGGGTGGACACAGACCAAGTCCCTGGGCACAGACACCCCAGGCAGAGGGTGGACGCAGACCAAGTCCCTGGGCACAGACACCCCAGGCAGAGGGTGGACACAGACCAAGTCTCCGGGCACAGACACCCCAGGCAGAGGGTGGACGCAGACCAAGTCCCCGGGCACAGACACCCCAGGCAGAGGGTGGACGCAGACCAAGTCCCCGGGCACAGACACCCCAGGCAGAGGGTGGACGCAGACCAAGTCCCCGGGCACAGACACGCCAGGCAGAGGGTGGACGCAGACCAAGTCCCCGGGCACAGACACGCCAGGCAGAGGGTGGACGCAGACCAAGTCCCCGGGCACAGACACGCCAGGCAGAGGGTGGAGGCAGACCAAGTCCCCGGGCACAGACACCCCAGGCAGAGGGTGGAGGCAGACCACGTCCCCGGGCACAGACACACCAGGCAGAGGGTGGAGGCAGACCAAGTCCCCGGGCACAGACACGCCAGGCAGAGGGTGGACGCAGACCAAGTCCCCGGGCACAGACACGCCAGGCAGAGGGTGGACGCAGACCAAGTCCCCGGGCACAGACACGCCAGGCAGAGGGTGGAGGCAGACCAAGTCCCCGGGCACAGACACGCCAGGCAGAGGGTGGACGCAGACCAAGTCCCCGGGCACAGACACCCCAGGCAGAGGGTGGAGGCAGACCACGTCCCCGGGCACAGACACGCCAGGCAGAGGGTGGAAGCAGACCAAGTCCCCGGGCACAGACACGCCAGGCAGAGGGTGGACGCAGACCAAGTCCCCGGGCACAGACACCCCAGGCAGAGGGTGGACGCAGACCACGTCCCCGGGCACAGACACCTCAGGCAGAGGGTGGAGGCAGAGCAAGTCCCCGGGCACAGACACGCCAGGCAGAGGGTGGAAGCAGACCAAGTCCCCGGGCACAGACACGCCAGGCAGAGGGTGGAGGCAGACCAAGTCCCCGGCACAGACACGCCAGGCAGAGGGTGGACGCAGACCAAGTCCCCGGGCACAGACACGCCAGGCAGAGGGTGGAGGCAGACCAAGTCCCCGGGCACAGACACGCCAGGCAGAGGGTGGAGGCAGACCAAGTCCCCGGGCACAGACACGCCAGGCAGAGGGTGGAGGCAGACCAAGTCCCCGGGCACAGACACGCCAGGCAGAGGGTGGAGGCAGACCAAGTCCCCGGGCACAGACACGCCAGGCAGAGGGTGGAGGCAGACCAAGTCCCCGGGCACAGACACCCCAGGCAGAGGGTGGAGGTAGACCAAGTCTCCGGGCACAGACACGCCAGGCAGAGGGTGGAGGCAGACCAAGTCCCCGGGCACAGACATGCCTGGCAGAGGGTGGAGGCAGACCAAGTCCCCGGGCACAGACACCCCAGGCAGAGGGTGGAGGCAGACCAAGTCTCCGGGCACAGACATGCCAGGCAGAGAGTGGAGGCAGACCAAGTCCTCGGGCACAGACACGCCAGGCAGAGGGTGGAGGCAGACCACATCCCCGGGCACAGACACCCCAGGCAGAGGGTGGAGGCAGACCAAGTCCCCGGGCACAGACACCCCAGGCAGAGGGTGGAGACAGACCAAGTCCCCGGGCACAGACACCCCAGGCAGAGGGTGGAGGCAGACCAAGTCCCCGGGCACAGACACGCCAGGCAGAGGGTGGATGCAGACCAAGTCCCCGGGCACAGACACCTCAGGAAGAGGGTGGACACAGACCAAGTCCCTGGGCACAGACAGGCCAGGCAGAGGGTGGACGCAAAGTCCCCGGGCACAGACACGCCAGGCAGAGGGTGGAGGCAGACCAAGTCCCCGGGCACAGACACGCTAGGCAGAGGGTGGAGGCAGACCAAGTCCCCGGGCACAGACACGCCAGGCAGAGGGTGGAGGCAGACCAAGTCTCCGGGCACAGACACGCCAGGCAGAGGGTGGACGCCGACCAAGTCCCCGGGCACAGACACGCCAGGCAGAGGGTGGAGGCAGACCAAGTCCCCGGGCACAGACACGCCAGGCAGAGGGTGGAGGCAGACCAAGTCCCCGGGCACAGACACGCCAGGCAGAGGGTGGACGCAGAGCAAGTCCCCGGGCACAGACACGCCAGGCAGAGGGTGGAGGCAGACCAAGTCCCCGGGCACAGACACCCCAGGCAGAGGGTGGACGCAGAACAAGTCCCCGGGCACAGACACGCCAGGCAGAGGGTGGAGGCAGACCAAGTCCCCGGGCACAGACACGCCAGGCAGAGGGTGGAGGCAGACCAAGTCCCCGGGCACAGACACCCCAGGCAGAGGGTGGAGGCAGACCAAGTCCCCGGGCACAGACACCCCAGGCAGAGGGTGGACGCAGACCAAGTCCCCGGGCACAGACACGCCAGGCAGAGGGTGGACGCAGACCAAGTCCCGGGGCACAGACACCCCAGGCAGAGGGTGGAGGCAGAGCAAGTCCCCGGGCACAGACACGCCAGGCAGAGGGTGGAGGCAGACCAAGTCCCCGGGCACAGACACCCCAGGCAGAGGGTGGAGGCAGACCAAGTCCCCGGGCACAGACACCCCAGGCAGAGGGTGGAGGCAGAGCAAGTCCCCGGGCACAGACACGCCAGGCAGAGGGTGGAGGCAGACCAAGTCCCCGGGCACAGACACCCCAGGCAGAGGGTGGAGGCAGACCAAGTCCCCGGGCACAGACACGCCAGGCAGAGGGTGGAGGCAGACCAAGTCCCCGGGTACAGACACCCCAGGCAGAGGGTGGAGGCAGACCAAGTCCCCGGGCACAGACACGCCAGGCAGAGGGTGGAGGCAGACCAAGTCCCCGGGCACAGACACCCCAGGCAGAGGGTGGAGGCAGAGCAAGTCCCCGGGCACAGACACGCCAGGCAGAGGGTGGAGGCAGACCAAGTCCCCGGGCACAGACACGCCAGGCAGAGGGTGGAGGCAGACCAAGTCCCCGGGCACAGACACCCCAGGCAGAGGGTGGACGCAGACCAAGTCCCTGTGCACAGACACGCCAGGCAGAGGGTGGACGCAGACCAAGTCCCCGGGCACAGACACCCCAGGCAGAGGGTGGAGGCAGACCAAGTCCCCGGGCACAGACACGCCAGGCAGAGGGTGGAGGCAGACCAAGTCCCCGGGCACAGACACCCCAGGCAGAGGGTGGAGGCAGACCAAGTCCCCGGGCACAGACACCCCAGGCAGAGGGTGGAGGCAGACCAAGTCCCCGGGCACAGACACCCCAGGCAGAGGGTGGAGGCAGACCAAGTCCCCGGGCACAGACACGCCAGGCAGAGGGTGGACGCAGACCAAGTCCCCGGGCACAGACACCCCAGGCAGAGGGTGGACGCAGACCACGTCCCCGGGCACAGACACCTCAGGCAGAGGGTGGAGGCAGAGCAAGTCCCCGGGCACAGACACGCCAGGCAGAGGGTGGAAGCAGACCAAGTCCCCGGGCACAGACACCCCAGGCAGAGGGTGGAGGCAGACCAAGTCCCCGGCACAGACACGCCAGGCAGAGGGTGGACGCAGACCAAGTCCCCGGGCACAGACACGCCAGGCAGAGGGTGGAGGCAGACCAAGTCCCCGGGCACAGACACGCCAGGCAGAGGGTGGAGGCAGACCAAGTCCCCGGGCACAGACACGCCAGGCAGAGGGTGGAGGCAGACCAAGTCCCCGGGCACAGACACGCCAGGCAGAGGGTGGAGGCAGACCAAGTCCCCGGGCACAGACACGCCAGGCAGAGGGTGGAGGCAGACCAAGTCCCCGGGCACAGACACCCCAGGCAGAGGGTGGAGGTAGACCAAGTCTCCGGGCACAGACACGCCAGGCAGAGGGTGGAGGCAGACCAAGTCCCCGGGCACAGACATGCCTGGCAGAGGGTGGAGGCAGACCAAGTCCCCGGGCACAGACACCCCAGGCAGAGGGTGGAGGCAGACCAAGTCTCCGGGCACAGACATGCCAGGCAGAGAGTGGAGGCAGACCAAGTCCTCGGGCACAGACACGCCAGGCAGAGGGTGGAGGCAGACCACATCCCCGGGCACAGACACCCCAGGCAGAGGGTGGAGGCAGACCAAGTCCCCGGGCACAGACACCCCAGGCAGAGGGTGGAGGCAGACCAAGTCCCCGGGCACAGACACCCCAGGCAGAGGGTGGAGGCAGACCAAGTCCCCGGGCACAGACACGCCAGGCAGAGGGTGGATGCAGACCAAGTCCCCGGGCACAGACACCTCAGGAAGAGGGTGGACACAGACCAAGTCCCTGGGCACAGACAGGCCAGGCAGAGGGTGGACGCAAAGTCCCCGGGCACAGACACGCCAGGCAGAGGGTGGAGGCAGACCAAGTCCCCGGGCACAGACACGCTAGGCAGAGGGTGGAGGCAGACCAAGTCCCCGGGCACAGACACGCCAGGCAGAGGGTGGAGGCAGACCAAGTCTCCGGGCACAGACACGCCAGGCAGAGGGTGGACGCCGACCAAGTCCCCGGGCACAGACACGCCAGGCAGAGGGTGGAGGCAGACCAAGTCCCCGGGCACAGACACGCCAGGCAGAGGGTGGAGGCAGACCAAGTCCCCGGGCACAGACACGCCAGGCAGAGGGTGGACGCAGAGCAAGTCCCCGGGCACAGACACGCCAGGCAGAGGGTGGAGGCAGACCAAGTCCCCGGGCACAGACACCCCAGGCAGAGGGTGGAGGCAGACCAAGTCCCCGGGCACAGACACGCCAGGCAGAGGGTGGAGGCAGACCAAGTCCCCGGGCACAGACACCCCAGGCAGAGGGTGGACGCAGAACAAGTCCCCGGGCACAGACACGCCAGGCAGAGGGTGGAGGCAGACCAAGTCCCCGGGCACAGACACGCCAGGCAGAGGGTAGAGGCAGACCACGTCCCCGGGCACAGACACCCCAGGCAGAGGGTGGAGGCAGACCACGTCCCCGGGCACAGACACACCAGGCAGAGGGTGGAGGCAGACCAAGTCCCCGGGCACAGACACGCCAGGCAGAGGGTGGACGCAGACCAAGTCCCCGGGCACAGACACGCCAGGCAGAGGGTGGACGCAGACCAAGTCCCCGGGCACAGACACCCCAGGCAGAGGGTGGAGGCAGACCAAGTCCCCGGGCACAGACACCCCAGGCAGAGGGTGGAGGCAGAGCAAGTCCCCGGGCACAGACACGCCAGGCAGAGGGTGGAGGCAGACCAAGTCCCCGGGCACAGACACCCCAGGCAGAGGGTGGAGGCAGACCAAGTCCCCGGGCACAGACACGCCAGGCAGAGGGTGGAGGCAGACCAAGTCCCCGGGTACAGACACCCCAGGCAGAGGGTGGAGGCAGACCAAGTCCCCGGGCACAGACACGCCAGGCAGAGGGTGGAGGCAGACCAAGTCCCCGGGCACAGACACCCCAGGCAGAGGGTGGAGGCAGAGCAAGTCCCCGGGCACAGACACGCCAGGCAGAGGGTGGAGGCAGACCAAGTCCCCGGGCACAGACACGCCAGGCAGAGGGTGGAGGCAGACCAAGTCCCCGGGCACAGACACCCCAGGCAGAGGGTGGACGCAGACCAAGTCCCTGTGCACAGACACGCCAGGCAGAGGGTGGACGCAGACCAAGTCCCCGGGCACAGACACCCCAGGCAGAGGGTGGAGGCAGACCAAGTCCCCGGGCACAGACACCCCAGGCAGAGGGTTGACGCAGACCAAGTCCCCGGGCACAGACACGCCAGGCAGAGGGTGGAGGCAGACCAAGTCCCCGGGCACAGACACCCCAGGCAGAGGGTGGAGGCAGACCAAGTCCCCGGGCACAGACACCCCAGGCAGAGGGTGGACAAAGACCAAGTCCCCGGGCACAGACACGCCAGGCAGAGGGTGGAGGCAGACCAAGTCCCTGGGCACAGACACCACAGGCAGAGGGTGGAGGCAGACCAAGTCCCCGGGCACAGACACCCCAGGCAGAGGGTGGAGGCAGACCACGTCCCCGGGCACAGACACCCCAGGCAGAGGGTGGAGGCAGACCAAGTCCCCGGGCACAGACACCCCAGGCAGAGGGTGGAGGCAGACCAAGTCCCCGGGCATAGACACGCCAGGCAGAGGGTGGAGGCAGACCAAGTCCCCAGGCACAGACACGCCAGGCAGAGGGTGGAGGCAGACCAGGTCGCCGGCACAGACACCCCAGGCAGAGGGTGGAGGCAGACCAAGTCCCCGGGCACAGACACCCCAGGCAGAGGGTGGACGCAGACCAAGTCCCCGGGCACAGACACGCCAGGCAGAGGGTGGACGCAGACCAAGTCCCCGGGCACAGACACGCCAGGCAGAGGGTGGAGGCAGACCACGTCCCTGGGCACAGACACCCCAGGCAGAGGGTGGAGGCAGACCACGTCCCTGGGCACAGACACCCCAGGCAGAGAGTGTGGACGCAGACCAAGTCCCTGGGCACAGACACACCAGGGGAGCTCTAGAAACCTTCAGTCAGAGCGAGTGTCCGAGGACAGAGAGGCCGAGTGCAGGGGCCAGGGCGTGCGGCCCGCGGGATGCAGTTCGCAGGCTCGGGGTTTAATTTACATGTGGTAACATGCTACAGGAGGATTCAAGTAGAACAAGACATAGCTGAATTTGCCCATTGGTTAAAAAAAAAAAAAAAGATGTGTATATATGTTTATCCTGTGCTGTTTATAACAAGAAGGACTAGAAACAAACTAACATCCCAACAGTACGGACAGGACGTCCAGACAACAGCCTGCCCAGCGGCCCTCACAGATGATGCCACACAAGTGTTGTTAGGGGCGTATGCCAAGATTTATGACACAAAAGAGAAGGACACACATCCACACTGTGAAACCAGTTTTTAAAGCCCATATATTGAGGCTGAAAATCTAGACAGGGGAGGGGAGGTGGTGTGGGGTGGATGGGGGGGGACAGAGACTCGGGGGTGGTGAACACACCATGCAGTGCGCAGAGATAGCTGCCAACTGGGCACCTGAAACCCGGTTAATATTTTAACCAGTGTCACTCCAATAAATCCAATAGAAAAGAAATAAAAGGGAAAATCTAGGAAGATAAACAGGAATCTCTCAGGAGCAGTTACCTCTCAGTGCTGGGACTGTGAGAAACCGTTTTCTCATTTTATTTATCTGCATTTTATTACTTTGCAAAGAACATGACTTGTGAAATGAAACCAGCACAGAGCTCCAGAGCCACCTTGTTCCACTTGTGGAGAAAACAGACACGTGGGCACAGAGACTGTTGCTGACGTGGAAACTTCCGGGGAGGTGGGAGCAGAGGCTGTCAGACACGTGCCCTGGGGGCGCTGGCACAGCAGGCCGGCTGTCACCCCACAACCACAGGACAGGCAACAGGGTCCCCACCACATCAGGGTGCAAGAGCACAGAACCACCAGCGGCTGGTGCCAGGGCCCCAAGGGCAGGTGGGGAGGGACCCGTGGGAGGCTTCGAGGGCAACTAGCAGAAGGGGCTCAGGGCACCGCCAGTGGCTGCCGTCACCTTCTCCACGGCCCTGGGACAGAGCAGCAAGGCAGCTCAGGGAGGCGACACAACCGCCAAGGCAAGGAAGCTGGGCGGTCGCACCTGGACTCAGTCTGGACTCGGTCGGGCCCGCCCTCTGCACGACTCGGGCTCAGCAAAGGGCCCGGCCTCAGTGGAAAGCTGTCCCCAGAACGCCCGCGCCTTGCGGGGAAAAGCCACCGGTGCTGAGTGAAGCACGTGCTTCCCAGGAGAGAAAGGAGAGGCAGGGTGGCTGCCGCTGGGCTCCTCAGCTGCTGCCCCCCACCCGGCCGGCCCCCCACCTGGCCGGCCCCCCACCCGGCCGGCCCCCCTCCAGCAACACCCAGCCTGGCAAGGGGCAGCTCCCACCACTGGGAGGGCCTCAGACGACGATCCGGGAATGAACAGGACACAGGGCCCGAGAGCCGAGACCCGCCTGGGTGGCCAGCACCCCATCCCGGCCCTGCCTGCTGCACTGCCGTCTGGGCCTGGCTGTGGCCTTGGGGAAGGTCAGAGGTCAGCCGCGTACGCAGCGAGGGCTGGGCTGGCACACACACCCCTGGTGAAGCTACAGCGCCAGCCAGCATGCCTGGTGTTTGCAGGAGACTCTCCTGGTCTCCTGTGTTCTGTGGACATCAGCGCTGTCCGCCCTACGCTCCACACCCGCCCCTGGCCCAGAGGCACGCGCTCCAAGCTGCCTCAAGGTAACACGCCTACTCTGCTGCCTTTCTGGTCTCTCGACACCTCTGACTGCCCACCACGAGCCCCTCACCCTCCGCACACAGCCCCCCAGCTCCAGTGAGACGGGACCCTGAGACTTGTGGCTCCCACAGGACAGGAAGCCCCACACGGCCACGCAGGCCCGCCGTGCCCACTTCCTGCAGTGCCCGTGCTCCCACGGCTGATGTGAGGCTCCTTCCTTCCAGGACCAGACGTGCCAGACCACCCATCAGCTCCTCTTCGGGAGGGACCGGGAGCCTGCCTTCCTCTGACGGACGAAGCCCTCCTCCAGACGCACAATGTCCCCTCCGGCCAGCACCTCTGTGTCCTGCACCCAAATCCTCCCTCCTTCCCTGGCTCCTCTCTGTTTCAGTCAAACGCATCCTCCAGCAGTTTCCCGGAGCAGGGATGCGGAAGACACGTTCTCTGAGACTGTGCACATCCCCAAACCCTCCCGTCTGCGCTCCCACCAGCCTGGCAGCTTGACAGGGACAGAGCTCGAGCTGGAAACGGTCCTGAGGCGCTGAACGCACTGCGCTCTGCGGGAACCCCGGGCGCTGCCAGGAAACCAGGCTCCCAACGCCCAGATGTTCCGAGACGTCACAGCTGCATGCCTGGCTGAGGGACATGCTCGCTGCTGCACTGGACACTGGTCATCAGGAAGAGGACATGTTCAGTCTGGGGAAACGTGCCTGATGTCATTACTGTCCCCTTCCCCCCACTCTTCGCTGCTCCTGGACAGCTCCTCGTGTCTGAAGGGGGACACGGGGACAGAGCCTCTGCTTCCATGACTCCCTGTTGGCTCCACGTGTCTCTGTCCACTTCCCGGGCGGTCTCCTCGGCCCTCCCGAGACTGGACGTGGCCATGACTGGCCGTCCACTCCACTTCCTGGGCGGTCTCCTCGGCCCTCCCGAGACTGGACGTGGCCCTGACTGGCTATCCACTCCACTTCCCGGGCGGTCTCCTCGGCCCTCCCGAGACTGGACGTGGCCCTGGCTGGCCGTCCACTCCACTTCCCGGGCGGTCTCCTCGGCCGTCCCGAGACTGGACGTGGCCCTGACTGGCCGTCCACTCCACTTCCTGGGCGGTCTCCTCGGCCGTCCCGAGACTGGACGTGGCCCTGACTGGCCGTCCACTCCACCTCCTTTCCCCACGTCCCCTTGCTCCGCAGGGGCTGCCACACAGCTCCTGCTGCTGCAGGTCACACCCCTCCTCGCCCGAGGGAGCTCCTGAGCCCTGCCGACGTGTGCCCCGAACAACACTCCCTCTAACGGCTCTGACCCCTCCCTCGTGTGGCCTCTGCCTGTTCTGTTGGGGACCCGGGTGTCGGGGGCTCTGTACGAATGACGGGGCTGTGGCCACAGGCTTCCCAGGAGCTGGGTGCTTGGACGCCAGGGCCTCTGCGCCCCCTTCCTGTGCTGGTCCCAGGCCCCAGCGGGGCCCCCTGACCCCCAGCTCAGTGGACGGCGGTCACACTGCAGAACCCAGCTGAGTGGGGGATGAAGTCTGGTAATCTCAGCATCAGTTATGCATAAATTCACTTAACCCCCCTCAAAAGTGGACCGCTCACCCACCATCTGCTGAGGAAACGTCTTCTGCTGGGTGGAGGAAGGGGGCACGTGGGCTCTGCTGCCCAGTGGGCCAAGCTCCAACCCCACTCTGTTCTGCCTCACGCGCCACTCCAGGCATCTGACGCCGCAGTGCCTGGGCTTTCTGAAGACACGTGGCATAAATCGAGTGGCTCAAGGCCTTCCCTCCCCCAAATCAGCACTCAGTGTCCTGGGGTCAGGTCCGGCAGCGCCCAGTGTCCTGGGGTCAGGTCCGGCAGTGCCCCGTGTCCTGGGTCAGGTCCGGCAGCGCTCAGTGTCCTGGGGTCAGGTCCAGCAGTGCCCAGTGTCCTGGGGTCAGGCCCGGCAGCACTCAGTGTCCTGGGGTCAGGTCCGGCAGCATTCAGTGTCCTGGGGTCGGGTCCAGCAGCGCCCTATGTCCTGGGTCAGGTCCGGCAGCGCCCCGTGTCCTGGGGTCAGGTCCGGCAGCGCCCAGTGTCCTGGGGTCAGGCCCGGCAGCATTCAGTGTCCTAGGGTCGGGTTCGGCAGCGCCCCGTGTCCTGGGGTCGGGTCCGGCAGCGCCCAGTGTCCTGGGGTCGGGTCCGGCAGCGCCCAGTGTCCTGGGGTCGGGTCCGGCAGCGCCCAGTGTCCTGGGGTCAGGTCCGGCAGCGCCCAGTGTCCTGGGGTCAGGTCCGGCAGTGCCCCGTGTCCTGGGGTCAGGTCCAGCCCCGTGTCCTGGGGTCAGGTCAGGCAGCGCCCGTGTCCTGGGGTCAGGTTCGGCAGCATTCCGCTCCATGCACCCAGCAGGCGATTGTGACGCTGGCCCCCCCCCCAGCCCCTCCCCACAGGAGCTCCCGCCTCACAAACCCCTCCCTCACTGCACCTGGCCACGTTTGGCCCAGGCTCCACCTGTGCTCCCTGGTCAGCCAGACCTCACCTTTCCATCCTCCACACCCCCAAAATGGCCCTGGAAAAAGTCTAGCTACACCATGTTCCACTTCCGCACTCTTCCAAGGCCGTGGCTTTGCCTAACGACCGCCCAATAAGGGCCCACCTCCACTGGACTCCCCCCAGCGAGGCGTGGAGCTCCCCTCTGCTCTCGGTCCTGGACGACACAGCCACCACCACCACCACCGGAGAAGGCTGGGTAAGCAGGCAAAACAAATCCACAGAAAGGAAGAGAAAGAAACTAAAGATAAATGGGAAAACAGATGAAACAGGAAAAAAAATACAACAGAACTCAACAGAGTCAAAAGTTAGCGATTTGCAGTAGGACAAAGTTGCTAGATGGCTGGTAATACCGAGTAAGAAAGAGAAGAAAAAGGGTTATCGCCCCAGACTCCACATGCACCACACATTGTGAGAGTCGGACCAGACGTCTGAGGATGGAAGAGACCCTGCGAGGACCGGCTACTTCCGGCTGGAAGGGCCGCAGGCGGGTGACGGAGCTGTCCTTTCCGTGTTAACCCTTCCTGTCGCGTGTATGTTACATGTTAAGGAAGACTCCTGCGTGTTGGAAATCCTGGCCCGTCTTCATTTTCTTCTTTATCCTAAGGAATCTATTATCTTCTTTGAACATTCTGCACTGAAAAAAAAAAAAAAATCTCAAAAACCACAACTAAAATCATTCTTTTTTTTTTTTTTTTTTTTGCATTTTTCTGAAGCTGGAAACAGGGAGAGACAGTCAGACAGACTCCCGCATGCGCCCGACCGGGATCCACCCGGCACGCCCACCAGGGGGCGACGCTCTGCCCATCCTGGGCGTCGCCATGTTGCGACCCTCCTGGGTGTCGCCATGTTGCGACCAGAGCCACTCTAGCGCCTGGGGCAGAGGCCACAGAGCCATCCCCAGCGCCCGGGCCATCTTTGCTCCAATGGAGCCTTGGCTGCGGGAGGGGAAGAGAGACAGAGAGGAAGGCGCGGCGGAGGGGTGGAGAAGCAAATGGGCGCTTCTCCTATGTGCCCTGGCCGGGAATCGAACCCGGGTCCTCCGCACGCTAGGCCGATGCTCTACCGCTGAGCCAACCGGCCAGGGCTAAAATCATTTTTCACAGTGACATCCTGAGTGTGCCCCGGGGTCACGGGCAGCACACACGTGTGCCACCTCCACTGTGGTCAGCGCTGACAGGGGGGCCTGGCCAGTGGACGCAGGAGAACAAATTGAAAGGAAGAAGTAAAAAAACGGGCTTTATCTGCAAACAGCACTAGTATTTACATTTTTAAAAAAATTTTAAATTGCAGATCAGAATCTAAAAAAAAAAAATTCTGCTGGCACTAAAAGTATATTTAGCAGAATCCAAGACACAAAGTTACTGTATTAAAAATATATTATGTTTCTTATGTACCGACTGGCAGCCAATATCGGAAAGTGAAATTTTTAAAAAACATCTATTCAAAATAGCATCAAAAATATGTAACACTTGGGATTAAATTTATCAGGAGGTGCACAAGAAAGGCCTCTCTATAAAAAGGGACGTTAGAAAGAGCTGTTTGGGGGGCTGTCCGCGGGAGCCAGCACACGGGAAGTGCTGTCTGAGCCCTCCAGGTGCCCTCTGCCGGGCGCAGGGCAGTGCACGCAGGTAAGAATTCTGGAGGCTGCGTGCATCTGAGGGAGTCCCTGCAGGCCCGTCCAGGTGCCCTCCGCCGGGCGCAGGGCAGTGCACGCAGGTAAGAATTCTGGAGGCTGCGTGCATCTGAGGGAGTGTCTGCAGGCCCGTCCAGGTGGCCTCCGCCGGGCGCAGGGCAGCACACGCAGGTAAGAATTCTGGAGGCTGCGTGCATCTGAGGGAGTCCCTGCAGGCCCGTCCAGGTGCCCTCCACCGGGCACAGGGCAGCACACGCAGGTAAGAATTCTGGAGGCTGCGTGCATCTGAGGGAGTGTCTGCAGGCCCGTCCAGGTGCCCTCCGCCGGGCGCAGGGCAGCATACGCAGGTAAGAATTCTGGAGGCTGCGTGCATCTGAGGGAGTCCCTGCAGACCCGTCCAGGAGCCCTCCGCCGGGCGCAGGGCAGCACACGCAGGTAAGAATTCTGGAGGCTGCGTGCATCTGAGGGAGTGTCTGCAGGCCCGTCCAGGTGCCCTCCGCCGGGCGCAGGGCAGTGCAGGCAGGTAAGAATTCTGGAGGCTGCGTGCATCTGAGGGAGTCCCTGCAGGTGGCCTCCGCCCGGGCTTCCGTGCAGGACAGTCCCTGAGCGCAACCACGTCCTCAGTTCTGCCGAGGTTTCCTGGGTCCAAGTCCTGCAGGTCTTTGCTGACGTCAGGTGGCAATAACAGAGTTCATGGTCACGACATCGTCGTCATCTCACAGGTCAATGGCCCCGGTTTGAATTCGGCACATTCCCTGCCGGTGGCTTTCCCCGGGGGATGCAGGACAGAGCTGCCCATGGCCTTCTATAAAAACAAAGCCGGCGGGCGCTGCTCCAGACCTACTAAATCTCTACACTGCTGGAATATTTCATCTCAGGATTGTTTTCTCTATAAAATGACACTCATCCACTTGATGAGTCGGATGGTAACACCCACTGACTTCTTTGAAAATAGGATCAACCATGATCTTTACAGATATTCTGTCTAATTTTTTAATTCCCTTTTATCTTTGTTCTGATGCCACAGAAACAACGCAGCTTCCTCGACAGTGCATTATTATTTATAACCACCACTCTGGCAGTTCAGACTTAGACATTTTCAGGAGGAAATTAACAGAAGCCAGTTAGTGTCTGTGGTCTGTGGGCAGGGCTGTTTGCTCTGAGGCCTGCCTGCAAGGGACGTGCAACCATAGGCCAGCGTGCGCGTGCTCCACCAGGCGAGGACACGGTCAGAGGCTCAGAAAATAGATACAGACACACTAAAACCACTCTCTTTAAAATACAAAATGTTGCTGCAAACAATGGGATGGAGAACCGCAAAGGATTAGAAGGGTCAGTACGGCTAGGCTGTCAGTTCTCTCCAAACGGATCTACAAACTCAACACAAACACCCATAAAACTCACAACTGTTTTTATAGACACTGATGACCAATTTCTAAAGTACTGTACAGAAAAGAAACTAAACGACCTTTAATGAAACACATTTGGGAGACCGGCAATGCCAGGTGCAAGACTTACTGCCACACTACAGCCATCGAGGAAGTACCGTATCAGCGTAAGGGTCACTGTGCCTCCACGGAGTAAGACAGATGCAGAGACAGACCACCACATATGCACTAAAATTTATCTGACAAAAAGTGTTCAAAGTGAAAAGAGGAACTTTTCCAAAAAGTGTTAAAGCTTGATCAAAGAGGGGGAAGAAGTGAACCTTGGCTCCAGCCTCAGATTAGACACGAGATGGACCCGAAAGCGCACGTGGGACGTGAACGGCAAAGCTTCCAGAAGAAAACGTAAGGAAGCTGACTGGCGGCCGTGAGCTGGGCAAGGCTTCCCGAGAGCACAGACACACACACACACACACACACACACACACACACACACCCGCCGTAAACGGACACACTGACAACCTGGGCTTCAGCAACAGCAAGCGCACCAGGGAGACACCAGGCTGCCCGTCACTCCTCACGGGGGTTCAGATGTCAGAGGGTTGCGGACGTTTTCTAAGAACAGCTCAACTGAAGAGGATATGGCGTTATTTCTGGGACAGTCTCTTTTTCTTGGCATTCTTTATTTCTATTATTCCCTGCATATGAGTTATACTTTCTCGTTTCTTTACATAGCTGATCATTTTTGTTGAACACCAGACGTTTCACGTAACACCCTGCGGCAGCCCTGGGAACCAGGACCCTCCTCTCCCCAGGGTCTGCTGCTACTGTTGTTATTGCTCATCCGCTGGGAGACTTTCCTGAACGATTCTGTCATGTCCGTGCCTTTGCTGCGCGTTCCTCAGTTAGTTCAGCCGTAGCAAATACAAAGTTAAATCACCGTGAGACACTACGTCACACCCACTGAACTAGCTAAGATCACAAAGACAGACCAGAGGTGAAGAAATGGGAACCTCACACAGTGCGGAGGAGCAGCCGCTGTGGAAAACAGATCAGCAGTTCCTGAAAAGGGTAAATAAAGAGTTACCATGTGACCCAGCAATTCCACTCTAGGTATTCACCCAAGAGAGTGCAAGACATACATCCACACAAGAACAGACATGAATGCTCACAGCAGCGCTGTTTATAACAGCCAAGACTGGAGACAACCCAAGTGTCTTATCAACTGATGGATGAACGGGTAGAGAAAACGTAGTCTATCCATCCAATGCATTATTATTCACCCAAAAAGGGGGAATAAGGTAGCGAGACATGCTACAGTATGGGGCATGTCATACTGTAGCATGTCATGCCTGAAAGGATTACATTAAGCGACAGAAGCCAGACTCGAAGTTTCTGGGTAGTGTGACTCACTTACATGCAATACCCAGAGCAGGCAAAGCCACCCCAAGAAGGAGGAAGCACCGGCCACAGAGACCAGGGGAAGGGGAAGGGAGAGGGCCTGACAGGTGCAGGATCTCCTCTGGGTCAGAAAACGTTCTCAAGTCAGATCAGGGCGACAGGTGCACAATCGTGGGAATATACTAAGAAGCACTGAATCATATACTTTAAAACAGTCCATTTTATGGAATATGAACTATATATTTCAACAATTTTTTAAAAATTAAGAAAATGAAAAGCCACGCCACAGACTAGTGAAACTATTGGCAAGATCTATACTTGATCAAGGACATGTATCCAGAATCCATAAAGAACTCTCAAAAATCAGTAACAAGCCTGACCAGGCGGTGGCGCAGTGGATAGAGCGTCGGACTGGGACGTGGGGGACCCAGGTTCAAGATCCCGAGGTTGCCAGCTTGAGCGCGAGCTCATCTGGTTTGAGCAAGGCTCATCACCAAAGTCTCTGGCTCGAGCAAGGGGTCCCTCGGTTTGCTGAAGCCCCCCAGTCAAGGCACATATGAGAAATCAATCAATGAACAACTAAGGAGCTACAATGAAGAATTGATATTTCTCATCTCTCTCCCTTCCTGTCTGTCTGTCCCTATCTGGCCCTCTCTCTGACTCTGTCTCTGCCACATACACAAAAAAAATCAGTAACAAAAAGAAAACCAACCACCCACCTGACCAGCAGTGGCACAGTGACTCAAGTGTCGACCTGGGATATACTAAAAAGGTAACATGTCATGATCAAGGGGGGTTGATCCCAGGAATGCAAGGTTGGTTTAGCACTTGGGTGGGGTGGGGTGGGGGGACACATCAACATACTAACTATATTAGCAGACTATTGAATAAAAACCTTATCATCAGCCCAATAAATGCAGAAAAGGCAATTTGGTAATATTCACACCTCATCGATGACTTTTTTTAAAAGCCTCCACAAAAAAGAAACAAAAGGAAACTTTCTCAACCTGAGAAACAGCATCTCCCAAGATCCTAAAACTAACATCATACTTAAGGCTGAAAAACGGAAGGCCTGCACAGTCTCTAAGACTCCCTCTGAGACTGGACTCCAGGCAAGCAGGGGCCGGCCCACCCCTCCTGCTCGACCCTGAGCTGGAGGTCTCAGCAGTGCAACCAGGGGGGAAGCGGAAACAAGACGGACAGTGAGTGAGTCCAGTACAAAGCGTAAGGAGAAAACTGAAAGCAAATAAATTCTAAAATTTATATGAAAACCCAAAGTAACAAAGAGTCAAGACAATCTTTTAAGAAAAACATCGAAAGGCTTCCTATCTCATTTTAAAAGTTATTAAGGTTACAGTAACTCTGGCACTACCTCACGAGCAAAGAGACAGGCACACGGATCACTGGAGAAGAACAGTCTAGAAACAGTCCTGTGAATATAAAGTCAACAATGTTCATCAAAAGTACCAAGGTAATACAAGGAGAAAAGAGTAATTTTCAACAAATAGACATCTGTATTTAAAAAAAAAAAAAGTTAAGTGACTCCACTCTAACCACACTACATACAAAAATCAGCATGAAAGCAGGTTACCGAGAAGGTTTCTAAAAGCTGAGCTAGGCAGACACAAAAAGCACAAACCACCAGAGACAAGCACTGACAAAAAAGACTTGAAACTAAAAGCTTTTCCTTCTGAAAAGGCACCGCTAGGAGAAGGGAAAGGCCAGCGGCACGCTGCGAGAGGACTCACCGTGCAGCGGGCGGGTTCTGTGGGACGCACTCAGGACTCTCACAACGCAGTAACGAGACGACAGACAGCCCACTGGAAAGCGGGCCCAGGACTGACAAGGCCCTTCACAGAGGAAGACACATGGACTTGAAGAAAGTCGTGCAGGAGCAGACATGCAGACCACTCGTCGCTGGAGCAGCGGACGGAAGAGCACCGTGAGCCGCACTGACCACACAGCCGCCACCGGTGATGGTCAGGGGCTGCGGAGGGCTGCCCAGGGCGCCGTCAGCTAACAGACTGCCCCTCCGTCTTGCCACCACGCGTGTCCACCAACGCGGACAAAGCCAGCGGCCACGCTGCACTGTGCTCTGCGGAGAGGCCGCGTGGCGGGACTGAGGCAGGCCTCGCTCCGTCCAGGGGCTCAGGAGGAAGTCGGGACGGGCGGACTGCACCCACACACAGCACAGGCCAGCACCCTCTCTGGAGCACCGTGCTTCTCAGGGAGCGAGGAGGGGGTCCTCTGAAAACCCCTTCTCTATTGCCAGGTGGCTACAAAGAGTGATCGCTTTCACTTGTAATAATACCAATGTAATCCAGAATTAGGACGGAGGCAGCTTGTTCATCGTAAATCCGTATCTGAGGCTGAAAGGAGAGGCCCCCACAGGCTGCGGCGATTATCCCCTCTCCCAGCCTCCTTCCCAAAGGCAAGAGCTTTGAACACAGGGAGCCTGTGCAGGAATTCATGTGCGTCCGCCGACAGGCCATCGGCTGTGTGCAGGAGCAGAGGAGCAAAGGGTGGAACGGACTGGGGCAGAGCTCCGACTCCCTGGGAGCCCAGCCAAGGACTGAGGTCTAAACCAAGTTCCTCCTACGGAAGGAGGGCCCTTCCCGACCTGCCACGCTCCCACACTAACACCACACCCCAGGGAAATGGCAGAAAAGGATGTCATTAATAAATTTATTTCAACTTTCTTTTCAATGGTGCTGAAAAGTAGATGCAAATCCAGCTGTAATTAGGTTTAAAAATTCCATTCCATGGAATAATCAGACTTCAAAAAACTCAATTTTAGTTTTAATCAGATTTTAACAAGGATATTAAGTCCACTGCATTTAGAAAGGGGGAAAACTGTGAATTTAACACAAAATGTATTCAAGCTTAGCCCTGGGAGATAATTAAATAAAATTAATTTGGCAAGGGCTGTCAGTAAATGGAAGCGCTCCAAACAGTGGCTGTATCTGATGGAGACAGGACGCCCCTTCCCGCACGGCCGGGCGCGGGCTCAGCCCCCAGCACGGAGGGACGGGCCCTGTTCACACTGCAGGAGACGGGACTCGGACACAGTCGCAGTCAGGAGGTCCGGGGAGCCCGGGAGAAGGGGCTGGGCAGGTGTGGGGCTCACACCCCCAGGAGGGGCCTGGGGGCCAAGCAGGGAAGGGGACAGAGGCCTACCGGGCTGCAGGCAGATGTGCAACGCCTGCGTCTCCGCTCCGGCACGGGCAGCTGGGGCCAGGCCCCACCCCAGCACCCTCACGGGCCCAGCCATCAGGAGGACGAAACAAGGCGCCCCCGCCCAGGTCTGCTGACCCCCCACCTCACGGAAAGACTGTCTTCCCTCCCAGAAGGCTCCCCGGCCCCCCTGGTCTGCTCCCCCAGCCCCGCCCCTCTCCGTGGCCCAGAAGCTATGTCAGCGTGGGGCAGGACCACCCTCATCTCGTCTCTGTGGCAACTCCAGCTCGGCATCTGCCGCGTAGCAGTCGGTAATGGCTCCACATCTGTGCTCTCACCTACGAGAAGACGGCAGGGCAGAAATGAGCGTTTCTCGACCCTGCGAGCAAACTGGTAAGGCCTCATGCTTCCGACTCGTACCTCGAGAGTCAGGCGCCCTCGGGGGCACCGGTCCCCTCAGTAAGACTCACTGTCCACGGCTATCACACCAGGACAGGCACCGAACCCAGGACTCAGACACCCAGGTCACTTCCACAGCCACCCTCAAACGAGGTCACGTCCCGTGACTGGATTCTCCCCAACCAGAAATGAGGAGAGAAAGCAACTGTCACGACCCTGCGTTTGTAGAAAGCCCCAGGAAAACAGAAGCTGGAGGGAAGAGAGAAAGCAGGGCTCTGAGCTGGCTGGTCAGCCCTATTCCCTAAAGCAGGCGTCGGCACTACCTGGCCTGCAGACCCAACCAGTGCACCCCTATTTTACAAGGTTTCAGTGGAACGTAGCACACCCACTAGTCACACACTGCCTGTGGCAGCTCTACCACAGGGACAGCCAATGGCCCCGGCTCTGTCCTGGTGTCTCAGGTTAGCACGGAAAGTCCTACCACCCAGCCCAAGGAAAGGCCCTACTCCATGCTACAAAGGCAGAGCTGACTGCTAGCAACAGAGACCACATGGCCGAAAAGCCCCAAATATTTACTACCTGACTCTTCATAGAAAAACTTGCAGCCTTGACCCTACATCCATCCCGTCACAGGTACCACTGTTAAGTCAGAAAGAAAACCTCGCCTACTACACGGATGAGACAAGAGAAAGTACACTGTAACCAAAGGCCTTTCTGCCCTAAAGACTCAAGGTGAGGTGACTTTAGTAGCGACCCCTACTGGGCCATCTATGACACTGCAGCTGAGCCCTAGTAAACAATAAAAATGCCCAAATCAAAAGAAATACCAGTAATAGCTACCGTGACTCAACTCAGTTTAGTAAAAAAACAAATCTAATTTTCCCATAAAAGTCCATTTAAAAAATGAGCTTTGACTTCAAGGAGGCTACTCTCAAGCCAGCAAAGCTACAACTTACCTATTCTAAAAGATGAGTGATACTGCCTATTGAAACTACAATCTTAAAAGAAAAAACACTCCCAAGACCTAACCACAGTGAACTCTAGCAATACAGAAAAAGCAGAAGCCAGAAGGAGCAAACGAGAAAACGGAAAATTGCGTCTAAATGTCCTCCACATAGACTCATAAACGATTCCTATCAGCTCAAAAGCAGACAAACAGCAGTGCTCTGAAAAATTACATGAGGCGGAAGCCGCTGCCCCCCACCCCACCGTGGGAGTACTGTTTGGTTCTGTGAAACTGAAGAGTAGTTTGCACGTAATAAAAAATTAATTGCTAATCTTCTAACTCGGCCGTCTCCGCGAACAAGATAGTATTGTGTTGCCACCTCAGAAGTTAAACCGTCCTCTCCCAAGTAATCACTGTCTCACTCCACACCGCAGAGCCTCCGCCACCAAAGGGCACATCCCAGTGCCGGCAGAAAGGGCTCGGCCCGAGCAAAGGCAGGCAGGTCAGTCCCCAGCAGGCCAGCAGGCTCGCCAGAGCTCGGCTGGGAGCCACCGGGTCTCGACCAGCTGCCACCAGCTGGTAGGCTGCATGCCCGCCTATGTGCCCAGTGCTGCTGGGGCTAAACGGGTGGGCAGTCCCCAGAAGAAGCCTGTGAGTGCCAGCAGGAGGGTGCTCAGCTCACAAAGACACAGGATCCAGCCGCATGGCACCATGTGACTGGCCAGATGGACGGAGCTATGGAGGGCAGAGCCCACTGTGTGCTGGGACCAGCCAGGCAATCCGACGAGGGCAGCACAAACTCACTGCACGACCTTGGCTAGTGAGTCCCTCTTGGACTCTCTGGGTCTTCCTCCACCAAGTGGAGGCAACTCCCTGCTCTGTCCACAGAGTTGGGAGGGAGAGCGAGGGAGACAGGAAGCAGGAGCGGGTTCTGCAGCTCCAGAGCAACCCAATCCCCCAGGTGACTGCAGCCTGGAACAGAGCCGTCCTGCCCGCAGGTGACGCTCTCTTCAAAGCAAGACTGTCCTTGAACAGACAAGCTCTGCAGCCTCTTCTCAGCCACCACTGTCCAGGGCAGAGAAAATGTCTGGCCATCTGCTCTCTCAACATTATTTTAATCCAGCAAAGACACAATCCAGGTTTGTCTCCAACCAAGTTAGATGCTCCCACACACTGCGGGAGCGTCTCCACCCTCATGAGCCCACAGAGGCTCCCGCTCCTCCGTGACGTGGAAGACTGCCTGTCGACAGACTGCGAGGTCAGGAGCTGCGCTGTGCACCCCCACCTCAGAGCCAGCCCGAGGTCGGCAGATGGCCGGTCCTCAAATAAATGTGCAAAGAATAAACACATGACTGGCATTCCCCACATCACAGTTCCATCAACAGGTGACTGGGGCAGGAGGGAGCGAGCCTTGGCCTGAACGGAAAGGGAAGGACAGACCAGAAAGAGCCTCGCCCTGAAGACAGGCAGATGCAGGAAGAGCCACCACCTCCGTCGACTGGTCACCCCACTACTTGACTGGCACCCCGCCCTGGCCCAAACTTCATGGGGAACCCTCGCCCAGTAGGAGCACCACCCCTGCCCTGCGATACCAGGCTTGGAAACCTGCATGAGTGGTCAGCACGTGGACGGGCAGCAGCAGGGCCCCGCCGAGGCCCAGGGCCGTCACAGTGAGCGGAGGAGAGGAAACAGGGCCACACTCTGTGGTTATGCCCCACCTGTCCCCTGCAGGATTGAGTCCAAACTCCTCAGTGTGGGCCCACACACTGCCAGGATCGGGGGTCCCTGCCACTTCTCCGCTCGGCCAGCCCACCCCCTGCACTCCAGCCAGAGCCACCTGGAACCAGGAGACCCCTCTCAGCATGCCCTCTGGCTCGTGGGTTTGCACAAGCCGCGTCCCCTGCCTGGGACACGTTCCCAGCCTCCAGTCGGGCACCACCTGTGCCAGGAGCCAGGCCTGGCACACCTGTGCCCAGCCTGCTGGGTCTGAGAACACGGTCCTGCTGACCTCGAGCTGCGCCCTGAGAGACGGACAGACAGAAGCCACAGCTCAGTCGGGGCCGGCAGGCCTGCAGGGGGCTCTGAGCACATACCCCCGGCAGAGGAGAGGCACTTTCTGTCCTCCACAGGAAGACGTTCCCACTCTCCTCTCCAGCAGAAAGGAGGAGGCTCTTCTCATCGCCCAGCAACCACTCAGCCAATGAAAAGACACTGCACTTCCCGCTCCCAGTTTCCTCCCTGGACCACAGCCCCCTGCACGCCCCCTTTCCCCTGTGGGAGAACGTTCCCCTCCTTCGTCTTCTGGACTTGCACAGTTAATGCACTTGCACAATTAAACCTCACATCCCAAACTGCACCTCTTTGTTGTTCCTGCACAAACCCACTTTGCTGGAGAAACAGCGCCTCCCTCTGCTTAAGGCAGCACCCCAGCACTCAGCTCCGTGCCTGACACACTGCAACCCCAGCACCCAGCTCCGTGCCTGACACACTGCAACCCCAGCACCCAGCTCCGTGCCTGAAACACTGCAACCCCAGCACCCAGCTCCATGCCTGACACACTGCAACCCCAGCACCCAGCTCCGTGCCTGACACACTGCAACCCCAGCACCCAGCACCGTGCCTGACACACTGCAACCCCAGCACCCAGCACCGTGCCTGACACACTGCAACCCCAGCACCCAGCTCCGTGCCTGACACACTGCAACCCCAGCACCCAGCACTGTGCCTGACACACTGCAACCCCAGCACCCAGCTCCGTGCCTGACACACTGCAACCCCAGCACCCAGCACTGTGCCTGACACACTGCAACCCCAGCACCCAGCTCCGTGCCTGACACACTGCAACCCCAGCACCCAGCACCGTGCCTGACACACTGCAAGTGGCAGGCGCTCAAGACGTGTCACATGCGGACAAAAGGGGAAAAGGGAGTCAGCAGGCGGTAGAGCAGCCACGGGAAGAAGACACGCCTGACTGCAGACCCGACTGCCATCGGAAGAGGCGGCAGCCTCTACCCCTTCCCTCTCGTCTCGCCCAGCAGGGAGGGCCAGGTCCTCCAGCAAACGAAGGGAATCAGCTCCTGTCCTGCCCACGGCCACGGGAGGCAGTGCGCGTTTAGGAAGTGCTGGCTCGCTCACCCCTCGGAGACCAGGAGCAAACATTAATCTCTACTGCCATCTACTCCAGGAAGTCCTTTCCCATTCCGCTGAACAGCAGCCCGAGCTCCCCGACACCGTGTCTGGCCTGCCTCCCAGACCACTGCGGACAGAGCCTCGGGAGTGGACGGCCTGCCTCCCAGACCACTGCGGACAGAGCCTCGGGAGTGGACAGCCTGCCTCCCAGACCACTGCGGACAGAGCCTCGGGAGTGGACGGCCTGCCTCCCAGACCACTGCGGACAGAGCCTCGGGAGTGGACGGTCTGCCTCCCAGACCACTGCGGACAGAGCCTCGAGAGTGGACGGTCTGTCTCCTGCCTCTCACACTGTCAGGTCCAGTTCCCTGCGCCCCGCAGAAAAGGAAAGTTCTTCACCCCACTCTCCTGCGGCCCAAGGGGGCAGCAGGCTTTTCACACACACAACAGTGCCGCACAGCCCAGCCATGTCTCACAGGCTTCCGGTGGGGTCTTCCTGGGCTCAGGGACCCTCGGCATGTGGGAGGGGCTCTATTCACCCCCAAGCAGAGGGGCCCTGAGGCTCCGTGCTGGACTAGGCTGCACGCCCCTGGAGGGTACCACGTGTCTGTCAGAAACCCCGGCCTCCCCTCTCAGGTGGCTGTGAGGACCACCTCCTGCAGGCAGAGCGGACTGGGCTGTGCCCAGGCCTTGCAGACACATGTACAGACACGTACACGCCAATGTCCTGGAAAGCCTCCTGATTTCAGAGAGCCCTCGGCCTGACCCGTGGTGGCGCGTTGACCTGGAACGCTGAGGTCACCGGTCCAAAACCCTGGGCTTGCCTGGTCAAGGCACATATGGGAGTTGATGCTTCCTGCTCCTCCCCCTTCTCTCTCTCTAAAAATGAATAAACAAAATAAAATGAATTAAAGGAGAGCCCTAGGAGCTGCACACTGAAAGCTGAGACCAGAGCTTCCAAGATGCCAGAGGAAACTAGTCCCAGGTCTGTGCCGATGAGACTCCAGGGGGGGCCTCGTCATCTTCCCTCCCACATTTCAAACCCAGGTCTTCACGAATGTCACTGCCATGCCCCCACACACAGGCTCAGCATCTCCCCTCGAGGCGGGGCTCAGTCTCTGGAAAGCAGGGAAGTGACGTCACAGGCAGGGAGGTGTCTATCCAGACCAAACACAGAAAGTGGATGCCCCATCTCCCAGGAAGGCAGGAATCAGTGTCCCAAAGCCAATCTGTCCTGGTTGGTGAGCCACCTCAGCCACCAGTGGGAACGGACCTGCGCCACAGCCCCCAAAGCCACTGGGCTGACCTCCGTCTCTCCGCCGGCCCCGGGGGACTCTGTCCTGTCCTGTGGCACTCATCCTCCTCTCTTGACCCACGGGCTTTTGGCAGAAGCCCTGCCCTCATCACCAATGAACACTACCCTGCAGATTCCAGCCCGAGAGGCTGCCCTCCAGGGAGTCGGCCCTGCCATGTCCCCAGCACCCCCGCCCCAGGTGAGGCCCCCTGAAGGCCCCCAGAGCCAGGACACCTCTCGTTGGGCCTGCCTGCCCTTCATACTTCTGTGTGACAACCTCAGGAGCATGGGCCTCCCACGAGGGCAGGGGCCACAGGCCATGGCGGCAGCAGCCAGCACACAACCACCACCTGCAAGGCCCAGGCCCAGCCAGGCCTCCCGGGCCCAGCACACATTCTGCTCATGCGGCCCGAGACCAGCAGGCTGGGACAGACACTGAGGACACGCGGAGGGGTGGCCTGGGACTAGGAGTCCCACCACCAACCCACACAGACTGACATGGGACAGGGGCAAGCTTCCAGCCAAGGCTTCCAGGCCATTCCATAGACCAGGGGTTAAGACAACACGCTGCCGATAAAGCAGACAGAATTATTGACCAATAAAAGAAAGGCCTCATCCCACTGGTGTTAATGAACAAGTCATTAGGCAAACGTGCTGGAACACGGTTTATTGCCCCAGAAGTGGAGCTGATGGCACTAAATGAGGATGGGGAGGAAGACAGTTCATCCCGTCACCCCCCCCCCCCAGCTCGTTCTGCTCAGAGTCCAACTCCATCAGTCCCTGCCCCATAATCAATCACAACGGTGAGTGCCACGCTCTCGGGGAGCTCGGGGAGCCCGTCCAGGGAAGCACAGCACCTACACACGGCCTTGGGGGCCCTAAAACTCAGGTGCGAGGTCAGTCTCCCGCTCTGGCCCCAAGCTCAGCAACAGTCATGCAGCAAAATACAGATGCCGTCAAAGCCGGGGTCTCCGTGCCGACCTGGAAGTGCGCAGAGCACGGGAAGCAGACACAGCAAGCAGCCGGACAGCTGGGGAACGGGGTGATGGGAAAACCTCCAAAGACTCAGACCGGCGGCCTCTGGAAGGGAGACCAGTGTTTGCCGGGCAAGAAGAGGACTCCTTCCCGTCCAGCTGTCTCTGAATGCCACGCCTCGTGCACACATCACAGGATCAACCTGCTCAAACGCTGGGTTCCTGAGCTGGGCTCCAAGCTGCCCAAAGCTGCAGAGGCCAGGAAGCGCAGAGACGAGACTCAAAGCCAAGACCTGGTCCACGCTATCGGCTGACAGTGCACAGCAGCAAGACCTGGTCCACGCTATCGGCCCACAGTGCACAGCAGCAAGACCTGGTCCACGCTACCGGCCCACAGTGCACAGCAGCAAGACCTGGTCCACGCTACCGGCCCACAGTGCGCAGCAGCAAGACCTGGTCCACGCTACCGGCCCACAGTGCGCAGCAGCAAGACCTGGTCCACGCTATCGGCCCACAGTGCGCAGCAGCAAGACCTGGTCCACGCTACCGGCCCACAGTGCGCAGCAGCAAGACCTGGTCCACGCTACCGGCCCACAGTGCGCAGCAGCAAGACCTGGTCCACGCTATCGGCCCACAGTGCGCAGCAGCAAGACCTGGTCCACGCTACCGGCCCACAGTGCGCAGCAGCAAGACCTGGTCCACGCTATCGGCCCACAGTGCACAGCAACAAGACCTGGTCCACACTATCGGCCCACAGTGCGCCGCCAGCAAGACCTGGTCCTCGCTACCGGCCCACAGTGCACAGCAGCAAGACCTGGTCCACGCTATCGGCCCACAGTGCACAGCAGCAAGACCTGGTCCACGCTATCGGCCCACAGTGCACAGCAGCAAGACCTGGTCCACGCTATCGGCCCACAGTGCACAGCAGCAAGACCTGGTCCACGCTACCGGCCCACAGTGCACAGCAGCAAGACCTGGTCCACGCTACCGGCCCACAGTGCAAGCAGCAAGACCTGGTCCACGCTACCGGCCCACAGTGCACAGCAGCAAGACCTGGTCCACGCTACCGGCCCACAGTGCACAGCAGCAAGACCTGGTCCACGCTACCGGCCCACAGTGCAAGCAGCAAGACCTGGTCCACGCTACCGGCCCACAGTGCACAGCAGCAAGACCTGGTCCACGCTACCGGCCCACAGTGCACAGCAGCAAGACCTGGTCCACGCTATCGGCCCACAGTGCACAGCAGCAAGACCTGGTCCACGCTATCGGCCCACAGTGCACAGCAGCAAGACCTGGTCCACGCTATCGGCCCACAGTGCACAGCAGCAAGACCTGGTCCACGCTACCGGCCCACAGTGCACAGCAGCAAGACCTGGTCCACGCTACCGGCCCACAGTGCAAGCAGCAAGACCTGGTCCACGCTACCGGCCCACAGTGCACAGCAGCAAGACCTGGTCCACGCTACCAGCCCACAGTGCACAGCAGCAAGACCTGGTCCACGCTACCGGCCCACAGTGCAAGCAGCAAGACCTGGTCCACGCTACCGGCCCACAGTGCACAGCAGCAAGACCTGGTCCACGCTACCGGCCCACAGTGCACCAGCAGCAAGACCTGGTCCACGCTACCGGCCCACAGTGCACCAGCAGCAAGACCTGGTCCACGCTACCGGCCCACAGTGCGGCAGCGGTCTCTGACAGGCCAGACAGACACGACCTCTGTAGCCCCAGTCCTGGGAGCTCTCCCAGGGAAACACAAACAGCTGGTTCCACCCACAAAGCACCAGAAGGCATAGGCAGAGCGTCCAGAGAGGCCTGCTGCTCCCCACACCACCTCCCGCCCCCATCCGGCCTCTCCAGACTCGGACGTGAAGGGGGCAGCCACCTAAACAGAAGCTTTCAGGGCGCCCACCCCACGGGCGGCTGGCCACTTCCAGGGTGGGCACTCGGACAACTCGATGCACCAGGCCCAGCAGAGCGGACGGACCGGACTCCCCCGGGGGCGCAGGGAGGGGCTGGTGAGCAGCCAAGCCTGGAGCCGGCACCGTAAGACTGAGAAGTAACGGAGGCGGCAGGGCAGCCGGGCACCTGGTAGGGCTGCTCAGTCTGGCACGGACTCTTCCAGAGCAGCGGCTTTCCACCGCCGGTCCGCAGACCACGGCGGTCCACCAGGAATTCTGCGCAGGTCCACAGAGCTAACCCCTGACTCTGTACGCGGATCACAAGCCTGGTTACTACAGATTCTGGTCTTCACATGTCAGGTGGTCCTGGAGCTCGTTTCTCTTCTGCGTCCCCTACAACCCCGCAGCCACGTGGCCGCTCTGAGCAAGCGCAGTCAGACGAGGTCGCAGAGCGGCAGCAGCCAGAGGGCAGGAGCGAGGCTGCCGGACGCTGCTCCCTACACACCCTGCTGCCTGAGCTTCCGCAGCCAGCGGGCAGAGGGCACCAGCCTCGCTGCAGACTCACACCTGACACCTCTGCGGGAAGAATGGCAGCAGTGGGAAGCTCTGCGACACTGGTCTCCCGGTTCCCTCAGGACACAGCCGTGTGCAGAACACAGTTGCCTCGTCACAACAGGGAAGCCAGTGCAAGAGGCCCCGCCCACCCTAAGCCACCACGAGCCAGACACGAGGCACAGAAACAGGGCGGCCGACGCCCTCGCCCACTCACTCACCGGGCGCTGGCACGGTGCCCTTGCCCACTCACTCACTGAGCGCTGGCACGGTGCCCGTGGACGGCAGGCAGAGAGGCTCCGGAGACAAGCCCTGATCCTGAGGCACAAGTCTCGGATGGAGAGAAAGCAGTGAAGGAAACAGACAACTTCCAGGACACAGAGAAGCAGGGACTCAGCCAGCAGGAGAAGTGGCTGTTAGAGGACAGCAGTGACCACCCAGGGACAGCAGCCTTGGTCGCTGTCCTCCGGGGGTGTGAAGAGCCGGAAACTGCCCAGAAGTCCTGGGCCAGGCGTCACGGCTGCAGGTGCGCAGGCCCGAGGGCGCGCCCTGGGGCAGGAGGCCCTCTCCAGACACCAGGCTCCAGGAGAACAGCTCCTGACGGATGAGTGTGTGCGTTCATGCACAAGCAGTAGAGGCACATGGCGAGAGCTCCGAGGCACAGGCGTACAAGACCAGAAGAAAGGGCCAGGCTCACGAGCGCCCAGAAGGAACACACGTCTCCCTCCTCACCCTCCCCACCCTCCTGCACCTCCAAAGAAACCCAACCAAGACCAATTAAAAGGGACCAAGACACCTGACAGCTCACCCACCTTCCCAGGCACCAACAGCCTTTCTGGTATTGATTAGCCCAGTACCTGGGTAATTAGAAATCGCCGGCACAGTGACCAGGGTAATAAAAGTGTCCGGCCGGTCAATGAGATCCTTCCCCGGGAGGAAGCTACACACTCACCCTCACTCTCCTCCTAATTGGCCTCACACATCAACGTGTCATCTGGCCAGCCGACAATGTTTTCAGGAAACGTCCAGGTCAGCACTTGTCAGAGCCCAGCTTTCGCTCCCGGTGATGGGTCAGCAGTTTGGGGGGTGCAGGGGGTGCACACTGGCAGGCTTCAGAGCCAGCAAAGCCTGCCGGCCTTCCAGCCTCCCTGCCCAGCGTCCGCTGCAGCCCTGAAGCCATCAAACCTGTCCTCACACTGACAGGTATGAGGATGTCCTCCCAACCCACCTGAAACCAGGCCAGACTCAGGCACAAGGGACAGGAGAAGCCCAATCACAGGGGCCTCCCTGCCACGAGCCAGACAGCTCCTCCATGAAGTGAGCAGCGTGGCCGCAGACGGCCCCACATGCATCCCGCGCTCCCGGAGCCGGGCCCCCGCCAACGGGCACCGCTAAGCAGGCCACTGCAGAGCCCTGGCCCCTATTGCCCCGGGACTGCCCTCCAAACCTGCTCTCACGGACAGCAGACGCCGAAGTAGACGACCATACTCACGCCCGGCGACGGAAATGGGGTCAGCTGAGCACAGTCGGTCCATCTCAGAGACCTGTCTCTTCGGAGCAAAGGTCCTAATTCTAAGGATTTACCCAACCGATACAGCACTGTTTTATTGAAATAAAGAAATGAAACAGAACAGCCGTTGGAAAGCACCTGCCTGTCCATCGACAGAGGCCTGAGGTAGAGCAGGCTCCTCCACGCTGCACAACTGTCACTCTTCCTCACACGTCGGCAGGGCTGCCGGGCTGCTGCCGAAAACCATCAGAAGCCACATAAAAAAGCAAGCTGCAGAGCAGGTCACAGAACGAGCACCAGCCAGAGGGTGGTGCAGGTGCACCACGGAGAAGCTGGCAGGTGCACCCACGTTCTAGAAAGATACACCCAAACTTCCCAGGAGCTGCCTGGGAGGAGGGACAGGGTGAGGGCGGTCTCTCCTGGCTGCCACGCTCGGGGGGCACCTCTCAGTCCCAGTACCTGAGAACGGCACCCCCGAGCACAGTAGAGCACGGGACAGTGGCCGGGGAGCTGAGACCCAGGCCAGCTGGGTGAGGCAGCATGGGCGTGGGGAGGTGAGCTGAGACCCAGGCCAGCTGGGCGAGGCGGCGTGGGCGTGGGGAGGTGAGCTGAGACCCAGGCCAGCTGGGCGAGGCGGCGTGGGCGTGGGGAGGTGAGCTGAGACCCAGGCCAGCTGGGCGAGGCGGCGTGGGCGTGGGGAGGGGAGTACACGTTCACTCTTCACCCTCCGTCGGCTTATCTGCCACGCACCTGCCTCGTTCTGTCTTCATCAGTCACATGAAATGACTGACCTTCTGCAGCCCACACCTGGCATCACCCACAGCTCTTGCCCCCAAGTCCCCAAGGTCCAGACAGAGCCTGGGCTGGTCTCAGCTGTCCACGAGCCCTTGACAAGTTCAAGGGATGGGTCCCTTTAAAAAGCCCACCATCCACACCTGTGTAGCCCCGCCCACACTCAGTCACAGGCAAGCCCAGCTCGTGGGGACTCCCCATTCCCCCATCGTACACCAAACCGAGATGTGAAGGGACAATCGTCTGCCTCGGTCACTACAGGTCAGGTCTGCCTGTTTATTGGTGAGCAGGACTCCACTGTGGGGATATGCCGTGGTCCACCTGGCCGCTCGCCCGCTGACGGGCACTTCTGGTGTTTCCACATCTCAGCTGCTCTGAACACGGCCACCATGAGCACCAGCAGACAAGTCTCTGTGAGGCCACACGCTTTCAGTTCTCTCGGGTCAGGGCCAAGGAGAGGAACTGTTGTGTCACGCTGTAAATGCAAAGAAAGCCGCCACGCTGTGTCCCAAGTGGCCGCACTGTGTCCCACTCGCCCTGGCACTGGAGGAGGGCACGGCTGCCCCAGGCCTCGGCGGCTGTGGTCAGTCTTCCCGCAGTCGGGAGCCCTGTTTCCCCGCGATCTCAATTTGCATTCCCTAATGATAACAGTGCCTGCCACTTTTCCTGTCCGTATTTACCATTCACAGACTTACTTGTTCCAAGTCTCTTGCCCTTTTTTAAAAATCTGGTCATCTTCTCACTGATCTGAAAGAACACTTTATATCTCCTGCACACAAGTCCTCAGTCACAAACACACACTCTGCACACGGCTTGCCTTTCCTTTTCCTAAAGTCTTCTGAGAGCAAAAGTTTTTAATTTTGAGAAAGTCTAACTCATCTATTTTTTCCGTCTGTGGTTCGTGTTTTCTGTGTCCTGGGAACTGCAGGCCCAGGCTCCAGAGTGTAACCTTCACATCTGAGCAAATTCAGGGAACGGTAGGAGGCCCCTGCACCTGCACATCAGCTGTCCCTCGTTTCAGCACGGTCTGCTGGAAAGACCCTCCCACTGAATTATCTTGTCACCGCTGACGAACACCAAGGGGGTCTGCGTGTGTGGACTATTCCCGGACCCTCCGCTCTGCTCCGTTCTGTTCACGACTGACAGGCCTGCCCCGCGCCGGTCACCACGCTGTCTCGTGAGTGCAGTCCACAGTGTCCTGAAATCAACCACTGTGAGCTCTGCAACTTGTTCTTTTTCAAACTGCTACAGCCATTCTAGGTCCTCTCATGGCTATATGGAGCTCAGAATCAGCGTGTGTCGATTTCCACCACAAACGCCCAGTGGGGCTGAGGCTGAGGCTGGGGCTGGGGCTGGGGCTGGGGCTGGGGCTGAGGATGGGGCTGAGGCTGAGGCTGAGGATGGGGCTGAGGATGGGGCTGAGGATGGGGCTGGGGCTGAGGATGGGGCTGAGGCTGAGGATGAGGCTGAGGATGGGGCTGGGGCTGGGGCTGAGGATGGGGCTGGGGCTGGGGCTGGGGATGAGGCTGAGGCTGAGGCTGAGGCTGAGGCTGGGGCTGAGGATGGGGCTGAGGCTGGGGATGGGGCTGAGGATGGGGCTGAGGATGAGGCTGAGTCTGAGGATGAGGCTGAGGATGGGGCTGAGGATGGGGCTGAGGCTGAGGATGGGGCTGAGGCTGAGGATGGGGCTGAGGCTGAGGATGGGGCTGAGGCTGAGGATGGGGCTGAGGATGGGGCTGAGGATGAGGCTGAGGCTGAGGATGGGGCTGAGGATGAGGCTGAGGCTGAGGATGGGGCTGAGGATGGGGCTGAGGATGAGGATGGGGCTGAGGCTAAGGATGGGGCTGAGGATGGGGCTGGGGCTGAGGATGGAGCTGGGGCTGAGGATGAATATGGGGCTGAGGATGGGGCTGAGGATGGGGCTGGGGCTGAGGATGAGGATGGGGCTGAGGATGGGGCTGGGGCTGAGGATGGGGCTGAGGATGGGGCTGGGGCTGAGGATGGGGCTGGGGCTGAGGATGGGGCTGGGGCTGAGGATGAGGATGGGGCTGGGGCTGAGGATGGGGCTGGGGCTGAGGATGGGGCTGAGGATGAGGATGGGGCTGAGGATGAGGATGGGGCTGAGGATGGGGCTAAGGACGAGGATGGGGCTGAGGATGAGGATGGGGCTGAGGATGAGGATGGGGCTGGGGCTGAGGATGGGGCTGAGGATGAGGATGGGGCTGGGGCTGAGGATGGGGCTGAGGATGAGAATGGGGCTGGGGCTGAGGATGAGGATGGGGCTGGGGCTGAGGATGGGGCTGAGGATGAGGATGGGGCTGGGGCTGAGGATGGGGCTGGGGCTGAGGATGGCGCTGAGGATGAGGATGGCGCTGAGGATGAGGATGGCGCTGAGGATGAGGATGGGGCTGAGGATGAGGATGGGGCTGAGGATGAGGATGGGGCTGAGGATGGGGCTGAGGATGGAGCTGGGGCTGAGGATGGGGCTGAGGATGAGGATGGGGCTGGGGCTGAGGATGGGGCTGAGGATGGGGCTGAGGCTGAGGATGGGGCTGAGGCTGAGGATGGGGCTGAGGATGAGGCTGAGGCTGAGGCTGAGGATGAGGATGGGGCTGAGGATGAGGCTGACGCTGAGGATGGGGCTGAGGATGAGGATGGGGCTGAGGCTAAGGATGGGGATGAGGATGGGGCTGGGGCTGAGGATGGAGCTGGGGCTGAGGATGAATATGGGGCTGAGGATGGGGCTGAGGATGGGGCTGGGGCTGAGGATGAGGATGGGGCTGAGGATGGGGCTGGGGCTGAGGATGGGGCTGAGGATGGGGCTGGGGCTGAGGATGGGGCTGAGGATGGGGCTGGGGCTGAGGATGGGGCTGGGGCTGAGGATGAGGATGGGGCTGGGGCTGAGGATGGGGCTGAGGATGGGGCTGGGGCTGAGGATGGGGCTGGGGCTGAGGATGGGGCTGGGGCTGAGGATGGGGCTGAGGATGAGGATGGGGCTGAGGATGAGGATGGGGCTGAGGATGGGGCTAAGGACGAGGATGGGGCTGAGGATGAGGATGGGGCTGAGGATGAGGATGGGGCTGGGGCTGAGGATGGGGCTGAGGATGAGGATGGGGCTGGGGCTGAGGATGAGGCTGAGGATGAGGATGGGGCTGGGGCTGAGGATGGGGCTGAGGATGAGGATGGGGCTGGGGCTGAGGATGGGGCTGAGGATGAGGATGGCGCTGAGGATGAGGATGGCGCTGAGGATGAGGATGGGGCTGAGGATGAGGATGGGGCTGAGGATGAGGATGGGGCTGAGGATGGAGCTGGGGCTGAGGATGGGGCTGAGGATGAGGATGGGGCTGGGGCTGAGGATGGGGCTGGGGATGAGGCTGGGGCTGAGGATGGGGCTGAGGATGGGGCTGAGGATGAGGATGGGGCTGAGGATGGGGCTGAGGAGGAGGCTGAGGATGAGGCTGAGGATGGGGCTGAGGATGGGGCTGAGGATGGGGATGAGGATGAGGATGAGGATGAGGATGGGGCTGGGGATGGGGCTGAGGATGAGGATGGGACTGAGGATGGAGCTGGAGCTGAGAATGGGGCTGAGGATGAGGATGGGGCTGGGGCTGAGGATGGGGCTGGGGCTGAGGATGAGGATGGGGCTGAGGATGAGGATGGGGCTGAGGATGAGGATGGGGCTGGGGCTGAGGATGGGGCTGAGGATGAGGATGGGGCTGAGGATGAGGATGGGGCTGGGGCTGAGGATGGAGCTGGGGCTGAGGATGGGGCTGAGGATGAATATGGGGCTGAGGATGGGGCTGAGGATGGGGCTGGGGCTGAGGATGAGGATGGGGCTGAGGATGAGGATGGGGCTGAGGATGGAGCTGGGGCTGAGGATGGGGCTGAGGATGAATATGGGGCTGAGGATGGGGCTGAGGATGGGGCTGAGGATGAGGCTGAGGCTGAGGATGGGGCTGAGGATGAGGTTGGGGCTGAGGATGGGGCTGAGGATGAGGATGGGGCTGAGGATGAGGATGGGGCTGAGGATGGGGCTGGGGCTGAGGCTGGGGCTGAGGCTGGGGCTGGGGCTGAGGATGGGGCTGAGGATGGGGCTGGGGCTGAGGATGAGGATGGGGCTGAGGATGGGGCTGAGGATGGGGCTGGGGCTGAGGATGAATATGGGGCTGAGGATGGGGCTGGGGCTGAGGATGGGGCTGGGCTGAGGATGAGGCTGGGGTAAGGATGGGGCTCGGCTGAGGATGGGGCTGAGGATGGGGCTGAGGATGAGGCTGGGGCTGAGGATGGGGCTGAGGATGGGGCTGGGGCTGAGGATGGAGCTGGGGCTGAGGATGGGGCTGGGGCTGAGGATGGGGCTGGGGCTGAGGATGGGGCTGAGGATGAGGCTGAGGATGGGGCTGAGGATGAGGCTGAGGATGGGGCTGAGGATGGGGCTGAGGCTGAGGATGGGGCTGAGGATGGGGCTGAGGATGAGGCTGAGGCTGAGGATGAGGATGGGGCTGAGGATGAGGCTGAGGATGAGGATGGGGCTGAGGATGAGGATGGGGCTGAGGATGAGGATGGGGCTGGGGCTGAGGATGAATATGGGGCTGAGGATGGGGCTGAGGATGGGGCTGGGGCTGAGGATGAGGATGGGGCTGGGGCTGAGGATGGGGCTGAGGATGAGGATGGGGCTGGGGCTGAGGATGAAGTTGGGGCTGAGGATGGGGCTGAGGATGAATATGGGGCTGAGGATGGGGCTGAGGATGGGGTTGAGGATGGGGCTGAGGCTGAGGATGGGGCTGAGGATGAGGTTGGGGCTGAGGATGGGGCTGAGGATGAGGATGGGGCTGAGGATGAGGATGGGGCTGAGGCTAAGGATGGGGCTGAGGATGAGGATGGGGCTGGGGCTGAGGATGAATATGGGGCTGAGGATGGGGCTGAGGATGGGGCTGGGGCTGAGGATGAGGATGGGGCTGAGGATGGGGCTGGGGCTGGGGCTGAGGATGGGGCTGAGGATGGGGCTGGGGCTGAGGATGGGACTGAGGATGGGGCTGGGGCTGAGGATGAGGATGGGGCTGGGGCTGAGGATGGGGCTGAGGATGGGGCTGGGGCTGAGGATGGGGCTGGGGCTGAGGATGGGGCTGAGGATGAGGATGGGGCTGGGGCTGAGGATGGGGCTGGGGCTGAGGATGGCGCTGAGGATGTGGATGGCGCTGAGGATGAGGATGGGGCTGAGGATGAAGATGGGGCTGAGGATGAGGATGGGGCTGAGGATGGGGTGAGGATGGAGCTGGGGCTGAGGATGGGGCTGGGGCTGAGGATGAGGATGGGGCTGAGGATGAGGATGGGGCTGAGGATGGGGCTGAGGATGAGGATGGGGCTGAGGATGGGGCTGAGGATGGGGCTGGGGCTGAGGATGGGGCTGGGGCTGAGGATGGGGCTGGGGCTGAGGATGAGGATGGGGCTGGGGCTGAGGATGGGGCTGAGGATGAGGATGGGGCTGAGGATGGGGCTGGGCTGAGGATGAGGCTGGGCTGAGGATGGGGCTGGGGCTGAGGATGAGGATGGGGCTGGGGCTGAGGATGAGGATGGGGCTGGGGCTGAGGATGGGGCTGAGGATGAGGATGGGGCTGAGGATGGGGCTGGGGCTGAGGATGAGGATGGGGCTGGGCCTGAGGATGGGGCTGATGATGAGGATGGGGCTGGGGCTGATCTCAGCAAACTGACATCCTGACAACGCTGAAGCTTCCAGTCCACGAACACAGTATCTTTATCCACTTGTTCATATTATCAGCTTACCCTCAATTTCTCTCAGCAACCTGTTACCACTTTCAGTGTGCAGATCTTACACGTATGTTGTCAATTTATCCTGAAGGTCTTCGTGTTTTTGATGCTATTGTAAACTGCACGTCTTTCCAGGTGCTCACTGCCCGGCTACAGAAATTCAATCCATTCACGTGTGTTTGTTCTTGGGTCCTGGGGGCCTGCCCCACTCACTTAGTCCTAGTGGCTTTTTATCGATTCTCTGGGATTTTCTGCATAATGGCCTCATCTCCAGACAAGGACAGGTCACTTCTTCCTCTCCGGTCCGTGTCCCTGCACCCCTGGTGTCCCCGCCGCACACCTGGCTGGGCCCCAACCCTGGACGCTGGGCGTGCACACGCCGACGGCCTCACCGCACCCCACGCTGGGGGACGCGCCGTCTCCACCCGCGTCTCTCCCTGCAGTTCTCATCACGACGCCGTGTTGTCTTTACAGGTGCTCCTTCTGCACCTATTGAGATGCTCATGCTTCCCCCTTTACTAGTTAATTTTCTGAGGATGAGCCCCTGTCTTCATGGGATGAACCCAGTCCCTCTGCCCACGGGTGACAAGCTTCTCTGGCAGAGGAGGGAACTTGGCAGAAGGGGCTCCCTACAGGCTCACAGGGGTTCCCACCAGCCAGCTCGCCCACCCTGTTCTTCCAGCAGCTCTGGGCTGCTTGGGATGAGAAATCCCAAACTGGAGAGACCGTTTCTTCATGGACTCACACCCTGCTCTGACCTAGGAGACCAGAGCCCCTGCGATCCCGGGAGAGGCTGCGGTCCGTCCACAGAAGAGCACCCACTCAGGAAATACTCAGTATGAGCATCACAAGCTCACAGACCCCAGGGGTTTACGGGCTGTAAAGTGCTGGTCAAGAACACAGTAGGTGGGACAGCCACAGTGGCCTGCTGGCTACCCAAAGGCAGGCAGGAACTGCCAGACCAGACTATCCCCCGCCACACACACACACCTAACTCCTGCACAACCAAACCTGGTTTTGGCAAGGAAGTCCCATGGGGGACCGGCAGAGAGCCAGGAGGAGCCACTGGCCTAAATCCAGAAGTGCAGGCTGACCCCGTGCAGCCCCAGGGACTGCGTAGCAACCACGGTCCCTGGGAGCCAGGACCTCCAGGGGGAGGGCGGTGCCACCTAGTGCTGCCAGCTCACAGAAACCCAGGAGGCACTGGACGCAGGCCGGAGCCTGGGGTCATGACACGCCCCAAATGAGTGGTCTCAGTCCCAAAATTATAGAAATGCCTTGGCCTAAAGGCCAAACAAACTCAACCCCCGCCCCCCGTCCAGGCCAAACACCCTCCAGCCCCTTGAACCCAGCTTCCAGGCATCTACTGAACCCCGACTTTCTGCCGTCATTGAGCGCTGGCTGATCACACCCTGGGGTCGTGGGTCCCGTCTGCATGAGGAGAAAGTCTGTGACAGTCACCAGATTCTCAGAGAGACCCATGACCCTGAGGAGCAACCATGTTTCCAGATGTGGAGGCAGAAACATGAAAGAGACCACACCACACACAGGGCCAACCTGGGGCCAGACAGATGCCTGCCCACCTCTCGAGGGTCTGAGACAACCCATCGTCATCCCTACTGGCCTGAACCCACGAAGGTGGCGGGCCTGCAGCCTGGGCCCACTCCTGGCAGACCCTGGGTCCAGTCACCCAGACAGCATCACCCTCGGGACATACACGTCCTGGAACTGTCCTGGGACCCCGTGCTAGAGATGTGGCCCCACGCTTCCCTGTGTCCTGTACCCTCTGCTCCTCTCCACCCTCATATTCAATGTCATCAAATAACGTGTCCAAGTCACCTCCCTGCTCAGAAATCTCTTGTAACTACATAAACAGTAGCAAAAAAGATAGTCAGCCATGTCCTCCTAGTACTGAAGGTCAGCCCAGCACTCAAGTCCAGAGTGTGGACAGGCCGACCCACGGGGTTCGGCCCAGCAGTCTGCCTCTGTGCCAAACTCTCCAGGTAACGCTGGTGACGACCACACTCACAGCACAAGTCTGCGACCCACAGTCTGTTGCATGACACACACACACTCACGTGGTACAGAGTGGCCAGAGGTGCAGTCTGCTCCACATGCCCCCGTGGGGACAGGAAAGGTGAGGAAGAAGAGCCAAGGTCCCCGAGGGGCCCTGGACGTACCCTGGGACAACCGACCACAGAGGGCGTGGAAGAAAGCCTGCCCGTCCCGGGGGCAGTGAGGACGCCCCCGCCCTTCTGGAAGGCGGTCCCTGCCGTTCCTGAGGCAGCTGCGAATGCAGTCGTGTTCCACTCCCTGCGCACCGCGAGCAGAGCCCGCTCCCCCTTCCCCACGACAGGAAAACCGCATGAAGGGGACCCAGGAGCAGCCGCACTTCCCATCTGGCCACGGACATGGCGCCGGCCTGGCCAGAGAGAGCGGCTGTGCACACCCACTGCCCGCCTGACACTGAGTGCTTGGGGCACGCTGGGCGCTGCCCGCCCCAGCAGCCTGGTCTGATCAGCACGCCTGGGCCTGGCCAGAGAGAGCGGCTGTGCACACCCTGCTGCCCGCCTGACACTGAGTGCTGCGGCCCGCTGGGCGCTGCCCGCCCCAGCAGCCTGGTCTGATCAGCACGCCTGGGCCTCTGATCTCCTGCACAAGGAGGAAGTCACGGAGGCGTCTCTCCTGACGCGTCTTCCCGGGAGCGGGAGGATGCTTTCCAGTGAGTTAATAAGCCCCGAGAGCACAAGGAAGCACAAAACATTTAAGCCCTGCTGGGGCCGCCCGACGTGAGTCTGGGCTCTGCGGGTGGAGTTCGAGAGGAAACAGCAGCCTCCTCTGTCCGCTGTGACTCAGAGAGGCAAGAGGAAAATGAAGAGGCGTTTTCAAGTGATGTACAACTGGAGTCAGTGCTGCCGACTGGAACCGTCGCAGGCTCAGGAACCAGCAGTCCAACGGTGCAATTACAGGACAGCTCTTTAACAGGGTTCTCAGTCTTGGCCCAGTCCCCAGAAAGACACCTGAGGAGCTGAGGCCTTGCACTCACACAAGCAGATAAAACAAGAGGCTCTTTCAGCACCACGGGCCTCGGCTCCAGGACGAATCCAGTGACCGAGCTCCACCACCACCCACTCAGACCGGACAGCCAGGCAGGGACACAGCGGCGAGGCAGCAGGCAGACTGCAGGGCGCCCGGGCCGAGGGCGGCAGCCGCAGAGCAGCCCTGAGAGGGCAGTGCCCCCAAAGGGCGGGTGAGGGACAGCTGCTGGCCTGCCCATCCTGCCATCAGAAGACCGCCCTGGCCCTCAGCCCTGCGCCCGGGAAGGCCGTCCCACAGCCCCTGCCGCTGCCCCACCGGGCAAGCTGCCCCAAGGCTGGCACTGGTCACACAGACACACGGGGACGCTGCTGGGTCTTGAAAGGACAACCCTCCTCTGTATGGTGTTTGCCTTTTTACCCCTAGAAACTTACTCCACGGCCACTTACACAAGTGCCTAGTAGGAATGCCTTCCCCAGAAACGACAACTTCCTCAGGACGTACAAAAGTAAGTCCTTTAACACCGCCCAGCAGTGCAAGCCAATCAAACACCTGCCGCCACCTGGCTGCGAGCAGGCGGACTATCTTCCAGCATGAATCATTTACCGCCAGCTCTGTGTCACAGCCGGCGGGCTGGACATTTCCCTCAGCCACGCTCGAGTGGGGCCGGGAGGAGGGAGTGAAGGAAAGCGCAGCGTGAGGACAGGCTGCCGAGGGGCAGACCACACGCCATGGCCTGCGGCGACCCTTCTGGGTCAGCTGAGCCATTTCGGGCAGGACAGCTGGGCCAGGCCAGCCCCCACCCCAGTTCTCTCCTGGCCAGCCCTCCCCTGGGGCCTGGCCCTGCCCTGCCCGTTTCTCCACGAGGATGTCGTAAGACCTGGACAGGGAGAGGCACTGGCCTCCGAGCGGCCTGCTGCCAGGGCCCCTGCTGGAGGGGTGGGGAGGCAGGGCCCGCTCTGGCCCAGGTGCTGTCCGCACGGAGAGAAGGGGGCCCGAGGCACCAGCCCGCTCTGCCTACCTGATGCCCAAGCCCGTGGTCTGGTCCAGCTTCTCCCAGCTCTGCAGCTTCGCCAGCAGCTTCTGAAAAGACACGGCAGGTAGAACACAGGGCACCGTGTCCCATCCTCTCCTGAGCGGAGCTGTCCTTCCTCACACCCGGCACACCCTGTCCCCCTCACCGTGCCCACCGATCCCCACACCACACACCAGCTCACACGTGGTGCCGACGGCTAAGTCTCCCCATCCTTGAGAGGAGCCTGCCCTTATCTCTCAGCTAAAATGCAGAAATGTTCCCAGTCTGCTCCAAAGCAGACAGGTCACGTCCTGATTGCTGAAGCTACGCTGTGTGTTTAACACCTCATTCGTCCCTGGTCCCACACATTCTGTAAAATCCCAACAGGCTAAAAAGACTGGAGGAGAAATCAGCTTCTCGGGTGGTCCTGCAGTGGTCTGGCCAAGGACCAGCTGCCTCTCACCACCATCTTCCAGGTGCTCTCGGGACACTAAGCTGCAGGGCAGATGGACCACGCCCTAGAACCAACCCCCCAACATGGCCAAGCAGGCCCCACAGCCCCACGGCAGGAGGGAGCCAGGGAGGAGAGAACAGGAGGTGGTGGCAGCACCCGCCCCTGCCCAGCACTGCCCACAGGCTGGCTTGCCCGTGCATTTCACACCTGCCCCACAGTGACCCACACCCCAGGAAACCCTCTGCGTCTCACTGCCCCTCTGGATGGTAAGCAACGTGAGGGCAGACTCTGTGTCTCTGACCTCCTGTCACCTTCACCCAGAGCCAAGCACCATGTTCTGAAGGCCTTCGTTCCATCATTCAAATACCGCCTGAGTCCCGATCAGTGCCAGGCATACTTGGTTAGTACTTGTATCACAACAGTCAACATTGTTAATCCTCATTGGACAGGTAAACAGAGAGGTTAAGTAACTTGCCCAGGGTCACACAGCCAGCAAGCACCACAGCAGGATTTTAAACTGGGCAGTGTGCTTCTAGAGCCAATATCTCAACCAATTTTAAAATAAATGACATCAAAAAGAAACTGTTTATCTCCAGAGCTGTCCTTTCAGGCTAAGTTCCTCCAAGAGCCACCACCTGAGAGAGAAACTCGGCTCCTGTTTGGTGATGCCTCAGGCCGGCCATGAACGTGCTCACGGGCTAAGGTCACTGTCCAGCCAGAGAGGCTCAAGGACCCAACAGGCCCTCGGTGGTGCAGGAACCCTGAACAAGAGCGGGCGGTCCATGCCACTCTCACCAGACTCCGAAAACGACTGGGGAGTGCTGCCACGCTCTGTGCCGGGCAAGCCAGCGGCCAGGCGACCCGGGCAACCGCGGGGAAGCCGCGTGGGACAGAAAGGCCCCGGGCAGGAGCCAGGAAGCCGAAGTGTTGGTCCAGACTCCTGAGCACAGGGCAGGACAGAGAGCTCCTGTGAGCCTGTCTCATCTGCCCAGGGGAAAACCGGGCCGTTTCCAGCACTGACAGCTCATGACCATCCCCACACTGTCCCACAGAGTGCACCTGCGACCCCAACAGCAGGCACGGGGAGACACCCGGCACAGAGCCCCTCGGGGCTGAGTGGGACCCATGCTCTTTCCTGGTCTTCCTTCAGGTCTCTCGTGCCAGCAACGCTTCTCACAGGCCAGGCGCCTCCCTATCAGCTCTCACGCTGACCATGTGGCCACCAGGCACCATCTGAGTCCATTTTCCTGTCACTCATGCACTGGCTCACAGCAGCCCAGACTCACCACCGAGAGCCCTGGAGTTCAGAAGTCTGACCACAGGGGCCTCGCAGGCCAAAGCCAGCTGGCAGCGAGGCTGTGCCAGCTCGAAGGGAAGACCCCATTTCCTGGCCTTCCAGCTGCTAGAGGTGCCCCCGTTCCCTGGTTCACGGCCCCTTTCTCCACTTCTCAGCTGCTAGAGGTGCCCCCATTCCCTGGTTCACAGCCCCTTTCTCCACTTCTCCAGGTGCTAGAGGTGCCCCCGTTCCCTGGTTCATGGCCCCTTTCTCCACTTCTCCAGGTGCTAGAGGCGCCCACGTTCCCTGGTTCACGGCCCCTTTCTCCACTTCTCAGCTACTAGAGGTGCCCCCGTTCCCTGGTTCATGGACCCTTTCTTCACTTCTCAGCTGCTAGAGGTGCCCACGTTCCCTGGTTCATGGCCCCTTTCTCCACTTCTCCAGGTGCTAGAGGCGCCCACGTTCCCTGGTTCACGGCCCCTTTCTCCACTTCTCAGCTGCTAGAGGTGCCCCCGTTCCCTGGTTCATGGCCCCTTTCTCCACTTCTCCAGGTGCTAGAGGTGCCCCCGTTCCCTGGTTCACGGCCCCTTTCTCCACTTCTCAGCTGCTAGAGGGGCCCCCGTTCCCTGGTTCATGGCCCCTTTCTTCACTTCCCAGCTGCTAGAGGTGCCCCCATTCCCTGGTTCATGGCCCCTTTCTCCACTTCTCAGCTGCTAGAGGTGCCCCCGTTCCCTGGCTCACGGCCCCTTTCTCCACTTCTCAGCTGCTAGAGGTGCCCCCATTCCCTGGTTCATGGCCCCTTTCTCCACTTCTCCAGGTGCTAGAGGTGCCCCCGTTCCCTGGTTCATGGCCCCTTTCTCCACTTCTCCAGGTGCTAGAGGTGCCCCCGTTCCCTGGTTCATGGCCCCTTTCTCCACTTCTCAGCTGCTAGAGGTGCCCACGTTCCCTGGCTCACGGCCCCTTTCTCCACTTCTCCAGCTCTAGAGGTGCCCCCGTTCCCTGGCTCGTGGCCCCTTTCTCCACTTCTCCAGGTGCTAGAGGTGCCCCCGTTCCCTGGCTCGTGGCCCCTTTCTCCACTTCTCCAGGTGCTAGAGGTGCCCACGTTCCCTGGTTCACGACCCCTTTCTCCACTTCTCAGCTGCTAGAGGTGCCCCCGTTCCCTGGCTCACGGCCCCTTTCTCCACTTCTCAGCTGCTAGAGGTGCCCCCGTTCCCTGGTTCACGGCCCCTTTCTCCACTTCTCCAGGTGCTAGAGGTGCCCCCGTTCCCTGGTTCACGACCCCTTTCTCCACTTCTCAGCTGCTAGAGGTGCCCCCGTTCCCTGGTTCACGGCCCCTTTCTCCACTTCTCCAGGTGCTAGAGGTGCCCACGTTCCCTGGTTCACGACCCCTTTCTCCACTTCTCAGCTACTTGAGGTGCCCCCGTTCCCTGGTTCACGACCCCTTTCTCCACTTCTCAGCTGCTAGAGGTGCCCCCGTTCCCTGGCTCACGGCCCCTTTCTCCACTTCTCCAGGTGCTAGAGGTGCCCCCGTTCCCTGGTTCACGGCCCCTTTCTCCACTTCTCCAGGTGCTAGAGGTGCCCCCGTTCCCTGGTTCACGACCCCTTTCTCCACTTCTCAGCTACTAGAGGTGCCCCCGTTCCCTGGTTCACGACCCCTTTCTCCACTTCTCAGCTACTAGAGGTGGCCCCGTTCCCTGGCTCACAGTCCCCTTTCTCCACTTCTCCAGGTGCTAGAGGTGCCCCTGTTCCCTGACTCACGGCCCCTTTCTCCACTTCTCAGCTGCTAGAGGTGCCCCCGTTCCCTGGTCGTGGCCCCTTTCTCCACTTCTCCAGGTGCTAGAGGTGCCCCCGATCTCTGGTTCATGACCCCCTTCTCCACTTCTCAGCTGCTAGAGGTGCCCCCGTTCCCTGGCTCATGGCCCCTTTCTCCACTTCTCCAGGTGCTAGAGGTGCCCCCGTTCCATGGTTCACGACCCCTTCCTCCACTTCTCCAGGTGCTAGAGGTGCCCACGTTCCCTGGCTCACGACCCCTTTCTCCACTTCTCAGCTACTAGAGGTGCCCCCGTTCCCTGGCTCACGGCCCCTTTCTCCACTTCTCAGCTGCTAGAGGTGCCCATGTTCCCTGGCTCGTGGCCCCTTCCTCCACTTCTCAGCTGCTAGAGGTGCCCCCGTTCCCTGGCTCACGGCCCCTTTCTCCACTTCTCAGCTACTAGAGGTGCCCCCATTCCCTGGCTCACGGCCCCTTTCTCCACGTCAACGCTGCCAGAAGCAGCTGGTAGAACGCTATCCACTGACATCGCTCCAACCTCCTCCAGGCCCCGTGCGTACTAAGGACCTGTGGTCACACTAGCCACCTGGATGACCCAGGGGAGCCCACCTATCCCAGGCCAGCTGATCAGCACCTTTCGTTCCCCTCTGCCACCTAAGATGACTCGGTTCTGGGGACCAGCACGCAGCCACCTTTGGGGACCAGTGTGCTGCCCCCACACCAGCACAGCAGTGTCCATATTTCAGGTGGTCGGCTGGAACACAGGACTGAGACACCCCAAGTCCTCCGGTGGCCAGGACGCTGCCGGACCAGCTCGCCCGCTCAGGTCCTCACCTCCTTCTCCAGCTCCAGGTCGACCAGGTCCTCCTGCATCTTCTCCTGACGGCTCAGCTTCCGCTGCAGCCCCTCCACCTCCTCCCTGAGCAGCCCGTTGGTCTCTCGCATCTCCCTGAGAGGCCAGAAACAAAGTCACTCAAACAGCTGCGTGCCCTGGGACAAGGGCAGGAGCCCCAGGAGCCTGGGCTGCACACTGCACCCAGAGATTCAGCCCACAGGAGCTCTGGCCCTCCGCCCGCCCCACTCACCGCAGGCCGCCCGCCCCGCTCACCTCACCGCAGGTAGGAGCCCTCGCCCTCCGCCCGCAGGCCGCCCGCCCCGCTCACCGCAGGTAGGAGCCCTCACCCTGCCGCCTGCAGACCACCTACCCCGCCTCACCGCAGGTAGGAGCCCTGCTGCCCGCCCCGCCCCGCTCACCGCAGGTAGGCGTTCTCCTCCCTCAGCTGCTTCAGCTCCCGCTCCACCTTGGGCAGCCGCACCAGCTCGGACTTCATGTTCTTCACGATCACGGCGTCCTGTTCCTGCAGCAACAGCTTCTGCTCCAAGTCCTGATGGTGCCGGGGACAGAGAGGACAGAGTCAGGGACGCCACACGGCCCCAGTCCTCAGTGACCTTCGTGGCCCTGGCCCTCCTCCTGCAGCCTAGGGTGCTCCTCAGCGCTCACATCCAGCGTGGGGCCCACAGGGCAGCACTGGCGCAGGTCACTGCTGTGCTGCGCGGCCCGTGGGGGCAGGAACCACACGTCTGGCCCAAGGACCCTCAGCAAAGGCTCCCTAAACAAACAGACCAATAAACATCCCACTCCTCCCATGCGAGATTTACTTCTGCTGCTCTAACACACCCATGGAACGACGGGTCTATTCCACAGGGAGGACAGCCTCACTTTTACAATCTCTAGTCCCCTTAGACACACTGGAGACAGCTGGGATCCATTAGTGACAAGTTGCAAAACACTAAGAATATGAGACCCGGACCAAATCAGTCAGTCACTCAACAAACACTAACAGGGCCCATCTCTGTATAGGTACTGACTCACGTAGTGGGGACAAGGTGACTCAGAGACAGAGAGGTCTCTGTAAGGAAGAGCCCAGGGCCTAGGGGACTAGACAGGCATCAGGCAGGACAGGTAACTGAACCCTGAGGAGTGGCCCAAGGCTGCACACAAGAACACAAAGACAGGAAAAAGGTAAAAGGACATGTGAAGTGGTGAGGGCGGGGGAGGCAGGCTGGGGAGGAGGGACAGAAGCACAGAAGCCACAGAGAAGCCTGTGGAAGCCCAGAGGTAAGAGGGAGCAGGGAACCCAGGAACTGACGGGCTGAGCACCGCCAGAGGGAAGAGGGAGCAGGGAACCCAGGAACTGACGGGCTGAGCACCGCCAGAGGGAAGAGGGAGCAGGGAACCCAGGAACTGACGGGCTGAGCACCGCCAGAGGGAAGAGGGAGCAGGGAACCCAGGAACTGACGGGCTGAGCACCGCCAGAGGGAAGAGGGAGCAGGGAACCCAGGAACTGACGGGCTGAGCACCGCCAGAGGGAAGAGGGAGCAGGGAACCCAGGAACTGACGGGCTGAGCACCGCCAGAGGGAAGAGGGAGCAGGGAGCCCAGGAACTGACAGGCTGAGCACCGCCAGAGGTAAGAGGGAGCAGGGAGCCTAGGAACTGACAGGCTGAGCACCACCAGAGGGAAGCGGACAGGACAGAGGGGGGAGGCCGGAGGCAGAGCCTGAGGCAGGACACAGAGCCTGAGGCAGGCACAGAGCCTGGATTAAACCAGAGGCAGAGCCTGAGGCAGGACACAGAGCCTGAGGCAGGACACAGAGCCAGGATTTAACCAGAGGCAGAGCCTGAGGCAGGACACAGAGCCTGGATTTTACTCTCAGGAGACAGGCAGGCAGCAACCCAGGGACCCAGGGCAATCTTCCTGGCAGGGTCCTCCCTCAGGGAAGCAGTATCGCCTGGATGTCACAGTCAGGCTGACCTGCCCCGAGACCCATCAGGCACTGGCTGGACAGGCTCTGCAGCCAACTGTCACCACCACAGCCCACAGCACTAGGACTGTCACCTCCACAGTCACAGCACTAGGACTGTCACCTCCATGCCCACAGCACTATGACTGTCACCTCCACAGTCACACCACGACTGTCACCTCCACAGTCACAGCACTAGGACTGTCACCTCCACGGCCCACACCACTAGGACTGTCACCTCCACGGCCCACACCACTAGGACTGTCACCTCCACAGTCACACCACTAGGACTGTCACCTCCACGGTCACACCACTAGGACTGTCACCTCCACAGTCACACCACTAGGACTGTCACCTTCACGCCCACACCACTAGGACTGTCACCTCCACAGTCACAGCACTAGGACTGTCACCTCCACAGTCACACCACTAGGACTGTCACCTCCACGCCCACACCACTAGGACTGTCACCTCCACAGTCACACCACTAGGACTGTCACCTCCACGCCCACACCACTAGGACTGTCACCTCCACAGTCACAGCACTAGGACTGTCACCTCCACAGTCACAGCACTAGGACTCTCACCTCCAGTCACAGCACTAGGACTGTCACCTCCACGGCCCACACCACTAGGACTGTCACCTCCACGGTCACACCACTAGGACTGTCACCTCCACGCCCACACCACTAGGACTGTCACCTCCACAGTCACAGCACTAGGACTGTCACCTCCACAGTCACAGCACTAGGACTCTCACCTCCACAGCCCACAGCACTAGAACTGTCACCTCCACAGCCCACACCACTAGGACTGTCACCTCCACGCCCACACCACTAGGACTGTCACCTCCACAGTCACAGCACTAGGACTCTCACCTCCACAGTCACAGCACTAGGACTGTCACCTCCACAGCCCACACCACTAGGACTGTCACCTCCACGCCCACACCACTAAGACTGTCACCTCCACGCCCACAGCACTAGGACTGTCACCTCCACAGCCCACACCACTAGGATTGTCACACCACTAGGACTGTCACCTCCACAGTCACAGCACTAGAACTGTCACCTCCACAGCCCACACCACTAGGACTGTCACCTCCACGCCCACACCACTAAGACTGTCACCTCCACGCCCACACCACTAGGACTGTCACCTCCACAGTCACACCACTAGGACTGTCACCTCCACGCCCACACCACTAGGACTGTCACCTCCACAGCCCACACCACTAGGACTGTCACCTCCACAGTCACACCACTAGGACTGTCACCTCCACGCCCACACCACTAGGACTGTCACCTCCACAGTCACACCACTAGGACTGTCACCTCCACGCCCACACCACTAGGACTGTCACCTCCACAGTCACAGCACTAGGACTGTCACATGCTCACTTTGTCCTCCTGTGTCTGTTGTCTGTCTTCATCCACTAGAATGTGAGCTTTCTGGGAGCGGAGCATGTCCCCTAGTCACTGTGGTGTCCCTAGCAGCTAGCACAAGCTGAGCACACAAGGACTCAATCAGTGTACACTGCACAGTTAGTGCAGGTGGCAACTGTCCCCAATGCCACTGAGCACGCCCAGCTCAGCAACACCTACGGTGGAAGGAGGGTGAAACCACCACTGATGACTACTCAACACACCACGGTCTGAAACAGCCACTCACCTTGATCCTCTGCTCCTGGTCCGCCCTTGCTTCTTGACTGGCCTGGAGTTCCTGAATCTTCTGATTAGTTTCTTGCCATTTTCTATTAAAAGTAGATCACATGCAGCATGTGCTATGTGCTGAGGCCAGCCATGTACGCACCTCAAAACTCTCCAGGGCAGACACACACACGTAGACACGTGCACACACACACACACAGACACCACCACACACTCCCTTAGGAGAGCCCCAGGACCCCAGAGTCCAGCCCCTGCCCGTGGCCTGGAGCCTGTCTCCCCATCGGGACAGGGTGGTGAGTGCATCCACACCACCTGCCGGGTCCCTCCAGCTGCAGCCCTTGCCCTCCAGCCCCCAGATGCTCACATGCAGCGCTGACCGCTGGCCCTGCTGCAGCCACAGCGAGGACCCACTCCTGACTGACCCCTGGCCCACTGAGTGCCCATACTCCCCTACAAAACATCCACAAACACGAAGGGCACATTCTCAAGGAGGGTGTTCGGGCTCCTGACCCCGTCCTGTGAGTTCCCACACTCCCTGTCTCTCTCTCTCTGAGTGCTCTGTCCTGTGTGTTCTCACACTCCCTGTCTCTCTCTCTGAGTGCTCTGTCCTGTGTGTTCTCACACTCCCTGTCTCTCTCTCTGAGTGCTCTGTCCTGTGTGTTCTCACACTCCCTGTCTCTCTCTGAGTGCTCTGTCCTGTGTGTTCTCACACTCCCTGTCTCTCTCTCTCTGAGTGCTCTGTCCTGTGTGTTCTCACACTCCCTGTCTCTCTCTCTCTGAGTGCTCTGTCCTGTGTGTTCTCACACTCCCTGTCTCTCTCTGAGTGCTGTGTCCTGTGTGTTCTCACACTCCCTGTCTCTCTCTCTCTGAGTGCTCTGTCCTGTGTGTTCTCACACTCCCTGTCTCTCTCTCTCTGAGTGCTCTGTCCTGTGTGTTCTCACACTCCCTGTCTCTCTCTGAGTGCTGTGTCCTGTGTGTTCTCACACTCCCTGTCTCTCTCTCTCTGAGTGCTCTGTCCTGTGTGTTCTCACACTCCCTGTCTCTCTCTCAGTGCTCTGTCCTGTGTGTTCTCACACTCCCTGTCTCTCTCTGAGTGCTCTGTCCTGTGTGTTCTCACACTCCCTGTCTCTCTCTCAGTGCTCTGTCCTGTGTGTTCTCACACTCCCTGTCTCTCTCTCAGTGCTCTGTACTGTGTGTTCTCACACTCCCTGTCTCTCTCTCTCTGAGTGCTCTGTCCTGTGTGTTCTCACACTCCCTGTCTCTTTCTGAGTGCTCTGTCCTGTGTGTTCTCACACTCCCTGTCTCTCTCTCTCTGAGTGCTCTGTCCTGTGTGTTCTCACACTCCCTGTCTCTCTCTGAGTGCTCTGTCCTGTGTGTTCTCACACTCCCTGTCTCTCTCTCTCTGAGTGCTCTGTCCTGTGTGTTCTCACACTCCCTGTCTCTCTCTCTCTGAGTGCTCTGTCCTGTGTGTTCTCACACTCCCTGTCTCTCTCTCTCTGAGTGCTCTGTCCTGTGTGTTCTCACACTCCCTGTCTCTCTCTGAGTGCTCTGTCCTGTGTGTTCTCACACTGCCTGTCTCTCTCTCTGAGTGCTCTGTCCTGTGTGTTCTCACACTGCCTGTCTCTCTCTCTGAGTGCTCTGTCCTGTGTGTTCTCACACTCCCTGTCTCTCTCTGAGTGCTCTGTCCTGTGTGTTCTCACACTCCCTGTCTCTCTCTCAGTGCTCTGTCCTGTGTGTTCTCACACTCCCTGTCTCTCTCTCTCTGAGTGCTCTGTCCTGTGTGTTCCCACACTCCCTGTCTCTGAGTGCTCTGTCCTGTGTGTTCTCACACTCCCTGTCTCTCTCTGAGTGCTCTGTCCTGTGTGTTCTCACACTCCCTGTCTCTCTCTCTCTGAGTGCTCTGTCCTGTGTGTTCTCACACTCCCTGTCTCTCTCTCTGAGTGCTCTGTCCTGTGGGTTCCCACACTCCCTGTCTCTCTCTGAGTGCTCTGTCCTGTGTGTTCTCACACTCCCTGTCTCTCTCTCTCTGAGTGCTCTGTCCTGTGTGTTCTCACACTCCCTGTCTCTCTCTGAGTGCTGTGTCCTGTGTGTTCTCACACTCCCTGTCTCTCTCTCTGAGTGCTCTGTCCTGTGGGTTCCCACACTCCCTGTCTCTCTCTGAGTGCTCTGTCCTGTGTGTTCTCACACTCCCTGTCTCTCTCTCTCTCTGAGTGCTCTGTCCTGTGTGTTCTCACACTCCCTGTCTCTCTCTCTCTGAGTGCTCTGTCCTGTGTGTTCTCACACTCCCTGTCTCTCTCTGAGTGCTGTGTCCTGTGTGTTCTCACACTCCCTGTCTCTCTCTCTCTGAGTGCTCTGTCCTGTGTGTTCTCACACTCCCTGTCTCTCTCTCTCTGAGTGCTCTGTCCTGTGGGTTCTCACACTCCCTGTCTCTCTCTCTGAGTGCTCTGTCCTGTGTGTTCTCACACTCCCTGTCTCTCTCTCTCAGTGCTCTGTCCTGTGTGTTCTCACACTCCCTGTCTCTCTCTCTCTGAGTGCTCTGTCCTGTGTGTTCTCACACTCCCTGTCTCTCTCTGAGTGCTCTGTCCTGTGTGTTCTCACACTCCCTGTCTCTCTCTGAGTGCTCTGTCCTGTGTGTTCTCACACTCCCTGTCTCTCTCTGAGTGCTCTGTCCTGTGTGTTCTCACACTCCCTGTCTCTCTCTGAGTGCTCTGTCCTGTGTGTTCTCACACTCCCTGTCTCTCTCTCTGAGTGCTCTGTCCTGTGTGTTCCCACACTCCCTGTCTCTGAGTGCTCTGTCCTGTGTGTTCTCACACTCCCTGTCTCTCTCTGAGTGCTGTGTCCTGTGTGTTCTCACACTCCCTGTCTCTCTCTCTGAGTGCTCTGTCCTGTGGGTTCCCACACTCCCTGTCTCTCTCTGAGTGCTCTGTCCTGTGTGTTCTCACACTCCCTGTCTCTCTCTGAGTGCTGTGTCCTGTGTGTTCTCACACTCCCTGTCTCTCTCTCTCTGAGTGCTCTGTCCTGTGTGTTCTCACACTCCCTGTCTCTCTCTCAGTGCTCTGTCCTGTGTGTTCTCACACTCCCTGTCTCTCTCTGAGTGCTCTGTCCTGTGTGTTCTCACACTCCCTGTCTCTCTCTCTCTGAGTGCTCTGTCCTGTGTGTTCTCACACTCCCTGTCTCTCTCTCTCTGAGTGCTCTGTCCTGTGGGTTCTCACACTCCCTGTCTCTCTCTCTGAGTGCTCTGTCCTGTGTGTTCTCACACTCCCTGTCTCTCTCTCTCAGTGCTCTGTCCTGTGTGTTCTCACACTCCCTGTCTCTCTCTCTCTGAGTGCTCTGTCCTGTGTGTTCTCACACTCCCTGTCTCTCTCTGAGTGCTCTGTCCTGTGTGTTCTCACACTCCCTGTCTCTCTCTGAGTGCTCTGTCCTGTGTGTTCTCACACTCCCTGTCTCTCTCTGAGTGCTCTGTCCTGTGTGTTCTCACACTCCCTGTCTCTCTCTGAGTGCTCTGTCCTGTGTGTTCTCACACTCCCTGTCTCTCTCTCTGAGTGCTCTGTCCTGTGTGTTCCCACACTCCCTGTCTCTGAGTGCTCTGTCCTGTGTGTTCTCACACTCCCTGTCTCTCTCTGAGTGCTGTGTCCTGTGTGTTCTCACACTCCCTGTCTCTCTCTCTGAGTGCTCTGTCCTGTGGGTTCCCACACTCCCTGTCTCTCTCTGAGTGCTCTGTCCTGTGTGTTCTCACACTCCCTGTCTCTCTCTGAGTGCTGTGTCCTGTGTGTTCTCACACTCCCTGTCTCTCTCTCTCTGAGTGCTCTGTCCTGTGTGTTCTCACACTCCCTGTCTCTCTCTCAGTGCTCTGTCCTGTGTGTTCTCACACTCCCTGTCTCTCTCTGAGTGCTCTGTCCTGTGTGTTCTCACACTCCCTGTCTCTCTCTGAGTGCTCTGTCCTGTGTGTTCTCACACTCCCTGTCTCTCTCTGAGTGCTCTGTCCTGTGTGTTCTCACACTCCCTGTCTCTCTCTCTCTGAGTGCTCTGTCCTGTGTGTTCTCACACTCCCTGTCTCTCTCTCTCTGAGTGCTCTGTCCTGTGTGTTCTCACACTCCCTGTCTCTTTCTGAGTGCTCTGTCCTGTGTGTTCTCACACTCCCTGTCTCTCTCTCTCTGAGTGCTCTGTCCTGTGTGTTCCCACACTCCCTGTCTCTGAGTGCTCTGTCCTGTGTGTTCTCACACTCCCTGTCTCTCTCTCTCTGAGTGCTCTGTCCTGTGTGTTCTCACACTCCCTGTCTCTCTCTGAGTGCTCTGTCCTGTGTGTTCTCACACTCCCTGTCTCTCTCTGAGTGCTCTGTCCTGTGTGTTCTCACACTCCCTGTCTCTCTCTGAGTGCTCTGTCCTGTGTGTTCTCACACTCCCTGTCTCTCTCTGAGTGCTCTGTCCTGTGTGTTCTCACACTCCCTGTCTCTCTCTCTCTGAGTGCTCTGTCCTGTGTGTTCTCACACTCCCTGTCTCTCTCTCTCTGAGTGCTCTGTCCTGTGTGTTCTCACACTCCCTGTCTCTCTCTCTCTGAGTGCTCTGTCCTGTGTGTTCTCACACTCCCTCTCTCTCTCTGAGTGCTCTGTCCTGTGTGTTCTCACACTCCCTGTCTCTCTCTGAGTGCTCTGTCCTGTGTGTTCTCACACTCCCTGTCTCTCTCTCAGTGCTCTGTCCTGTGTGTTCTCACACTCCCTGTCTCTCTCTCTCTGAGTGCTCTGTCCTGTGTGTTCCCACACTCCCTGTCTCTGAGTGCTCTGTCCTGTGTGTTCTCACACTCCCTGTCTCTCTCTGAGTGCTCTGTCCTGTGTGTTCTCACACTCCCTGTCTCTCTCTCTCTGAGTGCTCTGTCCTGTGTGTTCTCACACTCCCTGTCTCTCTCTCTGAGTGCTCTGTCCTGTGGGTTCCCACACTCCCTGTCTCTCTCTGAGTGCTCTGTCCTGTGTGTTCTCACACTCCCTGTCTCTCTCTCTCTGAGTGCTCTGTCCTGTGTGTTCTCACACTCCCTGTCTCTCTCTGAGTGCTGTGTCCTGTGTGTTCTCACACTCCCTGTCTCTCTCTCTGAGTGCTCTGTCCTGTGGGTTCCCACACTCCCTGTCTCTCTCTCTGAGTGCTCTGTCCTGTGGGTTCCCACACTCCCTGTCTCTCTCTCTGAGTGCTCTGTCCTGTGGGTTCCCACACTCCCTGTCTCTCTCTGAGTGCTCTGTCCTGTGTGTTCTCACACTCCCTGTCTCTCTCTCTCTCTGAGTGCTCTGTCCTGTGTGTTCTCACACTCCCTGTCTCTCTCTCTCTGAGTGCTCTGTCCTGTGTGTTCTCACACTCCCTGTCTCTCTCTGAGTGCTGTGTCCTGTGTGTTCTCACACTCCCTGTCTCTCTCTCTCTGAGTGCTCTGTCCTGTGTGTTCTCACACTCCCTGTCTCTCTCTCTCTGAGTGCTCTGTCCTGTGGGTTCTCACACTCCCTGTCTCTCTCTCTGAGTGCTCTGTCCTGTGTGTTCTCACACTCCCTGTCTCTCTCTCTCTGAGTGCTCTGTCCTGTGTGTTCTCACACTCCCTGTCTCTCTCTGAGTGCTCTGTCCTGTGTGTTCTCACACTCCCTGTCTCTCTCTGAGTGCTCTGTCCTGTGTGTTCTCACACTCCCTGTCTCTCTCTCTCTGAGTGCTCTGTCCTGTGTGTTCTCACACTCCCTGTCTCTCTCTGAGTGCTCTGTCCTGTGTGTTCTCACACTCCCTGTCTCTCTCTGAGTGCTCTGTCCTGTGTGTTCTCACACTCCCTGTCTCTCTCTCAGTGCTCTGTCCTGTGTGTTCTCACACTCCCTGTCTCTCTCTCTGAGTGCTCTGTCCTGTGTGTTCCCACACTCCCTGTCTCTGAGTGCTCTGTCCTGTGTGTTCTCACACTCCCTGTCTCTCTCTCTCTGAGTGCTCTGTCCTGTGTGTTCTCACACTCCCTGTCTCTCTCTCTCTGAGTGCTCTGTCCTGTGGGTTCCCACACTCCCTGTCTCTCTCTGAGTGCTCTGTCCTGTGTGTTCTCACACTCCCTGTCTCTCTCTCTCTGAGTGCTCTGTCCTGTGTGTTCTCACACTCCCTGTCTCTCTCTGAGTGCTGTGTCCTGTGTGTTCTCACACTCCCTGTCTCTCTCTCTGAGTGCTCTGTCCTGTGGGTTCCCACACTCCCTGTCTCTCTCTGAGTGCTCTGTCCTGTGTGTTCTCACACTCCCTGTCTCTCTCTGAGTGCTGTGTCCTGTGTGTTCTCACACTCCCTGTCTCTCTCTCTCTGAGTGCTCTGTCCTGTGGGTTCTCACACTCCCTGTCTCTCTCTCTGAGTGCTCTGTCCTGTGTGTTCTCACACTCCCTGTCTCTCTCTCTCAGTGCTCTGTCCTGTGTGTTCTCACACTCCCTGTCTCTCTCTCTCTGAGTGCTCTGTCCTGTGTGTTCTCACACTCCCTGTCTCTCTCTGAGTGCTCTGTCCTGTGTGTTCTCACACTCCCTGTCTCTCTCTCTCTGAGTGCTCTGTCCTGTGTGTTCTCACACTCCCTGTCTCTTTCTGAGTGCTCTGTCCTGTGTGTTCTCACACTCCCTGTCTCTCTCTCTCTGAGTGCTCTGTCCTGTGTGTTCTCACACTCCCTGTCTCTCTCTGAGTGCTCTGTCCTGTGTGTTCTCACACTCCCTGTCTCTCTCTGAGTGCTCTGTCCTGTGTGTTCTCACACTCCCTGTCTCTCTCTGAGTGCTCTGTCCTGTGTGTTCTCACACTCCCTGTCTCTCTCTGAGTGCTCTGTCCTGTGTGTTCTCACACTCCCTGTCTCTCTCTCTCTGAGTGCTCTGTCCTGTGTGTTCTCACACTCCCTGTCTCTCTCTCTCTGAGTGCTCTGTCCTGTGTGTTCTCACACTCCCTGTCTCTCTCTCTCTGAGTGCTCTGTCCTGTGTGTTCTCACACTCCCTCTCTCTCTCTGAGTGCTCTGTCCTGTGTGTTCTCACACTGCCTGTCTCTCTCTCTGAGTGCTCTGTCCTGTGTGTTCTCACACTCCCTGTCTCTCTCTGAGTGCTCTGTCCTGTGTGTTCTCACACTCCCTGTCTCTCTCTCAGTGCTCTGTCCTGTGTGTTCTCACACTCCCTGTCTCTCTCTCTCTGAGTGCTCTGTCCTGTGTGTTCTCACACTCCCTGTCTCTCTCTCTGAGTGCTCTGTCCTGTGGGTTCCCACACTCCCTGTCTCTCTCTGAGTGCTCTGTCCTGTGGGTTCCCACACTCCCTGTCTCTCTCTGAGTGCTCTGTCCTGTGTGTTCTCACACTCCCTGTCTCTCTCTCTCTGAGTGCTCTGTCCTGTGTGTTCTCACACTCCCTGTCTCTCTCTGAGTGCTCTGTCCTGTGTGTTCTCACACTCCCTGTCTCTCTCTCTCTGAGTGCTCTGTCCTGTGTGTTCTCACACTCCCTGTCTCTCTCTCTCTGAGTGCTCTGTCCTGTGTGTTCTCACACTCCCTGTCTCTCTCTGAGTGCTCTGTCCTGTGGGTTCCCACACTCCCTGTCTCTCTCTCAGTGCTCTGTCCTGCGGGACTGTCCTTGACCTCCCACCTCCACCAGCGGCAGTGTTCACCCCGGCCGTCAACCCAGCTCAAAGCAACATCTTCCCCAAAGCTCCCTCCATGATGCTCGCTCTTCCTGTTCTCAGGACACTTGAAATGCCATGCTGTGCGGACACTTGCAGTCCTGGCTCAGGGTCCCCCGAGAGCCGTGGGTGAGGAGGGCAGCACCAGAAGGGCACCGGAGAGCCACAGGGCTTCAGCACACAGGACGCTCATGAGGCCGGTGCACACTCTGCAGAGGGCTCAGGACCCACCGCGCCGTCCTGTCTGGTCGTCCACGGCTGACGAGGGGCCCTCCAGCTCAGCACACGCCCTGCAGCAGGCGGGCGGGCTCCACAGCCACTCACCGGTGCTCCAGGTCCAGCTGCTCCTGCAGCTCCTGCTTCTCGGACTCCAGACCCTTCACCTGCATCTCCTGGTTCATCACACTCCACTGCAGCTCCGAGATCCGGCCCTTTAACTCGCTGATGGTCTGAAAGCAGAGCGGACAGACAGCCACCCACTGAGGTCAGGCACTGGGGCTGCGGCAGGCGGGGCAGGCGGGCCTCCCACAGCAGGGGACAATGCCCTCAGAAGGGCCTGTCCCTTCTGCCCCACTCCCAAGGGCAGACAGAGCCATCTGCTCCCTCCGAGAACACAGACATCACCTCCAACCATGGCCCAGAGCACAGCCCGAGGCCACCTCATGTCTCCCAAGCACCAACAGGGAGACAATGGACTCAGGAACAAGAACTGCTGCTGGCCAAGGTGGGCCCTGGCCTCCTGCCCCCATGACAGCCCCTCCCACAAAGCACCTACACACCCCACATGCCTCTCACCCCAAACCCTCACTAGTCCCTGGCAAGTTCTTCACAGCCTCCTTCCTCACCCTGCTCTCACCTCTCAGAATTCCCTCCCTGAACCCTACACCATCCACCATCCCAGCTATGTGCTAAAGACGCCACCTGTAAGCCACAGCCCGGTGCCCGTCAGGAAGCTGGACAGGAGGGACTGAGGCCATCCTCAGAGAGATGCCACAAAAGTTACACAGAATGGAGAGGAGTTGCCGGGTGGGAAGTGGTCTGAGAAGAACGAGGCCTGAGGAAGAGTCCCAGAGCACAGCCTGGTCTGGGACAGGGAGCCCACCTGGCATGAGCACCCGCCAGGCAGCGGCTACACACAGTGCCCTGTGGCAGTCCTAGGGGGAGAGAGCGTGTCCGTCACACCAACTGGAAAGGCAAGCCCACTAAGAAGCGTCATGTAAATTAACACATGGAGGCCTGACCAATGGTGACACAATGGATAGAGTGTCAACCTGGGACACTAAGGTCTCAGGTTCGAAACCTCGAGGTCACCAGCTTGAGTGCAGGCTCACCTGGAGTGAAAGTAGGATCATCAACATGATCCTATGGTCACTGGCTTGAGCCCAAAGGTCACTGGCTTGAACCCAAAGGTCACTGTGGTTGGGCTTACGCCCCCCGGTCAAGTCACATATGAGAAACAATCAATGAGCAACTAAAGTGACACAACTACAAGTTTATGCTTCTCATCTGTCTCCCTCCTGTCTGCCTGTCTTTCTCTCTCTCTCTAAAAGAAACAAGAAAAGAAAACTAGCAGGTGGAAAAGCCACATCAGCCCCTGGGAGCCAGACATCAACCCAAGGGCATCTGCAAGAAAGGGCAGGACCAGCAACTCAGCACAGTGAGTGACACCCGCCAGCCCCTGGGGCTCCCTCAGCGGACGAGGGGGCCACCACATTCATTCACCAGTCCAAGCCAGGGCCCATCTGAATGAGGACACTGCTGCCCTGTGTCCTCCCGGGAGGCTGACAGGGGCCGACAGAGGCCCGGGTCCCCCACTCCTCTGACCTGTACGGTTTACTCCATTACAACAGGGACCACCAGCCTGGGAACCAAACAGAGTGAAGGTACTAAAAACATGCTTAACAATGAACACATCCTTCGAGAAGTCCTCCTGAGCTCAGTCAAGGCAGATGGTGCCAGCCACTGCGGGGGTGCCAGGGTCAGGCAAGGGCTGTGGAGAAGCCAGGCCGTGCCCACGGTGACCCCAGAGAGTGGCGCACGCAGGAGCCAGGGCACCACGTAAGAGCACGCAGGGGGAGAGAGGGCAGGTTATGACTCTAGGCTGAGCACAGGGAGGGCCTCTCTGGGGGGTGAAAAGAGAGACCACCGTGGTCCTACATCCCAACTGGCCACGGCCCTCCCCACGCTGGACCCACTCAGCACCCTCTTTGTAACTCGTGTCTCAGGGTCTCCCGCTGCCCTTCGCTGGACGGCAGCGTGTGCAGAACTCGCCCTCCCCAGGACACCCCACACCTGCCTGCAGAGCACCAGCCCCTGAGCACAGGCGGAGGGGACTCCCCCAGCAGCCAATCCCAGCCCCTCTGCCAGCGTCCGCGTCAGAAGGCAGACGCAGACACAGCCTCAGCGAGCCCCCGGTGCCGCCACAGCAGCTGGGACCTGGGCCTGCTTCTGCTTCTTCAGCTGCCACGCGGGGGCCGGACACCCGTGATGACACCCTCCTCCCGGGCAGGGGGCCATCATCCTCCTCGCAGCCCAGCAAAGGGACGGGAAAGGTCGGAAGAGCCCAATCCCACCGACTTCCTGCTGAGGAAGCACCGACCTCTGGGCTAATCCTAAGATATATGCAACCTTCAACCGATGGGGGTGGTAAGGACGCTGCTGCTCATCTGCCCTGGTTCAAAGGCTCCCAGACGCCAAGAGACAGTGCCCCATCCACAGACATGCAAATCCAGAGGTAACTACCTGTATCTTCTGTTGGGGGACACATAATTATTTCCAGAAAATACCACCCCCCAGGACAGGTCAGAGGACAGGGGAACTAGAACACTCAGCAATGACTGATGACACAGCAGGTGGCACGAAGTCCCAGACAGAGACAGCAGTGACTGCTGTCCTGACGACCACACTCCGAGAGGTCACTCCAAATAAAATCATTCTAGAGAAGCAAAAAGGCTGCATGCGTGAAGCTATCTGCTACATACGTGTTTGTGCATCACGGTGTGTGTGCACGAAAACACCAGAGCATTTGAAAATAGCAAAAATGGTTTCATCAACCATTAAAAAACATGATTAGAAGATTTAAAAACTGTTCAACCTATGCACTGAAGACCACAGGACGGGAAATTGGCACCTTCACCAGGACGACAGCGGTGGAAAGAATGGAAAGAAACGAAGGCGGAGGACTCACAGCCGAGAGCAGGGTGCCCGGCGGCCTCACCTCGCGGTGGAAAGAAACGAAGGCGGAGGACTCACAGCCCAGAGCAGGTGCCCCGCGGCCCTCACCTCGCGGTGGAAAGAAACGAAGGCGGAGGACTCACAGCCCAGAGCAGGTGCCCCGTGGCCCTCACCTCGCGGTGGAAAGAAAGGAAGGCGGAGGACTCACAGCCGAGAGCAGGGTGCCCCACGGCCCTCACCTCGCGGTGGAAAGAAACGAAGGCGGAGGACTCACAGCCCAGAGCAGGTGCCCCGCGGCCCTCACCTCGCGGTGGAAAGAAAGGAACACGGAGGACTCACAGCCGAGAGCAGGGTGCCCCGCGGCCCTCACCTCGCGGTGGAAAGAAACGAAGGCGGAGGACTCACAGCCCAGAACAGGTGCCCTGCGGCCTCACCTCGCGGTGGAAAGAAACGAAGGCGGATGACTCACAGCCCAGAACAGGTGCCCAGTGGCTCTCACCTCTCCGGCCGCGGCCAGGCTGTCCTCCTTCTCCCGCAGCCTGCGGTGGGCGGCGTCCAGGCTCTGCTGACAGGCCCGGCTGCGCTCCGAGTGCTCCTTCACCTTCTCCTCCGCCTCCGCCTCCCACTCCTGCAGCTGCCGGATGCGCGCCACCAGCTCCTGGTTGCGGTCGACCTCGCGCTGCCCAGAGGAAGGACCTATGAGCACGGTCGGAGCAGGGGACCCCGCCGTCCTCCCTCAGGCCCAGACCCAGGCCCAGGGAAGGCCCCCCAAGGCCAGTACAAAGCCCCACAGTGCGGGGCTCTGGCCCAGGGACCCTCTGGAGGCACTCAGACGCATCGCCACACGGCATCAGCCGGCACGGCCACCTGCAGGGAGGAAACCCAAGCTCACTCTCGACCTGGGGAAGAAGCGTCCACCTCTGGCAGCACCAGCAGCTTTTATCTGACTGCACAAAGGCGGCCATTGCAACAAGCTGGCATGCCCGCACAGGGCGAGGACACGCGGCCTGCAGACAGGAACAGCCGACCGGGGCCTCTTCCGCCAGGACAGCCCCTTATCTCCTGCAAACCTGCGAGCCATCCTGGACCCGACCCTCGGGCGGCCTGGCCTGTGCTGGTGAGGGGGCCCAGGACTGAGGCTCCTGCTCTGAATACACTGACTCGCCCTGAGGTGGGACCAGAAAGTAGGAGCCAGGGTCTCGGGGCAAAGGCGGAGAATCCTGGTTACATGGAACCAGACCCTGCTGACCTCTGACCTCGGACAGAAAGCTCCCTCTCAAGACCGCCAGGTGCTCCCAGGGCCGCCTCACCCAGAGTAGGGTTACACCAGGACCCCACCCGGCGCCGAGGGGGCCCTGCAGCAAAGGAACCCTCCACAGGGTGGGAGCAAGGGTCCAGGAGCGCAGGGTGCAGTCTGCACCTCCCCGGGCAGGGCGTGGCATCTCCACTGGAGCTGCCGGTCCTGAGCACACACAGGCCACCCAATCAGGCCCTCAGACACCAACCTCTCACCATCTAAGAGCTCTTTCCAGGGGGGCTGAGATTGCCGCCCACTCGGCGTCCCCACTCACTGCCAAACTGACAGTCCTGAGAAACCACTGCACAAGCCCAAGAAGCAAAGGGACAACTTACAAACCATGACTCGTGGTCCGGGCCACCCTCAACCCTGTCTATGGCAGGGAGCCACGCTCAGCGAGGGGCCCCAGGATTAAGCTCCGTCAGCCCTGACTCTTGGATTTCCCCAAGAAAGACGTTCAGTGACCCTGCAGCCATCCCTCACACTTTCCAAGGTTTTCTGACCACCTTTAAGGTGCCACAGTCTGTGCTGGACACTGGAGATCAGGGCAGTGAGGACATGGGAGTCCTGTCCTCACAGGGCCCATGGCCCAGAGAAACTCCCATCAGCTCCACACCCCATGCCTCCATCTGAGAGCCAGGCAGTGCCACCGACCCCACAGCTCCCACAGTCCAGTGGCCCCTGTGCCACCTCCCGTGCCCTACTAAGGGCACTCCAGTACTGGCAGGATTCCCAAGGCCTCTCCCTCTCGGTTCCCTTCAGTTCACGGTGTCCCTCCTTCAAGGTCAGCCCAGAACACCAAGCCTCGTCTCACAGAGAAACACCAACCACTCAAGTCAGCACCAGGGCCAGTGCCAAGGTACCCCCTCCAACGGGCACATCTCTGGGCTACTGAGCCCACATGACACACCACAGCCAGGAGCCTGCCCACCAGGTTCAAACACATCCCAACAGCAGCACACCCTCACAGACCCCAGCTACATGTACGAGGACGAGGGAAGCCTGTGAAGGTGCCACCTCAGGCCACAGCCCAGACCACCACCGCGAGAACTGCCAGAGCAGGAGGCTCTGCCCGCACCCAGGCAGTGTGCCCGCAGCTCGGCAGCGCCCACGGCACACCTGCAAAGTGCTGCCACAGCAAGGAAGCTCCTGGTGACCCTAGCCCTCTGGGTGAGAGGGGCTTTCCCAGCACGGTGGGCCAGCCAGGGGCGACCTGAAGCAGCCCCGAGACCAGGCTCCTTGCTCTTAGGGCCCATAAACAAACTGAGCAAACTTGGCCTGGACCCAAGACCCCTATGTAGCCTGGTGACTCTCCGAGCCTGTCACCCCTGTACCACCTGGTGTTTCTGCCAGGTCTGCACCCCAGTCCTTCCAGAGGGGGAGACCCCGGAGGCCTGGCAGAGGGGAACACCTCCCAGCCTGGCCCTGCTGCCCTCCTCCATGAGGTGGGGCCCAGCTGAGCCCTGGGGCCCAGGAAGGCAGGCCCGGCAGCCGGGGGGGGGGGGGGGGGGGGGCCAGGAAGGCAGGCCCGGCAGCCCGTGAGGGGGGGGGCCAGGAAGGCAGGCCTGGCAGCCTGGGGGGGGGGGGGGCCAGGAAGGCAGGCCCGGCAGCCCGTGAGGGGGGGGCCCAGGGAGGCAGGCCCGGCAGCCCGTGGGGGGGGGGGGGACCCAGGAAAGCAGGCCCGGCAGCCCGTGAGGGGGGGGCCCAGGGAGGCAGGCCCGGCAGCCCGTGAGGGGGGGGCCCAGGGAGGCAGGCCCGGCAGCCCGTGGGGGGGGGGACCCAGGAAGACAGGCCCAGCAGCCTGTGAGGGGGGGGGGCCCAGGAAGGCAGGCCCGGCAGCCCGTGAGGGGGGGGCGCCCAGGAAGGCAGGCCCGGCAGCCCGGGGGTGGGGGGGACCCAGGGAGGCAGGCCCGGCAGCCCGGGGGGCGGGGGGGACCCAGGAAGGCAGGCCCGGCAGCCCGGGGGTGGGGGGGACCCAGGGAGGCAGGCCCAGCAGCCCGTGAGGGGGGGGGGCCAGGAAGGCAGGCCCGGCAGCCTGGGGGTGGGGCCGGGGCTCCCCGGCATCCCAGCTCCGCTCTCCCACGGCCCCCGGGGCTGGCCGGCCTGCACCCACCTCGTAGCTCCGGGCGCTGGTGCTGGCCGCCCGCTCCAGCTCCACGCGAGCCCTCTTGTGACTCAGCTGCAGCTGCATCTTCTCCCGCTCCACCTGGAGGACCTGGGACTTGGACCGGATCTGCTCCGCCCGCTCCTCCAGCTGTCATGCCCAAAGGAGAGACTGCGTCACACGCTCACCCCGGGGCACCCGCTCCCAGCAAGGCCCACGCTCAGCCCCAGGAAAGAAGGAAGAAGCTGGGTTCCTAGCTGGGCTGAGTGAGACGGGGAGGCCTATAAAATTCTAAACTCTACAGTCCTCACAGATAGGCCACAAGATCCCAAGTATCTGCATCGATAAAATTATACCTTTGGCCCTGGCCAGGGGCTCAGTGGACAGAGTGCCAGCCCAGCATATGGACGTCCCAGGTTCAATCCCCAGTCAGGGATCACAGGAGAAGCAACCACTTGCTTCTCTCCCCCCTCCCTCTCCCCCTTCACTCCCACTTCCCCAGCCACAGCCAGTGGCTCGATGGGTTTGAGCCTGGCCCCAGGCACTGAGGATAGCTCAGGTGACTTGAGCATTGGCCCCAGACAGTGGTTGCCGGGTAGATCCTAACTAGGGCACATGCAGGAATCTGTCTCACTATCTCGCCTCCTCTCACTGAAAAACAACTTTTTTCAACTAGTAGGCAAGGACCACACACACATTACCACCACCATTCTATAAAAAAGTGTTATAACACCAACAACAAAACTAAAAATCCTAACTTCAGAATAAAGAACAATCCTTGCCAAAACAGGGCAGTAAGCAGCTCAGCCCACTAACAATTACGCAGCAGAGGAATGCACAGGAGCCTCACTGGGCCTCCCAGAGAACAGGAAGCCACGTCTGACACAGGGCAGGACACCAAGTGGCTCCAGCAGCGTATGTGGGTCAACAGGAGAGGAGGAGCCCCCGCAGAGAGGTCAGGGATCACCTGACACAGCGGTCAGTGCAGAGCGGCAGGGGCTCAGGCGAGCCTGCAGACACACACCCCTCCTTGTGTGGACCCAGTGATCCCTGCTCCAGCTGAGACTGACCCCACAACTCTTTGAAGCTGAAGTCCTTCAGGAGACCTGACCCCTCTACAACTGCGTCCACAGTGACCACTGCCAAGAACTTGAGACAAAGGGAAATAACATTATAATCAAGTCAAACTGGCAGACTGAAGCCAAGGTCTGTAAGTGGCCTTCCACAGTCTGGGACCACTACATCCCCAGTCCTTCACTCACTGCCCCGGCTTTCCTGCAGACTGACCACGAACCTGTCTCGCAGCACGGCCTCCCGTGGGCTAGACCCTCCAGGAGCCAGCAGCTGGCGGGACAGGCGGGGTCCAGGAGCCAGCAGCTGGCTGGACAGGCGGGGTCCAGGAGCCAGCAGCTGGCTGGACAGGTGGGGTCCAGGAGCCAGCAGCTGGCTGGACAGGCGGGGTCCAGGAGCCAGCAGCTGGCTGGACGGTCGGGGTCACGCTCCCAGGCAGCTGGAGTCTTCCTCAACTAGGGGAATAAACCCACTTTCCAACGCTCTCCCTGGAGTCTGTGAGCTCGTTGACGTGAGCACAGGCTGAGCACCAGGCCCGCTCTGCGGTGCTGATAAGCAGGCTTTTCAGACAGGACAGCTCAGGGCCAGACCACGGCTTCCAGCTCTCTTCCCATAACTGGGAATGCCCACCTCAGAGATCTGGAGGCAGCAGCTGGCTCCCAGGCTGAGCAAACACCGACCTGCCTCAACTACAGCACGTCCTCACCTGACCCCAGCCAGAGCTTCTACGACTTGGAGCAACACAACTTGTAAGGAGGCCAGTTTTACCACAGGCTAACCGGTATACACACGAGGTAAGTCCCTACGGCACCTCACAACAGGAGAATGACACGCTGACGTGCTGTGTGTGGAAGCTGACCCAGGCCGTCTGAGGACGCAGCGGCCCCCACCCAGAGAGCCCCTCCCGCCCCCTCTCCCGCCCCAGGCTCACCTGCATGCTCTGCTGGTACTGCGTCTGCAGAGGACACCTGGCAGAGGCGGACACGTCCAGCCCGGCTCCTCCCTCCACTCGCTGAGAAATGAAGTTGTTCAAAGACCTCAGGGAGGACAGGACGGTGGTGTTTTCCCCCAAGTCTTCCATGGCCATGTCTCTCTGAAGGAAGACAAGAAAAGGTCACAGGGAGCCGTTCCACACAACCTCAGTCTGCCCGCTGCCCAGAGGGACTCCAGCAGCCTCTACTGCGCTCAGAGGCCTTAAAACATTCCAGGGTCCATACCACGTTCTTCGGGGTTCATGGGAGCCCAGACTGCCTATTTACCAGAGGAGAAGGTGAGGCATAAAAAGCACCATGCAGGCCCTGGCCGGTTGGCTCAGCGGTAGAGCGTCGGCCTGGCGTGCGGGGGACCCGGGTTCTATTCCCGGCCAGGGCACATAGGAGAAGCGCCCATTTGCTTCTCTCCCCCCCTCCCCTTCCTCTCTGTCTCTCTCTTCCCCTCCCACAGGCAAGGCTCCATTGGAGCAAAGATGGCCCGGGCACTGGGGATGGCTCCTCGGCCTCTGCCCCAGGTGCTAGAGTGGCTCTGGTCGCAAAAGAGTGACGCCCCGGGGGGCAGAGCGTTGCCCCCTGGTGGGCGTGCCGGGTGGATCCCGGTCGGGCGCATGCGGGAGTCTGACTGTCTCTCCCCGTTTCCAGCTTCAAAAATACAAAAAATACAAAAAAAAAAAAAAAGCACCATGCCGTTTGTTGACTGTCAAAGTGATGACCTGCACATGAGCAGGACAGACAGACAGCCCCAGGAGGAGGTGCTGAGCCGTCAGTGATGATCTGCACATGAGCAGGACAGACAGACAGCCCCCAGGAGGAGGTGCTGAGCCGTCAGTGATGACCTGCACATGAGCAGGACAGACAGGCAGCCCCCAGCAGGAGGTGCTGAGCCGTCAGTGATGACCTGCACATGAGCAGGACAGGCAGACAGCCCCAGGAGGAGGTGCTGAGCCGTCAGTGATGACCTGCACATGAGCAGGACAGACAGGCAGCCCCCAGCAGGAGGTGCTGAGCCATCAGTGATGACCTGCACATGAGCAGGACAGACAGACAGCCCCAGGAGGAGGTGCTGAGCCATCAGTGATGACCTGCACATGAGCAGGACAGACAGGCAGCCCCAGGAGGAGGTGCTGAGCCGTCAGTGATGACCTGCACATGAGCAGGACAGGCAGACAGCCCCAGAAGGAGGTGCTGAGCCGTCAGTGATGACCTGCACATGAGCAGGACAGACAGACAGCCCCAGGAGGAGGTGCTGAGCCATCAGTGATGACCTGCACATGAGCAGGACAGGCAGACAGCCCCAGGAGGAGGTGCTGAGCCATCAGTGATGACCTGCACATGAGCAGGACAGACAGACAGCCCCAGGAGGAGGTGCTGAGCCATCAGTGATGACCTGCACATGAGCAGGACAGGCAGACAGCCCCAGGAGGAGGTGCTGAGCCGTCAGTGATGACCTGCACATGAGCAGGACAGACAGACAGCCCCAGGAGGAGGTGCTGAGCCGTCAGTGATGACCTACACATGAGCAGGACAGACAGACAGCCCCCAGGAGGAGGTGCTGAGCCGTCAGTGATGACCTGCACATGAGCAGGACAGACAGACAGCCCCAGGAGGAGGTGCTGAGCCGTCAGTGATGACCTGCACATGAGCAGGACAGACAGACAGCCCCAGCAGGAGGTGCTGAGCCGTCAGTGATGACCTGCACATGAGCAGGACAGACAGACAGCCCCAGGAGGAGGTGCTGAGCCGTCAGTGATGACCTGCACATGAGCAGGACAGACAGACAGCCCCAGGAGGAGGTGCTGAGCCGTCAGTGATGACCTGCACATGAGCAGGACAGACAGGCAGCCCCAGGAGGAGGTGCTGAGCCGTCAGTGATGACCTGCACATGAGCAGGACAGACAGACAGCCCCCAGCAGGAGGTGCTGAGCCGTCAGTGATGACCTGCACATGAGCAGGACAGACAGACAGCCCCCAGGAGGAGGTGCTGAGCCGTCAGTGATGACCTGCACATGAGCAGGACAGACAGACCTGCACATGAGCAGGACAGACAGACAGCCCCCAGCAGGAGGTGCTGAGCCGTCAGTGATGACCTGCACATGAGCAGGACCGACAGCCAGCCCCAGGAGGAGGTGCTGAGCCGTCAGATGGCACACGTACCACGTCAGCACGCACAGACAGCCCAGCTCTGGGCATCAGTAACAAAGCGCACAGCAGTGGCAGTAAGGATGATGACGCCCACAGCCATGCTAATTTCTTAACAATGACACCAATAAATCACTACTATTTTCAACCAAGGAAGTACCAAAAGGCAAGATATTTGACATTTTCTGGGCCCCAAGACTCCTTGAGCCTTAGTTTCTAAGATCAAGGAGCCCCTCTGTGAAAACAGTCCCTCAGAAGTCTTCAAGTGGCAGATGGCACAACTGTTACCCAAGAGACTGATTCTCATTCTGCATGTGCTCTCATAAGGCATCTCAGAGAGGGACAGACCTGAGACTGGAACCTGGGTCTGTCTGCCGGGCTCTACAGGTCGAGTGCGCTCCACAGACCCGTGCTCGAAGGCTGGGGACAAGCAGCAGCAAAGAACTGGCACCCCCAAGCCCATGCTCATTCTGGCCTCGCACCAGCCTGGCTGCCAGCCCTGCTGAGAGTCCCAGGCACCGTTAACAGTCAGAAGGTGTGAATTCCCACATGCGGTTCCCACATGTGACAGCTGTGTTCCCCTTAGGAAAACTGGCTCTGGGACAGATTTCCCCTAAGAGTTAGATTGAAAATATCTCCCCCGCCCTGGCCGGTTGGCTCAGCGGTAGAGCGTCGGCCTGGCGTGCGGGGGACCCGGGTTCGATTCCCGGCCAGGGCACATAGGAGAAGCGCCCATCTGCTTCTCCACCCCTCCCCCTCTCCTTCCTCTCTGTCTCTCTCTTCCCCTCCCGCAGCTGAGGCTCCATTGGAACAAAGATGGCCCGGGCGCTGGGGATGGCTCCTTGGCCTCTGCCCCAGGCGCTAGAGTGGCTCTGGTCACGGCAGAGCGACACCCCGGAGGGGCAGAGCATCGCCCCCTGGTGGGCAGAGCGTCACCCCTGGTTGGCGTGCCGGGTGGATCCCGGTTGGGCGCATGCGGGAGTCTGTCTGTCTCTCCCCGTTTCCAGCTTCAGAAAAATACAAAAAAAAAAAAAAAAAAGAAAGAAAATACCTCCCCCTCACCCCCCCCCCCCGCCAAAAAACCCAGAAAGTGAGAAATCTTTGATTCTGCGTTTCCCACTTAACAAAAGCCCTGGCCATGGTCATGCTGAGCCCTATCTCCCTCCTTCAGGCCATCACTCCGACCTCTCTAACTCTCCTTCGTACAGTAAGTGACAGGGGCTGGGAAGAGAGAACAGAACCGGCCCTCCAAGTGCTGTGAGCCTTGCAGAGACCCGCCTGCACAGAGGAAGGCAACAGAGCTAAACACCTCCGTTTGCCAAGATGAGACCAGGGCCATACTGTCCATCCCAGGACAGGAAATTCAGCCAATCGGTCCTCTTCTTAAGGCGCCACACCCCCACCCCACCCCCGCCCCGTGAGAACTGAAGCGTGCCACCCACTAGCAGGGAACGGACGCATCCCGGAACTAAGCCGCTCCACCAGGCCCGCGACGAGGCGGCAGCTCAAACTCTACCCTCTTCATCCAAGAGACGCAAATCTTCCAGCAGCCCAACCACTCGATCTCGACAGCTGTCCAGGGAACCCCTGAGCTGGGAGTCCGTCCACGGCACACGGCCTCTCAACCAACCGCCCTTCGGGTCCTCCGTCAAAGGACGGCAGAGACCGCAAGACACGGCAAGAACGCCACCGGCAACAGCAGCTCACACACGGTTTTGCCGCCTTCTCTAAAAGCACCCCGGGCACGAAGCGTGAGTTCCCACCCTGCCAGCGAGCAGCCATGTGACTCTCTCCGGGCAAGTGGCTTCCCGTCTTCCCGCCAGTAGGGAGTAGTAGCAACTCCTGCTTTTCCCGCTGAGGCAGTGCAGGTGACATCGCTCCACGCACCCGGGGGCGGGGGGGGGGGGGGTGCTCCAGGGAAAAGCACCTCTTTCCACCCCGCAGCCCAGCCTAGCGGGAGCCTCCTGAGGACCCCAGGCAGGGAGGAGAACCCCTCCTCCGTGGCCGCCTCTACCACGGGCCTCTCACTGGCTCCAGCATCACGGAGGCTGGCCTGCTGTTCCTTCCCCCAGGGGAGGCCTGGGCGAGGGGGGGGGGGGGAGCTAGCGGAGACCCTGGCCAAAGTGGGGAGCTGGGATGGAGGATGGGGGTGCGAGAGGCAGGGGAGGGAGGGGGGACTGGGACAGATGAGGGGGTGAGTGGGGGGACAGGGAAGAGGGAGAGTGGGGGACAGCGGAGGGGTGCTGGGGGGCAGGGAAGGGGTGCGTGGGGGACAGCGGAGGGGTGCTGGGGGGCAGGGAAAGGGTGCGTGGGGGACAGCGGAGGGGTGCTGGGGGGCAGGGAAGGGGTGCGTGGGGGACAGCGGAGGGGTGCTGGGGGGCAGGGGAGGGGTGCTGGGGGGCAGGGAAGAGGGAGAGTGGGGGACAGAGGAGGGGTGCTGGGGGTCAGGGAAGGGGTGCGTGGGGGAAAGCGGAGGGGTGCTGGGGGCAGGGAAGGGGTGCTGGGGGGCAGGGAAGAGGGAGAGTGGGGGCAGGGAGGGGTGCGTGGGGGACAGCGAAGGTGGGGACAGAGGTGAGCGGGCCGCCGAGGGGCCCGCGGGGTCAGAACCCGAGGGCCGGAGAAGGACGGAGGGGGCGGCACCCAGCCCCGGCCTCATCGGGCAGCCCGGCCCCGGCCCCGATCCCCCGATCCCCGGGGCCGCCCGCTCCACAGCCCCCGGCCCCCAGCCCCCCGGCCTGCCCGGCCCGCCAGGCCCGCCCGGCCCGCTCGGCGCCCACCCGGGCCCTGAGCCCCACCTTCCCGGTTCTGTCAGACCGCCGCCGCCGCCGCCGCTGCCGCCGCTCAGGTCATCCTCCTCTGCGCCGCCTATCGCGAGACTGCGGCTGCGCTCTCGCGAGACCCGGCGGGTCTGGCCGGAAGCTCCGGTCCGCGCACCGGCCGGTGCTGGAGGTTCCGCCAGCGCTCCCGTACCCGGTACCCGGTTCCCCGCGGGGCCCCGCGGGCTCAAACGTCTGCACGCCTGGCTGTTCTGGTCCTGAAATCTTGCGACCAGTCTTTTCCCTGGGATTCCTGCGGCCCTTCGCTGTCTGCGCGGCCCACTGGGCGATGCAAAACCCTGTGCTGCTGCCAGTGCCCTGTGGGCGTCGGGGCGCCCCCTGCCCCGCCCCAGGTCTGTCCCGGAGCAGTGTCCCCTCTCCTCCCAGCGCCACCCACCGGCTAGGGCCCGGGGTCTGCACTGAGCCCCTTCTTGCAGAGAGGAAACACACCTTCTTGTGGCCCCAGACGGGGAGCCTGTGGCGATAGGATGGCGGGATCTCTGCGCTTAACTATTAACTAGCTCACTGCCACCGAACTCCGGCCTGCAGTTCACTTCAGGCTGCTGGACTGCGCCCTAGGACGCTAAGGAGACCCCTGGGTAATGGGGACACGGCCATCCTTACAGTCAGTAAACTCTCCTGGAGGAATGAGCACACCTCCAGGACGGGGCCTTGAAGAAACCAGTCGACATTGTTTAAAATAAACTTAAAGGCACGCAAATCCCTTCAGATAATACAATCTGTATATTGTTTTACAAAGTCCCTGAAGAGTAAGGAAATAAATGATCACACCAGATGGCTGCTTGCTGTGGCAATTACCTTTATGGTCCCTAGGGAGCCTGGAGCATGACAGCAATGCCTGTTTCCAACAAAAACCAAAGCCCGCCCACCTCAGGCTTAAGCAGTTAAGTTCATACCCGTCTTCTGTGATTGCTCTGGGCATTCTCGATGCTGGGAGAGTGGGTGTACTTCCAGATCATTCACCAGACAGACGGACATGAATCCCCAGATTGATATTTAACATTTTTCTACATTATACCGTACAGCCCAAATCACAACTGGAGCAGTGTGGAACCTGTTTCTCTATAACTCGCTGGGTCCGTAAGAGGACTCTTCAGCTCGGTCTCTGTACATGTCTGTCCTTCCCTCCTCAGCCTCAGTCTTCTCATCCTCTCATCTTTGTCTGTCTCTTTCTCACGATAAACTTCCTTTTTACAAATTATGTGATAGACCGTTTTTTGTTGTTGTTGTTGTTGTTTTTATTTTTATTTTTTTTGTATTTTTCTGAAGTTGGAAACAGGGAGGCGGTCAGACAGACTCCTGCATATGCCGGACTGGGATCCACCCGGCATGCCCACCAGGGGGTGATGCTCTGCCCACCAGGGGGCGATGCTCTGCTGCAACCAGAGCCATTCTAGTGCCTGAGGCAGAGGCCACAGAGCCATCCTCAGCCCCTGGGCCAACTTTGCTCCAATGGAGCCTTGGCTGCAGGAGGGGAAGAGAGAGACAGAGAGGAAGGAGAGGGGGAGGGGTGGAGAAGCAGATGGGTGCTTCTCCTGTGTGCCCTGGCCGGGAATCGAACCCAGGACTCCTGCACACCAGGCTGATGCTCTACCACTGAGCTAACCGGCCTGGCCATGATAGATCGTTTTTTTATCATGGCCACAAATATAGTTTTGTCCTCTTTTTGGTTTAAGAAAGGGTCCCAGGCCCTGGCCGGTTGGCTCAGTGGTAGAGCGTCGGCCTGGCGTGTGGAAGTCCTGGGTTTGATTCCCAGCCAGGGCACACAGGAGAAGCGCCCATCTGCTTCTCCACCCTTCCCCCTCTCCTTTCTCTCTGTCTCTCTCTTCCCCTCCTGCAGCCAAGGCTCCACTGGAGCAAAGTTGGCCCGGGTGCTGAGGACGGCTCCATGGTCTCCACCTCAGGTGCTATAATAATTTGGTTGCCAAGTAATGGCCCCAGATGGGCAGAGCATCGCCCCCTGGTGGGTATGCCGGGTGGATCCCGGTCGGGCGCATGCGGGAGTCTGTCTGACTGCCTCCTCGTTTCCAACTTCAGGAAAAAAAAAATACAAAAAGAAAGGGTCCCCATACCCTGGCTGGGTAGCTTGGTTGATTAGAGCATCGTCTGGAAGCACAGAGGTCACCGGTTCAATTCCCCGTCAGGGCACATACAGGAACAGATCAATGTTCCTGTCTCTTTCTTGCTTCCTCTCTCTATAATCAATAACATAAACATTTGAAAAAGAAAAAGTGCTGCCCATTGCATCCTAGGTCAAGCCTTCTCCACCTCAGGAGAGCACAGGCTCCATTTAAAGTGAGAAGGGCCAGAAAAGGCAGAAGCAAGCTCAGTCCTTCACAGACCCTTTCGCTCCGTGGTACTGGGTGGCCAAGAAGTACACCTCCGATGACTCTTTCCTGCTGGCTGCAGGTTTCAGGGTCCTAGTGTTCTGGAACTCCTCTGTCAGTCTCTTCTGTAACCGATGGCTTTGACTTCCAGCCCAGATTTTACAAAGGAATGTTCCCCCAGGGTGCAGGACCTTTGGAGCCATGTCCAGAAGGGACAAGCACAGGCCAAGGAGCCTGTCGTGATCCAGGCCCTGGATCCCTGTGGCGTTGGGTGCCATGTCACTCAGAATCACATCTGCTGTACCGCCAGGAAGCAGTTCTTGGATTCTTTGGAAGGTTTTTGGCTCAGTCACATTTGCAGGACACAAAAACGTGGCTCCTTCCAGAGGTGATATGTGAAGAAGATCTACCCCAAGCACAAAGCCAACAGGACTGCTGGGATCTAAGGAAGAAAAGGTGAGTTCATGATTTATTTATACCCTGACTCTTCCCACAAAAGTTCATGCAACAAAGTAATGGAATAAAGAGTCAGGACCAAGGAAAAGAGCTAATGTGGAAACAGGCAGACACAGGCCTTTCCGCACGATCTATACATCCCACAAGAACACACTGGGGAGTGGTGGTCCTCCCCTCTCCATCCTCTGGAAACCGAGGCCCAGAGAGGCTCAGTGACTGTCCCAGAGTAAAAGGCAGACCCGGAACGCATCTCTGGCTCTGATGTCATTTCGTTTGATGGCCCACATCTCTGAAGGCTCTCTTGATAAACGGAAATAGAAAATGATACGCTAGTATATCAAGTGCCTCTGGATTAAATCAACAAATCCGTTCTGCAGCCTCACCCAAATTCTCTCCATCAGAAACAAGCCAAGATCTGCAGGAAAAGGACAGATACAAAATGAGGAGGTCCAAACTGGTGGCTTGCCCGTATCTGAGAGCCACCAGCTGTGAAATAAAAACATGTCATTGTCCCAGGTTACCTAAGGCAAGACTGTCTGTCTGCACAACTGGTGTCCCCAGCTTCCTCCCCACACACACCTCCCTCGGGCTGCACTCATACGCAAAAGGAAGGAAGATTACTTCCTGACCTCACGACGACCCGTATATGTTACGCATTATCCAATAAAAATTTGGTGTTATCCTGGAGGACAGGTGTGATTGGCTCCAGCCACCCGCAACCATGAACATGAGTCGTAGGAAATGAATGGATTGTAATACATGAGAATGTCTTATATTTTTAACATTATTTTTTTATTAAAGATTTGTCTGCGAGCTGGATGCAGCCATCAAAAGAGACACATCTGGCTTGTTCCCAACCCCTGTTCTAGTTCGATCTGTTGAACTAAAAGATGTGGGGGTTTTTTGTTTCTTTTGGTATTTTTTCTGTAATTTTCCAAAGTGAGAAGTGGGGAGGCAGAGAAATAGACTCCCGCATGCGCCCGACCAGGATCCACCTGGCATGCCCTCCAGGGGGCGATGCTCTGCCCATCTGGGGCGTTGCTCTGTCGCAACCAAAGCCATTCCAGCACCTGAGGCAAAGGCCATGGAGCCATCCTCAGCACCCGGGGCCAACTTTACCCCCATGGAGCCTTGGCTGTGGGAGGGGAAGAAAGAGATAGAGAGAGAGGAGAGGAGGAAGGGTAGAGAAGCAGATGGGCGCTTCTCCTGTGTGCTCTTACTGGGAATCAAACCCAGGACTTCCACGCGCCGGGCTGACTACCACTGAGCCAACAGGCCAGGGCTAAAAGCTATGTTTTTATGCCATGCTCAAGCCCTTGCGGCGCCCCAGATACACAGGGGAGGTGGGGTGGTGAATGAACCAGGCAGGCCCAGCGCTCAATGTTCTCATGAGGGAAACGGGCATACATCTCCCCACTCTAAGGTGCTTGGGAGAAATCTTTGGAAACTGTCCACCCATGTCCTATATAACTCCAGTGCATGCGGGACCCTAGACTACTGTAAGAAATGCACAGCAATTCAGCCAAAAAAAAAAAAAAAAAGATAAAGAGGTCCATTAAGGCCCCACGTCAGTGAGAAGACTGTGGGAGAACAGCATTTTGAAAAGAAAGTAATTACACAGCATTACGCGGACAAAAACAAATTCCGGGAGGATGCACACCAACAAACTCGTGTGCTGGGGTGTGAGGTGATTTTAATCATCACTGTAGCTTCCTACCATGTTTTTCATCCTGAAAACGTCCGTGTCCTTTTATTTTATTTATTTATTTTTTAATTTATTCATTTTTAGAGAGGACAGAGACAGAGAGGAGAGAGAGAGAGAGAGAGAGAGAGAGAGAGAAGGGGGGAGGAGCTGGAAGCATCAACTCCCATATGTGTCTTGACCAGGCAAGCCCAGGGTTTCGAACCGGCGACCTCAGCATTTCCAGGTCGACACTTTATCCACTGCGCCACCACAGGTCAGGCCCTATCTTTTATTATTATTACTACTAACAACCAACTCGGAGGTCTCTGCCTGCAGAAAGCGGCTCACCATGCTGTGTCCTCTGCCCTCTAGCTCATGGCATCTCCAGACTCAGGCTGGCCCGGAGAGCTGCACCAGGGGACCCACCTGTGCCTGCTGCGTTGACTCTCTGCACAGCAACCTGGCTCCACGCCCCCGGGGCCGCCCCACAGTCTAAGACCCGGAGGCCGGGCCGCAGGATCCGGTGCTTCCTGTCCATCTCCAGAAGCTTGAAGGCACTTCGACACCGGTAACTCTCCACCTTCGCAGCCTTCACAAACGGGTCCTTCAAGTGCCGCGCCAGCCACAGGTGCTCGGCACTGGTCCGAGCCTTGTAGTGACTCCCAGCGGTGTGGAACCCGTGCTGCTGAAAGGAGGCACACACCAGCTTCCAGGACCTGTGGAGGGAAAGGGAGCAGGCAGGCATCACCCTTCCACAAGTCCCAAGCTCGGTGCAGCCTGTGCATTTTTAGAAATGGGGCACAGGGGCCCCAAAGGGGAGGCAACTTGACAGAAGCCACAGCCCAGCCTGACCAGGCACTGGCGCAGTGGATAGAGCGTCGAACTGGGATGCCAAGGACCCAGGTTCGAGACCCCGAGGTCGCCAGCTTGAGCGCAGGCTCACCTGGTTTGAGCAAAAAGCTCACCAGCTTGGACCCAAGGTCGCTGGCTCGAGCAAGGGGTTACTCAGTCTGCTGAAGGCCCGCAGTCAAGGCACATATGAGAAAGCAATCGATGAACTAAGGTGTCGCAACGAAAAACTGATAATTGATGCTTCTCATCTCTCCGTTCCTGTCTGTCTGTCCCTGTCTATCCCTCTCTCTGACTCTATGTCTGTCTCTGTAAATAAATAAATAAATAAATAAAGGAAACATTTAAAAAAATAAAAAAATAAATTAAAAAAAAAAGGCCACAGCCCAGAAAGCAGGTGTTATGGACTGGACCGGGACTCCCAAAATTCATACTGAGGTCCTAACCCTCAGTCCCTCAAAATGTGACTGGTCTTTAAAGAGGTAATTAAGTTAAAAAAGAGGTCGTGTGGGTGGGCTCGAATGCAAATAGTACTGGTGTCCTTGCAAGAGATGAGCACCCACAGGCATGGAGAGATGACCACGTGAGGACACGGGAGGGAGACAGCGCCTGCATGTCGTGGGCAGAGGCCTCAGAGGAAACCAGCCCTCCAACACCCGGACCTCGGACTGCTCTCCACCAGCACTGAGACTATGCACGTCTGTTGTCAAAGCTGTGCAGTCTGCAGTGCTGAGTGCTGCCAGCCAGAGCCGACTCACACAGCAGGCAGGGTCCCTGGAGTTAAGAAGTGTTTTTCCGGCCCTGGCCGGTTGGCTCAGCGGTAGAGCGTCGGCCTGGCGTGCAGGAGTCCCGGGTTCAATTCCCGGCCAGGGCACACAGGAGAAGCGCCCATCTGCTTCTCCACCCCTCCCCCTCTCCTTCCTCTCTGTCTCTCTCTTCCCCTCCCACAGCAGCCGAGGCTCCATTGGAGCAAAGTTTGCCCCGCCGCTGGGGATGGCTCCTTGGCCTCTGCCCCAGGCGCTAGAGTGGCTCTGGTCGCGGCAGAGCATCGCCCCCTGGTGGGCGTGCCGGGTGGATCCTGGTCGGGCACATGCGGGAGTCTGTCTGACTGTCTCTCCCAGTTTCCAGCTTCAGAAAAATACAAAAAAAAAAAAAAGAAGTGTTTTTCCTTTCCTGAAGTTTTCTCCTTAAAGAAAACTCAGACATCAGCCTGACCTGTGGTGGTGCAGCGGATAAAGCGTCAACCTGGAAATGCTGAGGTTGCTGGTTCAAAACCCTGGGCTTGCCTGGTCAAGGCACATATGGGAGTTGATGCTTCCTGCTCCTCCCTCTTCTCTCTCTCTCTCTCTCTCTCTCTCTCTCTCCCCTCTCTATAATGAATAAACAAAATCTTTAAAAAAAAAAAAAAAACTCAGACATCAGTGAGGGTTACCTGGTTTGTATCAGCCAAGAGAAAGTTAGTGAAAGTAACCAATCAAGTTAGTGAAAGTAACATTCTTTCCCAGCTGGTACAACTATTTGCTACCTAGTTCCCCAGTAAGCAAGTTCAGCAGCTAGCAGTCTTAACCCGTCATTTCTTTTTTTTTTCTTTTTTAACTGTCACTCATGCAGCTCCTACCCCAAAGAATCAAACTCAAGGGCAGGAAAAGGGCTGCAGAGTGTTTAGTTTATGCCTTTTTTGACACCACATTCACTAGTTTCCAAAGGTGAATGGGCAACACAAAGGCGACTGTCACATTTAACAAAACTGAAGCAACTTGTGTGAATAGCTGAAGGGCAAGTTCCTTCAGGAGCTATCCATACTTGCCCTCATTTAACTCCCAGACCTACAAAATAGGTTCTATGCCCATTTTTTTCTGATGAACAAAAAGCTATCATTATCCCCATGGCTCCAGGCCAAAGCCCCTTCAATATCAAAGTAAAATTACAAGATCTGGAGACAATAACTCAGGAATCACAGCCTTCAAATGACATAAGGGGTCTCATGGGAAGAGGGCAGAGTGGTCCTGGGTGTCAGAACCAGTCTCCGTGGTCGGGGGGAGGGGTGGAGACTGGAGTTACACAAACCTACCCCCCGATTGGGGGCAGCTGTCTCCTCCAGCCCCATCCACATCCTGGATTCAGCACATCAGCCTCTCCATTCTCAGAAGCCCAGTGCCACAGCCTTCAGACATGCAATGCTCTTCCCAAACTGCACCTCTCGCTGCAGGGCCACCTCCCCTGTCCCCTCCTCCCCTCCCCCTGAGGGGCTACCTCCCCTGTCCCCTCCTCCCCTCCCCCTGCGGGGCCACTCCCCTGTCCCCTCCTCCCCTCCCCCTGCGGGGCCACCTCCCCTGTCCCCTCCTCCCCTCCCCCTGCGGGGCCACCTCCCCTGCCCCCTCCTCCCCTCCCCCTGCTGGGCCACCTCTCCTGTCCCCTCCTCCCCTCCCCCTGCGGGGCCACATCCCCTGTCCCCTCCTCCCCTCCCCCTGCGGGGCTACCTCCCCTGTCCCCTCCTCCCCTCCCCCTGCGGGGCCACCTCCCCTGCCCCCTCCTCCCCTCCCCCTGCGGGGCCACCTCCCCTGTCCCCTCCTCCCCTCCCCCTGCGGGGCCACCTCCCCTGTCCCCTCCTCCCCTCCCCCTGCGGGGCCACCTCCCCTGTCCCCTCCTCCCCTCCCCCTGCGGGGCCACCTCCCCTGTCCCCACCCCACCCCACCCCCGCTCCCCTCTCCCTGCAGGGCCTCCTCGGAGCCTCGCCCTCTGCTTGCTTCGTGTTCCGAGTCCTCCTCCAGGCACCTGGCCGGGCAGGCCGAGTCCCGGCCAGGACGGAGGTGGAACCTGCGCCCCTTCGGACGGGGACACCTGGGAAGGGGGGAGGCTGGCCACTCCCGCCTCTCGCGTGCATGCAGCAGCCGCCCCACAAATGCCAATAAGCGCAGGACCGCGCGCCCCGCGCAGCCTGCAGGTCCCCCGCGCTCACCCCGCCATCTGCACCGGCCCGCGCGCCGCCGGAAGTCCCGCCCGCTGGCCGCCCGAGGCCACGCCCCCGGAAGCGGCGCTCCGACAGCAGAGCACGCGTGCGCGGAGCCCGGGCCAGGTGAGCTGGGAGCCACCGGGGACCCTGATGTTCATCCCAGCGCCAGCGGGGCGCGGGGGCGGGAGGCGTGGCCATCGCCCGAGCTGCTACATCGGGTCAGGGGGTCAGACCCCTTCCTACCCCGGGCCCTGTGCCCCTGCCACCAGCCCAGCCACCCGGGCAGAGCCAGGAAGTGACCCCGCGGGCTCCCCCTCCCTGCCTTCCGGGGCGCACTGCTGTTCCACCTGGCCCCTGCCCGCCGCGGTACCCAGGCTTCTGTCCACACCCGTCCACGCCCAAGTCAAGGTGACCCGTCGCTCTGCCTTCTTCACAGAACTCCAGGGGAGCATGGCCGCCTCCAGACTCTACACCTTGGTGCTGGTGCTGCAGCCTCAGCGAGTTCTCATGGGCATGAAGAAAAGGGGCTTCGGGGCCGGCCGGTGGAATGGCTTCGGGGGCAAAGTTCAAGAAGGAGAGACCATCGAGGAGGGGGCCAAGAGGTGAGGGAGAGTTGAACCTGACCACGGGATCAGGATTCCAGATGTAGAGCCCGACCCCTGGTTTTAGCACTCGGAGCGATAGGGACCTGGAGCAGGTGCTTAACCCTCCAGTCTCAGTTTATCGTCTGCAAAGTTGAAATAGTAACGGTATCTCCCACTGAAGACTGTTGTGAAGACCCAGTGAGACAGTGTACATAAAGGACTTGGCCGTGCCACAGCAACTGCTGCTGTGATGGTGGTGATTTTCAGGACATATCTGGGAATCTGTTGCGCTTGTGGCTTGAGTTGAAGAGTCCTGGCTTTCTCTTTCTAGCTAGGGCTTGGTCAGTCCTCCCATCCCTGCCCCTCTCACTCCTGACACTCTCCACCCCTAGGACACCCCAAGCTGAAACCTTCCCCAGAAGTTCATGAAAGTCAAGTTTGAGTTGAAGTATGCTCAGGGTGGCTTGTGGGAGTGTTGTCCATTTTAGAATGTACCTGATGTCCCCCGGGGTGGGGGAAGCAGAGCATCTGAGCTTCAAAGATGATGAATTCTTCGGGGGGGGGGGGGGGGGGGGGCGGGGCAGGGACCCTTCAGAGAGTTCATTTGAGCTGTAGGAAGGAGAGCATGCCCATCTTTCTGGCCAGCATCCTTGATGGCCCCTAGAGCGGCAAGGACGCAGAGCACCATGTTTGTGTTCAGAGAACTCCAGAAGACTGTGCCGAAGGTGGAGTGGCTGCAGCAGGTCCCAGCTGCATGGGGGTCCCCCACCCACAAGGTCGGTGGCTGCTCAGTTTTGTGTTCTCCATGTGCCTTTGTGGAACAGCATCACAGACACGACCAGACACAGTGCAAAAATGGCAGCTATGTCATCCCCGCCTGCGACACCGAGCGGTAGCTCTGTTACTGATATTTCACTTACTGCTGTGACCTTGGGGAAGAGTCACCAAAATCAGTCAACACATTGACTCAGGAAGTGAAGGTTTCAAAAACGAGATCCCCCAGCCTGCTGCCGGAGAGGCAGGTGGGGGGCCCTGTGGAACTCTTGTTACTTTAATGGGGGAGCCGTGTGCACCCCCAAGTGAAAACTCACATTTGGGTTTTTTAGGTGAAGTCCCCATCTCAGTGAATAAATTCCATCTGTAATGGCCAAAGATGAAGGTTGTTCTCCAGGAAGGTTCGGGTGGGTCAGCCAAAAACAGACCATTTTAACCCAATGTGTGTGTCTTTTTAATTGGTTTTGAGAGACAGAGAGGGAGATCGATTTGTTGTTTCACTTAAGCATTCATTAATTCTTGTATGTTCCTCAATCCAGGATCAAACCCAGAACCTTGGGATATCAGAATGATGCTCTAACCAACCAAGCTATTTGGCCAGGGCACCAACCTGTGTGTTTTTAATGAACAAAGTATATCCCCTGACGGCTCTTACAAGCATGGGAAGTAACTATGTATCATGCACCTAAGACCACTTGGAGATCAAAGCTAAAGAAACTTACTACATACAACTGTAAATGGTCAGGCATAATTAGAACATTTTTAATAGAAACAAATAAATATAGGGCAGTGGGGAAGTGAGAGTCTCTAAACAGAGGAACAGTCTCCAAGTTTCAGGGTTGCAGCAGCCTGGGGCCCCCAGAGTCCCCAGCACAGATCCAGGAAGGGCTTGTGAGGTAACAGTGTGTCAAGGTGTGAAGTCAGTGGTATCCCCTAAGTATCCATGCTCCAGGCAGGGGCTTCATGATGAGCAAGGCTGAAAGCTTTTGTTTTTCTGCAACAGCAGTTGAGAAAGAGGTTGACTCCCTTGAGATAGAGTGTCTTATGTGAAAGAAAGATGCTGTTGTTACAAAGTGTGATGTGTTTGCAGCTTTTCGCAGGGGTGTTAGGAGGGGAAAAACACCTAAAGGAAAAGGCAGAAATGGTAACAAGGCTTTCTCTGGGTTAGGAGTCCAGGGGTGCTGGTGAGATCGTCTGCAATGAGTGTGCAACTGGAAATATTTCTTAAATAGGCGGCCACACTGGCATGGTTCGGGGCATCCTGGCTGCGCTGGTGGTTGAGACTGAACCTTACCCACTCCAAGCAAAGCAGCCCTGACCACAGGCCAGGAGGGGGACATAGCCCAAAGATCCATGCCCCAGATCAACCGCAAAGAGATGGCTGCGGGGTGGAGGGGATCTTCTCGTTGGAACAGAAGTTAAATCAGTAGGGACCTGCAGTGTGATCCTGTGTTCTCAGCGTGAGAGAGAGAGGAAGGTTCTTTGGGCAGAAAGGCTTTGTTTGCTTCAGGGCCTGGGTTCCTGCAGTTTGCAGCCATGGGGGAGCAGTAGCTGTGGACTGGGGGGGGGGGGGGCGGGGGGTCCCAGCTAACTAGTGAGACCTGAGCACCTGAACCAGTGGCCTGTCAACCCTGACCCAGATGGAGAGCCCCTCCGGGGGTCCCAGTGACAGCCCCGCCTCTCGAGCTCACAGGTCCCTTGCGTGGCTCCCTGGCCCTCCGTGCGTGTGTACAGATGCTCTCTGCTCCTCACCCCCCAACGCAGTGCTCGGGGCTCCGCAGGGACACGGACACCTTGCTTCAGCCGTCCTGTCTCTGCTCCCAGGGAGCTGCAGGAGGAGTGCGGTGTGACCGTGAGCGCGCTGCACAAGGTGGGCCACATCGAGTTTGAGTTTGTGGGCGAGCCGGAGCTGATGGACGTGCACATCTTCTGCACAGACAGCGTCCAGGGGACGCCCACGGAGAGCGACGGTGAGTCTCCACGTGGGCGCTGGGCAACCCTGCTCCCCCCACTTCTCCAACCGGGGAGGGGGGGCAGGCAGGCAGTGCACCAACCCCTTCCCCGGACCCCCTTCCTCCTCCGTCAAACCAGTCTGGAGGTTCCCCTGTAGAAGTTCCTCGGGCAACACTGCCCAGCTGCTTTCTCAGGAAAGGTCTGTTTAAGTCTGGGTTGAAATCCAGGTTCTGTCCACCCACTACAGAGATGCGGCCTCAGTGGTTCCCACTGGACCAAATCCCCTTCGCTGACATGTGGCCAGATGACAGCTACTGGTTTCCCCTCCTGCTTCAGAAAAAGAAATTCCACGGGTACTTCAAGTTCCAGGACCAGGACACCATCCTGGACTACAGGCTGCGTGAGGTGGACAAGGTGTAGAGGCGGAACCGCCTGCACCCCTCCGGCTGTGGGCCCCCCTGGGCTTTGCTTGGAATGTGGATGGAAAGGAAAATAAGTCTTTTTTCAGCTTTTCAACATTCCTCACCAGGCCCGTCCTCAGGAAGCCCCCAGATGGGTGGGGCCATGACCCACGCCACTGGGCACACGTGGGCGTGGGGATACAGGGGTGTGGGGTAAAGAGGGCAGCTTCCACCTGTGACCACTGCCAGAAGAGGAGCTTGGTGCCACGGGCTCCTGCTGGGGTCACGGGGGGGGGGGGTAGAGGGCATGTCCTCACCCCTCCTGGGATTCTTCCTTTTATATACTTAGGGGAAACTGAGGCACAGTCAGGGCCCAAGGATCAAAATCCCGATCTAATGCATCATAAGCTAGTTGCCCTCCCTTACACAGGACAAGGCCATTCTCCCAATTTCTGACCAGGAAAGGGCTGGGGGGGCACCACCCACTAAGGCAGAGAACTCACAATTTGACCAACTTTTATAAATATGTTTAATAATAGTTTGTGTTAGTTCACTGATGCAAGTCTTGGAATGTGGACCCTCTGTAAACAGTTCCCGTCTCCTGGGGGTGTCAGTGCCTGAGGCAGGCAGTCTGGTAAAGTGCTTCACATGGACGGAGGCCTCGCATAGAGCCGTCCCGACAGCGGTCACCTTGGTCCCACACGGTCCGCCCCCCACACCACCCCTGTCAGCCTCTGCCTCTTGGACCCGGTGACAGAGTGTCTTTGGTTACTGCTGAGTGAGCTGGGCACAGGCCGGAGGGCTGGACGTTGCGGTCCTGGGGAGGCAGCGGCGTTGTTCCTCCAGCCTTCCTGGAGCAGGGACAATGCCTCCTCTGACTGGCAGGAAGGCTGCTGTCAGGGGTCCCGTCACTGGGCGGGGTGGGGCACTGGGCGGGGTGGGGCAAGGACACAGCGGGCAGCAGGGGGCAGTGCAGGGCCTCCCTCCCTCGCCCTCCCACCACCCGTGGCTCAGTGACCTGTGTGCACACTGACCACCTGCCCTGAGGAGTGCTCCGTCCCCCCTCCGTGCTGCGCCCCAGGCCCGGTTGGGGCGTCTGTATGACTGCTGACGGGTGGTCGCCTGTCCCCTCACCACCCCGACAGGCCCAGGCAGGTGAGCAGCAGCTGCTGAGGGACAGGACAGAAGAGGCCTGGTGGGCACACTTTATGGCTCCAGTGTACACAGTGCTGGGGGCCACCCTGCAGGGCAGCACAGATCTGCTCGATGCAGCTGAAAACCCGTTTCTAAAGAGGGAGGCCGGAAAGCAAAACCATTCCCCCGCCTGTCCGGCCCTGGGGAGACGCTGCCCAGCTGCCCAGCCAGGAAGGCACGTCGGCTGCAGCGGGGCCCCCGGATGGGGCAGCACAGTGGACTTCTCCCTGCGTAGCCCCACGGCTGCTGCCGCACCAAACCCAGTGTGGTGGGCCCCAGGACATGTCCCCTGGAAGGGGACAGACATTAGCCTGTCTGCAGCTGCAGTTACCCTAGAGCCCCCACCTGCAGTTCAGGGATTCGCACACCACGAGATGACACAGGAGCGGAAGTCAGACCACATCAGACAGAAGACAACCCCACTCAGGCAGGCGGGTCCCCGAGAGCCAGCGGTGCAGTCAGCCTCCTCCCACTCCTGTCCCTCGAGGGGCCCTGTCTCTCCATGTTCACACCGACGGGACTCGGAGCAGGAAGCACCCACTCCCCCCCCAGAGCTGCCGGACGCCAGTCCCCTCGGCCCCTGGGAGCAGGTGGCTGGGCCGGCAGGTGCGGGAGAGGCTGGGAGGGTTCCAGTTGCCCGAACGAAGTGAGGTCAGTTTGAAAGATTTAACCACAGCAACAGACCGCTGGCCCACGCCCCCGCAAGACCCCCACAGCCACTGCCTCCTCTTCCGCCCTTCCAGCCTCAAGCACCCAAAAGGGGCATCTACCCAACGCAAAGGACAGAGCCACTCCGAACACCTGGACAGACAGCACCAGGTCACCTTGCCTTCCACACCCCCAAGCACAGACAGCCACACAGGGTCACAGTGACGTGCACACCTCTAGGGAAGGACACAGGGCACTGCCCCAGACTTGGGCCCTCGCTGGTGCTTGCCCCCTGGAGATGCAGTCTGCCCAGCGACCTGAGGTGCCACCTCCCCTCCCAGCTCCTGCTGCACCTGATGTGCTCGCACACGGCCGCACCACCCCACCAGGACTGCCTGCTGGCCCCCGCTACTGAGCTGCCCTCTCGGTGACCAGCATCTTGTCCAACGTGGCATGCTGGCCGCAGGAACACTCCTGCCATCCGTGGGGTTGCAGCCTCCTCCCAGCTCAGCGAATGCGGCCCCCACCTGCTGTTGCAGCACACGGGGTCCCCTGTACTCGGGGTCCTTGCACACACCCAGGAGCCGTCTGCTGGAGCAATGAGCCATCCTTGCAGGAGAAAACCACTCCAGGGCATCTCAACACTTCTCACCACCAGACTAAGAACCCACAGTGCTGGGGTCAGACACAGCCACAGCGCACCACCACATGGCCTTAGCTTCTGTGGACGCTCAGAGACCGGAGGTCGCGTCCTTGGCCCTGCTCCCGGGAGGGCGGGGGAGCCATGGCACCCGGATCCCAGCTCTGACGTCAGCTCTTCTGCTAGAGGGGCGGCAGCTGGCAGGAGGTGGGGGGACAGCCACCATCTGAAGGGAATTAGCAGGGACACACCATGTGGGAAGAAGTTTTAGTGGGGGTGCCGGGCCCTCTCGGCACTAGTGAGGAGACAGGCCATCCCTCGGGGACCGCGGTGGGGTCAGGGCGCTGCTAGGTCCAGCGAAGAGGCAGTGCAGCTTGGGCTTCAGGTCATTCCACACCTTACTCATCTGTGGGAGAGGAGACCGGTCAGCAGGCGGCACCCCCAACCCCAGTGCACACCTCATACGACTCCGGGGGCAGCCATCTAGTGGCCAGGGGTGGAGGGGACACCTGCCCCAGAGCTGCCCATTCCTCCACAGACAATCCCAAACCAGGACTGGGCCCAGTCTCTCTGTCCCTGCCCCCCACACTCTCTAATAGCTCTGAACGCATTGGCCTCCTGGCTCTGCAGGCAGGCACCAGGGCAACCCCCACCAAACGACCACAAGAGCAAATGGAGCGTGGTCCGAAGATGACACCCTGCCGTGCCTGCTGGGCACTGCAGTGTCCAGGCTGAGAAAGGGACACCATGGCACAAGGAGCAGGGAGGCACTGGCGGTGGACGGGTGTCCAAGGTCAGCACACGTGGCAAACTGGTTCGTGTGACAACAGAAAAGCAGTGTGTGGCCCTGGGAACCTACAGATGACACAGAGTCATCTCTGCATCACAGGACTGGGGACTAATCAGTCACCTACAGTAGTGACATCTGGTATCAAGGTCCCTACACCACCTGAGCCAGGTGTGACACAGGCTCACCTGCGGTCCTGCCTGGATTCTCCCAGCCCAGACTCACCCAGTGTCCCCTGGGGTTCCGTCCCACTCACCCGGGGTGCCCCAGGGTCCACCCATCCCAGGATCAGCTGGTGTCCCCCCTAAGAGCACAGATCCCCAAGTCCTGGCCCCAGAGACAGCAGGTAGGGTGTGGTGGGATCTGCACCCACACTCTGCCTGTTGAGCAAACTCTCCTGCTGACTTGTTGGGATTGTCCCTGGTGACAGGGCCAGCCGAGTCCAGCTGCACACCCAGCACAGCTGCGGCCCAAGTGACTACTCACAGCCCAGTTCCCACCGAATGCCCAGGCCGCTGTATTACGTGCTTGGTCAGACAGGCAGACCGGACCACAGAAGTTACTGACCCAACCAAGCCCGTAAGAGCTCACAACAGTTGCAGGGCCGGGATGCGAGTCAGGGTTTTAGAAATTCTGAGCCTGAGACCCCCGCGTCACGCCAAGAAGCTGGAGGTGGCCACCAGCGACACCTCTTAGGAGGTGACTGTGCCCACAGTCCCCAGTGCTACAAGGGGCGACCAAGGAACCCAGGACAGACCGTGTCAGAAGCAGTACCAGAGGTCAGCAAACGCAGGACTGCAAAGTGGTCAGTTCCTACGTGTTTCTTCAGCCCCAGCCAGACAAGGGTCCTAGGCTGCTTGGAGGTGGACACGTGTCACTGGGAGGTGAGGCGAGGGCCAGTGACAAGAGCGAGATAACTCGGACCAGGCCCGTGCTGCTGCTGCTTCAGTCGTGGGACAGCAGCATGTCCCCCACAGGCTCAGGGGCCACTACCCGGCGGAGGCTAAGCGTGCTCTGAGCCAGAGCCCCCCGCTCCGGGGCCCCGGCCCTCCCCCCGCTCCCGCCACCTCCTCTCTCCCTTCTCGGGGGCTCTGCGCTCTTTCCCTGACTCCTGCCCTCCTCCAGAAGATGAGACCTCGTTCCTGTCCTCCGCCCACCACCCCTCCCCCGCAGGAGTCACGAGGGCACCCTCACAACGAGCAGGAGATGTATGTGGATAATGTGTGAGGTCCCCTGCCCCCCCCACGAACGTTCCTAAGCAGTTCTTCAGGGTCAGCCACAAGGGAGGCACAGGGGAGCCCACCTCCTTGTGCCCCTGGATCTGGGAGTTGACGAAGGCCCCGAGGATGTGGGAGGTGAGGGGCAGGTAGACGTGGACCAGCTGCGTCTCCTGGTGCAGGCAGTACAGGGAGAAGTGGTTCCGTAGCTCCATCGTCTGGATGGCGTTCTCCTGCTGCAGAGCAGAGCGCCGCCCTTGCTCCCGGCCCACACGCTGCCGTCCCCCCGGGGCCCCCTCCCCGTAACTGCCACACAGCCCAGACCGACGTCCAGAGGTGCCCAGGGGTCCTCCCAGGACGGCTCTGGGGTCCGGCCGGCAGGTGTGGTGTGGACCAGCCCCTGGGAGGCGGACTGAGCCCCCCCCCCCCCGGCGCCCACGCCCGGTACCTCCACGATGCGCGACTCCAGCTGCTCCACGGACTCGGGCTCGCGGCTGTGCACGGCGGCGCTCATCTGCCTCTTCATCAGGCTGTACTTGTGCAGGGCCCGCTGGTGCTTGTGCAGCACACCCTTCTCGTGCCGCTCACACAGGTCCTGGGGAGGGAGGGCCTGAGCGTCCTGCCCCACAGGGCACTCGGGAGGGAGCAAGGAAGGGCGTTCGGGCCCAGGGTTGGTGCTCTCATCGTCCCATGTGGAACGCGGCCAGGAGAATGGCTCTTCCTCTTAAAAACAGCTCACTAGGCCTGACCAGGCGGTGGTGCAGTGGATAGAGCATCGGACTGGGATGCAGAAGGACCCAGGTTCGAGACCCCGAGGTCGCCAGTTTGAGCTCAAAAAGCTCACCAGCTTGGACCCAAGGTCCCTGGCTCTAGCAAGGGGTTCCTCGGTCTGCTGAAGGCCCACGGTCAAGGCACATATGAGAAAGCAATCAATGAACAACTAAGGTGTCGCCACGAAAAACTGATAATTGATGCTTCTCATCTCTCTCCATTCCTATCTATCCCTGTCTATCCCTCTCTCTGACTCTGTCTCTGTTAAAAAAAAAAAGAAAGAAAGAAAAACAGCTCACAAGCACTCACTCCACGTTCAGAAGTATTCATGGAACAGAGCAGCTCAGGAGGGGGCCCCAGGTCAAACCACAAACCAAACCCACAGCAGCAGCCGTGTATCCAGTGCAGAGGTGAGCCGCCTGGGCCTGGCCCTGCAGCACCGCCCCATTTCCAGAAAGCCAGGGTCCCCGCAGCAGCAGGAAGGTGCCGGCATCTCCCCGGGGCCCTAACACAGTAGCCCCATGATCACCGGGCTGGGGCGTTGGAGGCCACCTGACAGCAGCCCCCTCGGTGGAGGAGCCCTTTCTGGAACATTCCTACAGCACAGTCCAGCTCTCTGAACTCAGCACGAAGGGCGCTAGGGCGTCACAGGTGAGAAAAAGGCACCGGCACCCCAGGACCTCCACCACGGAGAGGAGAGCATGCTCTGCACTGCCAGCCCCTCGCGTATCTGCAGAGAGCTGTGGTATCCCTGCAGAGCACACACACACGTTCACACGTACATACATATACACAGCAACACACACACACGTTCACACGTACGTACATATACACAGCAACACACACACGTTCACACGTACGTACATATACACAGCAACACACACACACACACACACGTTCACACGTACGTACATATACACAGCAACACACACACACACACACACGCCCTCTGCTCTCAGATCAGAAAAGCCAGACAGCGGGGACACCTGCTGGGCCACCACCCAGAGCATCCCCAGCGCCAGCCACGGGGCAGGCACACCGGAGACCGCACGGGCACTCCCCTGGCTGCACCCTGAAGGCCTCCGGCTCCCTTTTTAGAGCTCTGCCCGGACCAGGGAGCAGCCAGGACTCACCCTGTAGGACTGGAGCAAATCCAGGAAGAGGTTCAGCTTCTCCACCACGTCGTTCTCCTCCTGTTTACCCTAGAAAACAGGGCTGGGTTACCCAATGCTCAGCACAGGCAGGACCCGGAGACCCATCTGGGAGTCACGCCATCCGCAGGTGGGGCCGTGCTCTTCCCCAGGACGCCCTCCCACACAACTGCCTGGACACGAGCAGAGAAGCCACAGAACCCGGCAGTTTGATGGAAACAGGGGCCTCACACCCCCAGGCCACCTGGCTACGCATGCTCGCCATTCAACACACGTGTCCTTCCCGTGTTCTAAAGCCAACACCTCCCACACATGCACCAGGAGAGCGGGTGCTCCAGCGCCCGTGCCCAGCAGCTCTGCGGGCACTGTGCAAACCCGGTGTCCCCGTGCAACTGGGCGCTCACGGGAAAGGCCAAGCAAACGGGAGGGCCGTGGCCGGACTGAGGGAGTCACACCACTTTAGCAACAGAAAAGGAGCACAGGCCATGGGGACAGGGGACGGGCAGCAACTGCAGGGCTGCCTGTGACATACGTGAACAAAGACGTGTTAGTGCGTAGGCTGACACCGGAGATGGAAGGGGGCCGCCTGCAGCCACATGGACAGCTCAGCAGGGGTAGGGACGGCCGGACGGCGCTCACTGCTGGGTCCCACCCAGCCTCTGCACACGGGGGACACAGCCATCAAGAGAAACGATGGGTGTGGTGAGCACGCGGCACCGCCCAGCTCATCTCCGAAACCCCAGGGACCGGCAGTGGCACAGCAGGCTGCCCTGTCAGCAGAGTGGGTGTCCCCAGTGACAACGGGGGCTGAAGCGCCACCCCTGGAGTCGCGCACAGAATCCTGGGGACACACCCGTGGCCAGGTTAGCTCCATGGCTCCCGTAGGTGGCAGCTGAGCACCTGTGCCCGGGGCACCAGCCCCTCGGGGACACCAAGCCCCAACGACGACGTCTGGAGCTCCAGCCTGGCCGACAGGGGGAGCTCATCCCCTAACACAGGGAGGTGCAGCCCACGGGCAGCAGGAGTCAAGAAGGAATGAGGAGCAGGGGAGTCTGACAGGGGGGGCAGGCAGCAGCCTGGCAGCCGGGGCTCCTGCCCAGACTGGCAGCAACACGGGCACTCAGGGGCCCTCGGGACCTTGAGGTCAGAGGTTCCAGGTCACTCGATCCTACACCCACAGCCAAGAGTCTAATCAACGAGCTTACAGGAAAATGCCCGTGGCCACAGCTGCCCTGCGTCCTCCTGACGGGAGGGGGCACACACAGGGTGCAGGCCCCCCCCAGGTCTGTAGCAGGGCTCCCTCCTAGGGGCATCACCTGCTGACAGTCCGGTTTCTGGTTCAGTGCCACACCAGACCCTCAGCCGCCAACGCCTGTGCCTTGACCAGAAGCATGTATCCACCACCACAAGAACCCGCCCCCGTGAGCCTCACCTGTCCGGCTGGGACAGTTACCTAACGCCTGTGCCTTGACCAGAAGCATGTATCCTCTCACCACAAGACCCCGCCCCCGTGAGCCTCACCTGTCCGGCTGGGACAGTTACCTAACGCCTGTGCCTTGACCAGAAGCATGTATCCACCACCACAAGAACCCCGCCCCCCGTGAGTCTCACCTGTCCGGCTGGGACAGTTACCTAACGCCTGTGCCTTGACCAGAAGCATGTATCCTCTCACCACAAGACCCCGCCCCCGTGAGCCTCACCTGTTCGGCTGGGACAGTTACCTAACGCCTGTGCCTTGACCAGAAGCATGTATCCACCACCACAAGAACCCCGCCCCCCGTGAGCCTCACCTGTCCGGCTGGGACAGTTACCTAGGATGTCTCCTAGCAGGTCTGAGGGGAATGAAACCAGGGTACGTAAAAACGGAATTAGGGGAACCGCCCTCAGACGCCTTTACTGGTTCAGCCAGAGTGCAAGGGAACCCTGGCCCTGCAGGAAGACAGCCCCGCGGGCGTGGCCCTGCAGAAAGACAGTCCCGAGGGTCGCTGATCTGACCCAATTTTGCGTCAAAACTGTTCATTTTGCTTCAAGGTGAAAACCACCAAGGACAGCAAGAATTCTCAGGAAACCTCTTCAGATGTGGACTTTGAAAGCAGCATCCACGAGGTCAGATCAGAGACTCTTGGAGACGGGAGGGACGTCCGACTACAAACTCGGACGTCAGAAGCCTGACCCCACTGCCCTCTTTAAGGGGAAACAGCACCCAAGTTTGAGTCAGAAAAGACGCTGGAAGTGGCCCAGTTAGGGATGTCCGGCCTGCACCCAGGGATGCGTGGGACCTGTCCCAAGCCCGGGGCCGCCTGGGAAGAGGGAGCTGTGTGTGCCACGGGCCGAGGTCCCCACACCCAGAACACCTTCACTCTCATGTTTTACAGACTGAACTCTGAATCAAGTTCAACAGGTGAAATAACACGTGTCTTTAATAATGCCGTCGTCCAGCTTACTTGCCTTCCATCGATGGGGAGACAGGCAGAGACCCAAGTAACCGGGGTGAGGTCCCAGCAGGGGGCCCTGCTGGACACAGACCCGGCTGCCCTGACTCGCCTCTTTCTCTCTCTCCCTGGCCAAGCCTCCGACACCACGCCCCTGGTCGTCCCTCAGCCCCGTCAGACACCTGTCAGACCTGCAGATGGCCCAGAGACCACGCCGCCCCACGCGCAGTTTCTAGAGGGACAGGTAGGCACCAGGGCCACAGAGAAGGAAAACCCAGGACTTCCCACACCAGCCACAGACCAAGTTCCCTTCTCGGCAGACAGGCACGCTGGGCACCCGGCGGCCCCCCTGGAAGCGGGGAGAGCCCCCAGCCGCACGGTCGCAGCCCCACCCCCGCCCCGTGGCTCTCCAGCCGGCCACGAGCAGCTTCCACCGTCAGGGAGGCCACAGGCCTCCACAGTCACGGTGTTTTAACTCCTTTAAAACCATCCGCTAGCAGCCTAAACACCACTCCCCCGAGAACTAGGCAGCCAGCCCTCACCCTGCAGATTACAGGACAGTCTACAGCAGAAAACAGCCAGACGAGCCCCCTCGGCCGGACGCTGAACCCCGTGTCTTCAGATCAATCCCTGAGGACAACTCCCACCAAAGGCAGCCGCGTGCGGCAGAAGCGTCTCCCGAGGTTAACTGGGTGAAAGCAGGGAGTCTCTCGGGGGCTGGAGCTTAGGCCCTGTTCTCGTGAGTTATCGAGTGGCCACAGGATCTGGTCCACGCAGATATGAAGTCCAAAGATGACATTTCCGGGAGCTGATTATATCTTCTCAGCCAAGTCTCAAGAGACCAGAACACCATTTGTTTGTGTATCTGCAACCCTCTTAAGTGTCAACGGCCCACAGGGAGCCGCCCGGAGCAGATGGGGACGTGCGGTCCTGACCTGAGAACAGCGGTCACTCCCTCAGGACTCGGAACTCCGATGTGCGTCTGAGAGAGGGACGGCTGCGGGCCCAGGCCCAGAGCGTCCTCGGGCAGGTGCAGGCGAACCACTCACCTGCTGCGCAGCCTTGTCGGCCAGCACGGCGAACTCCACGGACAGGCCTTTCAGCGCCTGCTTGAGGGACCCCCACGTGCTGCTGTTCAGAGTGGCCCAGGACGGGAGCGGGGTTGTGTCGGACCCTATAGCACTGCGGCAAAACGGGGCAGAGGACACACTCAGGGCCTTGAAGCCGACGGCCAGCCGACCTGACGCCTCCCTCTGCCGGACACCACGTCACCCCAGGGTCACCTGCACGTCGCCTGACCCAGATCCTCGCTACTCAGAGGGGCCGCAGGGAAGCCTGGGGTCCTGCTAGAAAGAGGGGTCTCAGCCCCCAGACCTGCCGCCCCCGCTGCCCCCACAGGACCCACTGCTGCAGGCAGGGCCCGTCTGGAAGCCAGTTCTGAAGACTGCCCAGGAGAGCCGAGCCCAGGGGGAGGCCCCACCCTCCCCAGAGCACGGGGGGCACCCACAGCCCACGTGTCCTTCCTCACGTCACATCAGTCACTTTCATCTTCAGTCTAGCCCTGACAGCGGGGGGCCTGACCTATGGGAAGTGGGGAGCACCCCTGCGTGGGAGTCCACAATTCTGCACCTTTTTTCTTCTAGATATCATCTCCATTTTCCCAACCCTCCCACTTCCCTTTTGGAGGGGAACGGGTCAGCCTGAGGGTCATTACGGTCAGTGCACCAAAGCCAAAGTCCCCTCCCACTTCCCAGGGCCACCTGCCTCAATTCCTTCCCGAAGATGAGAAGGTCAGCGGCATTGTCGATGGCCCTGGACGCAATCCGCTCAGCCCGATCGCGAAGCTTATAGAAGCTGTTGTAGATGTTTCGAATCAGCTCCCGGCTAACCGCAAACTGAGTCTGGATGTCGGCTGGGAGGAAGTCCTGACAGATGGGGAGCGAAGTGTGTATTACTTAGACATGCAACGCGTTCAGGACAGATGGACGGTCCACAGGAGAGGCAACGACCCATTCCACCGAAAGGGTCAAGGAGCCCAGACTCCAAGGCCAGGAGTCCAGGCCACGTGGCGACCAGGCCGTGACCCCGGGGCACCTGCCCTGGACTTCCCCTCATGTCTAACGGAAACAGCGTCACATACACAGCATGGTCGGCTGGATGACCCCGCGAGGTCACCACACCAATGCCCGCTGAAACCAGTCAAACTGGAGGCCCTGCAAGAACACTCGAATGGCACCCTTCCACTCAGAATGACGACTACAGAATTCTGAAAGGCCGTCCACACGAGGGACGCCTCTGAAGGGTCTCACTTATTCCCTGAGGGTAACTTCTTTCCGGCTTTAGTATTAACCAGGGGTCCCCAAACTACGGCCCCCTGAGGCCATTTATCCGGCCCCTGCCGCACTTCTGGAAGGGGCACCTCTTTCATTGGTGGTCAGTGAGAGGAGCACATTGACCATCTCATTAGCCAAAAGCAGGCCCATAGTTCCCATTGAAATACTGGTCAGTTTGTTGATTTAAATTTACTTGTTCTTTACTTTAAATATTGTATTTGTTCCCGTTTTGTTTTTATACTTTAAAATAGGATATGTGCAGTGTGCATAGGGATTTGTTCATAGTTTTTTTTTATAGTCCGGCCCTCCAATGGCCTGAGGGACAGTGAACTGGCCCCCTGTGTAAAAGGTCTGGGGACCCCTGGTGTTAATCAATACCAAAGAAAACAGAAAGCTCTGGGAACACAGTGAAGGTCAGGAGTCTGCATTGTTTTTCATGGAGAAGCAGATTCTTTTTTTGGTAGAGGGGACAAAAGATAAATTTAACAGAAATACGTTCTTTTCAAACAGCTTTGGCATTTGAAGAGATGCTGTCAAGACTTTTTTTATTGAATTTACTGGGGTGACACTGGTTAATAAAAGCACAGCGGTTTCAGGTGCACAACTGTACACACGCTCTCGCACGTGCACTGTGTGTTCACCACCCCAGGTCGGTCTCCCTCCACCACCACCTTGCTCCTCCTTCAGCAATCCCCACACAGTCAATCTCTTCACCTGTTTTACCCAGCCCCCCCCCCCCCCTTGGCTGCTGTCTGTATGGAAAAGCAGTTTAAAGAGAAAAAGAAGCTACCAAATAGGTACAATCTTTTTTTTTTTTTTTTTTGTATTTTTCTGAAACTGGAAACGGGGAGGCAGTCAGACTCCCACATGCGCCCGACCGGGATCCACCCGGCACGCCCACCAGGGGGAGATGCTCTGCCCATCTGGGGCATCGCTCTGTTGCAACTGGAGCCATCCTCAGCGCCCGGGCCAACTTTGCTCCAATAGAGCCTTGGCTGCGGGAGGGGAAGAGAGAAACAGAGAGGAAGGAGAGGGGGAGCAGATGGGTGCTTCTCCTGTGTGCCCTGGCCGGGAATCAAACCCGGGACTTCCACACGCCAGGCCAATGCTCTACCACTGAGCCAACCGGCCAGGGCCTAGGTACAATCTTTTTGAGAAAAAAAAACCAGATTAAATTTAAAATAAACCAATGCAACCATCAACCCCCTGAAATCCAAAAGGCCGGTGACCAAGCACATGTCCACCTGAGTCACAACCAGCTTTGGGATGGAATACCAGAGGCCGGTGGGCTCTGTGGTCACACAGCTCAGAAGCCTGGGACCTGGGTGGGTGCAGCCCCTCTGACCTGTCCCTCCCATCAGCATGATGGGCGTGACACCGCCATGGAACAAGAAAGCACATGGAGGACCTCGGTGTCACTCAGCGCACTGCGGACCCAGAGCCGGCCCGGCCAGCAGCGAGTGTCCCCGTCACCCCACACGCTGCGGACCCAGAGCCGGCCCGGCCAGCAGCGAGGGCCCCCATCACCCCGCACGCTGCGGACCCAGAGCCGGCCCGGCCAGCAGCGAGGGCCCCCGTCACCCCGCACGCTGCGGACCCAGAGCCGGCCCGGCCAGCAGCGAGTGTCCCCCGTCACCCCGCACGCTGCGGACCCAGAGCCGGCCCGGCCAGCAGCGAGTGTCCCCCGTCACCCCGCACGCTGCGGACCCAGAGCCGGCCCGGCCAGCAGCGAGTGTCCCCCGTCACCCCGCACGCTGCGGACCCAGAGCCGGCCCGGCCAGCAGCGAGTGCCCCCCGTCACCCCGCACGCTGCGGACCCAGAGCCGGCCCGGCCAGCAGCGAGGGCCCCCCGTCACCCCGCACGCTGCGGACCCAGAGCCGGCCCGGCCAGCAGCGAGTGCCCCCCGTCACCCCGCACGCTGCGGACCCAGAGCCGGCCCGGCCAGCAGCGAGTGTCCCCTGTCACCCCGCATGCTGCGGACCCAGAGCCGGCCCGGCCAGCAGCGAGTGCCCCCTGCTCTGTTCATGGGGCGTCGTAACCAAACCAGGCGGATACCTTGGCCCGAGGAGCCAGCTTGCAGTTCAGGAACTCGTCTCCCACACATTGAGCCGACTCCTTTAGCCTGCTCTGCACGTCCTGCGAAAGGAGAGAATGACCGCTGACCTCGATGGCCGCAGACCACCAGCGTGACCAGGTCCGTCAGCACGGAGCAAGACTCGGCCTTCGACGTGAGGACTCAGAATCTCCACCCTGTCTCTTGTCCAGTGTCTTCCCATTGCTGTTATGCGTTAGGATGCCTGTCCCCAGGAGGACAGCCTGACGTCACCTCGGCAACATTGCAGACCCCCCCCCCCCCGCCCCGCAGGAAAAGGTAACTGCCCCACGGACCGACCGGGATGACATCGGACAGCGGTCAGATTAGTTACATCCTGCAAGGGCCACACGGGGCAGACACAGGCTGAGGTCTCTTCCTTCCTGGGACAGACCCGCAGGAAGGGCCTCCAGCGCTGCCGGGGAGCAGGTGGACAGAGGGTGACACTCGGTCCTGACCAGGCCCTCCAGCCACACAGGAGGAGCAGGCCTCACAAAGAGCCCCAGGAAACACAGGCAGAGACCCGACCAGACAGCTGTTTATGGGCCAGGAATCTAGAATTTCAGAGACGCCATGAAGATCATCTGTCTCAATTCTCTCATTTTGCCAAAAGAGAAAATGGAGTGGGGGGGGGGGGCAGGCTCCAGGGACACCGTATCTGTGCAAAGGCAAGGGGTCAGTGGAGCCCGACGCCTCCTGACCCAGGTCGCCTGGCTCTGCACCCAGCTGCACCCCCTCCTTCCTCTGCCATCAGCCGCTCATAGCTCCCACGTTCCACCCCATTGCTCTCCAGCTATAAAGTTCTCTGTTCTGAGGAACCTGTCCACCCCCAGGGAGCACACGCCTCTGCACCACTTCAAGGCCAAGCATTCTCCAATGCCTGGCCGGGTCCCAAAAACTGGCAGCACCCATGGGCCCCCAGGAATCACAGTGGGAAAGCCCAAGCCGTCTCTAGGGGTCAGAGGACGCTTCTGCCTCCAGGAAGTGAGAGAAAGAGGAAGCCAGACTCCGCCCTCCGCCCTCTGCCCTCCGCCCTCCGCCCTCTGCCCTCCACCCCTGAGCCTTCCTGCAGCAGGGATGGGGTAGACGAGTCCCTTCCCGGATTCCTACTCAGGAAGGGGGTGCTCCTCCAGTCGAGGGGACAGGAACATACCCGCTCCACCAGCAAAGTGTCCAACCCACCCCCACAATGAAAGGGTCATCTGGGCAAAACCTCCTTTCCTACGGAAGAGCCAGTCTTCCTGGGGACCAGGCCACGGCCAAGGCGGTGGCCCTGCCCCAGCGTCCTGCCTCTGACCTGGGCCTGTGAAGCAGAGTAGGCCCAGGCACTGCCACCTGGCTTCCCCCGAAATCAATGCAGAGATTGTCCCCAGGACACGGCCATCACGCAGCTCTGCCAGAGACTCGGCCGGCACTGCCAGGCACACTTGGTGAAATGGGGCCTTTTTTTTTTTTAAAGGAAACACGTATTCACATCTGGAGTCTCTAGCACGTCTGTAAACCCTCCACAAACGACACCACCTCCCACGTGTCAGCTGCAGGCCCCACACTGCTGCACTGAGAACCCCCACCCCTCACGGATTCAAAAACCCTGCGAAGTCAAGGCCAAGGAGCCTCTTAACCTCGTGCCCTACCTGCTATTTGGGAAGACAATAGCCTTATTCAGGGCGGCCACTGTAAAACAGGCTCCTTCGGGGCCGCCGCCCACGGGACACAAAACGAGAGGAGCAGAAACACGAGAGCTCCTGACCGGGACCCGCCCGCACCTCCCCTGTACTCACGGGGCCACTGAAGGACAGGAACAGCTTGAGGACCACGTCCTCCGAGAAGGGGGGGTGCCGGGCCACCAGGTTAATGAAACGCTTCAGTGCTCTCCTGCGGGTCTCGATGAACTCCCTGTCAGCTGAAGAGACAGCCACCGTCAGCAGACATCCTCACGGTGGGGACACCGCACTCTCGGGGCCCGAGGCCGTCCACGCTGAGCGCGCACAGAGCGTCTCAGAGGGGGGCCGGGGGCACGCCAGGCAGCCAGCACAGGGCAGTGGACATCACACCCACAGAGCATCTCAGAGAGGGGCCGGGGGCCCACCAGGCAGCCAGCGCAGGGCAGTGGACATCACACCCACAGAGCGTCTCAGAGAGGGGCCGGGGGCCCGCCAGGCAGCCAGCGCAGGGCAGTGGACATCACATCCACAGAGCGTCTCAGAGAGGGGCCGGGGGCCCGCCAGGCAGCCAGCGCAGGGCAGTGGACATCACATCCACAGAGCGTCTCAGAGAGGGGCCGGGGGCACGCCAGGCAGCCAGCGCAGGGCAGTGGACATCACACCCACAGAGCGTCTCAGAGAGGGGCCGGGGGCACGCCAGGCAGCCAGCGCAGGGCAGTGGACATCACACCCACAGAGCGTCTCAGAGAGGGGCCGGGGGCACGCCAGGCAGCCAGCGCAGGGCGGTGGACGTCACACCCACAGAGGCTGCAGGAGGGGGAGCGCAGAGCGTCTCAGAGAGGGGCCGGGGGCCCGCCAGGCAGCCAGTGCAGGGCGGTGGACGTCACACCCACAGAGCGTCTCAGAGAGGGGCCGGGGGCACGCCGGGCAGCCAGCGCAGGGCGGTGGACGTCACACCCACAGAGGCTGCAGGAGGAGGAGCGCAGAGCCCCACCTCCTCACACATGTGGGGTCAGGAGTAGCCACAGAAACCCCAGAGCCTGCTGATTGAATCCACAGAGCCTGACCCACACACACACCGGGACTCCCCACAGTCAAGACGTCTCCTATGACCCTCCTGTAAGGAAGGGCTTCTCTCTCACTCACTCGACCCAGTTTCCAATTCACGTCGCTTACAACTCACCCTGTGGTGGAACCAATCAACAGAGTTCAATTGGGCGAAACAGTTTTGCTTCGAGGGAAAAAAGTGGATGTGTACATTAAAGGTATCTAAGTCTGACCACAAATAGAAATAGTGCTCAAAATACCATTTTTAGCCATGATTGGATAGCTCAGTTGATGAAAGCATCACCCAGATGTGCCAAGGTTGCAGGTTGGATCCCAGTCAGGGCACACATGAGACTCAACCAATGAATGCCTCATAAGTGGAACAGGAAGTCGATGCCCTCCTCCCCACTCCCCCCAGGTCCTTCCTCTCTCTCTAAAATAAAATCGATAAAAATATATAAGTGAAATATTTTTAAGCTACTGAAAAAACACCCCCGGACCAGCAGGACTCCTTGCACAGAGGGCCAGGCTGCCACAAACGCTGACCCACACAATGGGCACCGACAGTGTCCAGGCCTGAGGCCGTGACCACACTCACTCACTCTGCCACGTGGGTGTCAGTACACATTCACCTCCCCAGGGACACAGTTTCGCCTGCCCTGAGCATTACTCCCGGTCAGCCCGTCCTGTCCTGTGAGTGATCTGTTCCGTGGTGCTCAGACAGGTTGGTAAGAGAATTACATCATCTAGACCAGGGATCCCCAAACTTTTTACACAGGGGGCCAGTTCACTGTCCCTCAGACCGTTGGAGGGCCACCACATACAGTGCTCCTCTCACTGACCCCCCAGTGAAAGAGGTGCCCCTTCCGGAATTGCGGGGGGGGGGGGTGGATAAATGGCCTCAGGGGGCCGTAGTTTGGGGACGCCTGATCTAGACTCTGAGCATGTCCATGACCGCGAGAAGGAAAAGGACACTCAATTCTAAGATTTCAGAACGCTGAAAACTAGACACCAGTATTAAACCTCAGGCCACTTCCCCACTCGTCAACATCATCACTTTAGAACGGCTGGGAAATGGCAGAAAACCAGCTGGTCGGCCTCGGGCCCGCGTCCTCTCGCCAAGTTTTATTTGGAGTTGACACAGGGCTGTGGGACTGAGGGTCCCGGACAGGACAGGAGGCAGCCACCCTCTCTCCCTGCGCTGTACCCGCCTGGCACCCCAGGAGAAATGAGCCAGCACAGAAGGGCTGGGACCTGCGACCTCGCCAGCCCCGGGTGCCTGCAGGTGCCAGGTGAAGGTGTGGCCTGCATCACTTTCGTCTCAGAGGCTGGAGGGCCTCCCCCACCCGCCTGCTCCTCTGAGAAGCCACCCAATCCTGTGCTGCAGAGGGGGCTTCACACAAACAGGCAGGACAGGCAGCTCTCGGTCCTCCTCACGTCCAGCACGTCCTGGCCGCGACCGGGAAGGAGCTCTGGGCTCCTCTCCTCCCGTACACAATGCGGAGCCCCCCCACCTGTCAGTTACCAAGCAGAAGGCCCGTGGAGGCCAAGGACACCAGGTGACATCACCGTCCCCTACCAGGCCTGGGCGCTAAGGCGCAGCTGTGACCCAGGATTAACGAGGAGCCAGTCCCCTGCCGGAAGACGGCCAGAAGCAGAGCGCGCACCTGGGTCCACCCCCGACCCCCCCGCCCAGCCACCCAGCCGTACCTCCGTCCACCCCCGACCTCCCCCCCACCCAGCCATCCAGCCGTACCTCCCAGCATCCTCTTGGGCGGCAGGGCGGGCACCATGCGGTACGGGAACTTCTGGAGCAGCAGCTCGTGGAAGACCACAAAGTCGTTGTACCGTCTGTACACGGAGGACTTGAAGCGCTACAAGGCAAGAGGCCCCACACTCAGACGTGACGACAGCATGCTCTTCTCCCCAACAGAAGAGTCCTAACTCCTCCTCTCCTGTCACAGGCCTTTCCCAAAAGTAAGCCCCACACTTTCTTAATGTATTACGGTCACGCAGACTTGAAACATCATCCAGCTTGCCCGGCCCGGTCACTCGGCTGGTCAGAGCATTGTCCCAATACACCGAAGCTGCGGGTTCGATCACTGGTCAGACCACGACGAGACGGAGGGACACGCACACCCGGCCAGGCCTGCTGGGCAGCCTGGGTCTCTGCCGTCCCCGTCTGGGTCTGTCCCCTGGCCTCCCTCCCCCACACACACACACACAGTTACCTGGCTGGAGACCTCGTACTCCACATGCTTCAGGAAGAGGCCCTTCTTCTCGGGAATGAGCTCCACCTGCACGGTGTCCCGGGCCAGCAGCTCCTGCAGGGTGTGCGAGAGCATCAGCGGGTTCCCCTGCGGCATCTGCATTCGACTGGGGTCCAGGTCTCTCTGCTCGCTGACCTGGGGCGCTGGCAAGTCTGGAGGAGAGAAGGTGACACTCAGCGGGACCTGCTGCTCGGGACACGGGGGCTCCCGCCAGCTCTCGGACCCTGCACAGTGAGCTAGCCCAGCACAGGGACACGGGCCAGTTACCAGCCAGATCCCACGCCCACCGAGCTCACACCCACCCATTCACGCCCGGAGCCGACGCTCAGAGCTGGCACGCAGGGCCAGGTCCCGCTCTGAGGCTCCATCTGCTCATGAATCAGCAAACACACCCAATTTCCAGGATCTCCTGTTCAACTTGGGGACACACTGACAAGTGGTGTGTAAAAGAGACCCTTTACAGCCAAGAAAAGAGGTAAAACAAAGGAAGTGGCCATGGGATTGCAGGTCCCCGTGTTTCTACAACACATACCACTTTCATACGTGGAAACAATCACTCACATCTGTAAAACTCCCGCATGTGTGTGCAGAGCGAGGATTCGTGTTCCTGCAAATCAAAGAACTATGCCCCAGAGCTTCAGCTACCTTCAGACAAGAGGTCAGCAGGCATCACTCACACAGCGGCAGACGGCTCAGAGATGTTACAGCTCACACACACACACACACACACAGAGGAAAATCATGTTAAAGAGTCCGTTTGATTTTTAGCACATACAGTCTAAAGAGAAAAAAAGGTCTTTTCAATAAAAAGTTAAGTCCAGGTGTCCCACGGGGGGGGGGGGGTCTTATTCCGGTACGTAAAACAAAGTGTAGGTGTCTTATATTTTTTCCAAATTTTATATCGCCATTCTAGGGCTAACTTCTTACAGCAATAGTCCGGGCTCCACTCCAGAGAGAGCGAATGACAGGATGACTTCCATCAGTGAAATTACGCAGCATCTGGCCCTGGCTGGCGGCTCAGTGGGTAGAGCGTCCGCCAGGCATACAGATGTGCGGGCTCGATTCCCGGTCAGGGCACACAGGAGAAGTGACCATCTGCTTCTCCCCCTTCCTCTCCCCCTTCTCTCTCTCTTCCCCTCCCACAGCCAGTGGCTTAATTGGTTCAAGTGTGGCCCCAGGCTGAGGATAGTTCGGTTGGTCCAAGCACATCAGCCTCAGGTACTAAAAATAGCTTAGTATTCAAGCATCGACCCCAGACAGGGCTGCCAGGGGCATTCCAGTTGGGGCACATGCAGGAGTATGCCTATCTCGCCTCCTCTTATCTAAAAATTAAAATAAATTACTCAGTATCTGAGGATTTAAAATCCAGCTGCCTTTAACCTTAAAGCTTAAGGAAGAAAATAAACCAAAGCCTCACTGTTTGCTTGGGAGCCCCCAGGGTCCCAGAGAAACTCCACAGAAACGAAGTAGCAAGTGCTCTGAACCGTGAGCACCAATGTGCAGTGCCCGGGGACAGCATCCAGGGGGCAGCGTCCTCTGGGGACAGAGAAGTCCAAAGGGCAGAGGTACAGGGGCTCTTGCATCTGCACTTTTATCTTTTCCTCCTTAATTTCTGTTCTGCGGCCTTATTAGCAAGTACACAATGTAGTGGCCAGGGAGCTCATGCATTCACCTTACTGAAATGTGTGTGTGTTTATGTGTGCAAGACCATGCGTGTGTGTATGAGGGGTGCGAGGGGTATGTGTGTGTGTGTGTGAGTACAAGTATATATGGACATGAGCATATACATATGTCTGTGAGTGTGTGTACATGAGTATATGTGTGTGAGGGGTGTGCATATAAGTGTTCATTTATGTGTGTCGACTGTATGTGGACATGTGTGCACACCTGTGTATACAGAGTGTATGGTAGGTGTGTGTACGTGAGTGTGTGTATATGAGTTTATGTCTATATAAGGAGTGTGTGTGTGCACCTGCGTGAGGAGTCCCCAATATCTTAACAGCCAAACACGTGTGGAGAACACAGCCCTGGAGGGTACTTGTCCCCCCCACTCATCCCAAGAACCCAGCACGTTTCTGTGTGGAAACACCTGAGGGCCTCAGAAGTGTTTACAGTCCCATCAGGGACCACACTGTCCTCAGTCAACACGCTGCCGGCGCCATCTCAAGCACCCACTCCGGGAACTCAGTGATGAATGGGCAGCGGCTGAGCCCATTAATGTTCCACCCATTCAGCAAACAGCCCCCGAGGGTCCACCACCCCTGCCAGGTGCAGTCTGCAAACACCCGACGTCGGAGAGTGGGACGGGTGCCGTGACCACGGGCCGGCACCCTGAGGCTGAGAGAAGGGAGGCCGACACCCAGCCCCAGAACGCACACCCAGCCCAGAGCGAGGGACTCACCGTCGGCATTCAGATGCTGCCTGGCTCTCCCTAGGAGGTGACAAGCACAGCTGGAGACGACCCGGAACTAAGTGCACGAGGACCCACCTGGCCACCGTGACAGAAGCCGGAAGGAGAGCAGAGGGAAACAGAGGTCTTTATTAAAACGACTAATCAGAGAAGTGAAAGGACCAGACACAAAGGAGCAGCCGTGGGATGTTTCCAGCTACGTGAAATGTGCAGAAGAGGCAAATGGATACAAGAGAAAGCACATCAGTGCCTGTCTAGGACCACAGTTCCAAATATCCATTTGCTAAAAACAGGACAACCATGCTTCACAAAACAAACAAGTAAGAAGAAAAGGGGTCGCTCAGAGGAGCTTCGCTGCCATGTGAGAGAGCACACACACCTGCAGAGGGCCCGACTCCCAGAGGCAAATCCGAGCTTCCGTGGGGGAGCCGCCAAGTTCACGGGCAGTTCAATGGACACTCTCGTAGCCAAGTCCAGAGCAGCGCCCAGACTGGCCCCAGAGACAGAACGGACTGGAAAGGAGGCCACAGGCCCTGCACTGGAAGCCTGGAGACAGGGTGGGTTCCGACCTCAGACAGATGCGAGCTGAAATCCAGCCTCTGTCATCTCCTAGCGGGACGGCCCAGCGAGAGATCACCTCTGTGCTTCCGGTCAGCAGACTGAGGGTGAGGATGCTGCTGGCCCCGGCCCGGCCGTCACCATCTCTGTCTTGATCACAGGCCCCTCTCTCTAAAGGCATCCCCCCACTCGCTCCAACCCTCCCGGTACAAAACCGTCCCCCCAGGTCAGCTATCCACAAATGCCAAGCAGTGGGACGTCAGGTCAAGCACGCACACACAACCCTCTGTCCTTCCATCACACGTCCGTCAGAACCTCTGGCAGCCGTCCGCCAAGTCCACATCCAGAGAGGTCCAGCTCCAGAGTCCTGCCAGCAGTGACAGCGGGGCCCCTGCTCACCAGAGTCCAAAGGGCCAGGGAAGACACAGGCTTGCCCAGCGGGCGGTGCCGTCACGCATGCCCTCGCTGCAGCTAAGCCGACCTCACTCAGCAAATGCTGACCGAGGCAGAAGTAACAGGCTTGGGGCATCTGCATGGCGGGGCACCGTCAGCCACTCACAGGCAGCCACGCCCAAGTGGAGGTGGCGCTGAGCACCAGGAGCCCCCCAACCCCCAGGGGCCCTGGCACCCCCTGGGCTCTCCCTGCAGGCACAGAGCCCCTCGCAGTGCAATGCAGGGTCGTTTGGTGCCACCTGCAGCAGTGAGGAAGGCCCTATCGTCCCTGTTCCGTGGCAGAGTGAAACCGAACGTGGCTTCATACAGACCCCAAGTTCAACGCTCGACCACCACAAGGATCTACCACGACCACCATCCTCGGCTGCAGGGCCACCAGAACATGGGGACATCAAGGGACCAGCGGAGAGGAGGCACCGTGCCAGACTGAAGTCTCCAGGCTGAGCGAGCAGGAGCATCCCCCAGCAGGGCTGCTCAAACAGACGGCTGAAACAGATGCTACCAAAGAAAAAGAAAGAAAACACACGTGGGCAACATCACAGAGGAGCTGGAATCCGTATGGACAGCCGGAAGGTGGCACAGAGATTCCTCAAACAGTGGAACACAGATAGACCACGTCACCCAGCAACTCCACCTCTGGGTTCAGACCACGTCACACAGCAACTCCACCTCTGGGTTCAGACCACGTCACCCAGCAACTCCACCTCTGGGTTCAGACCCAAAACAAGTGAAAGCTGAGACCTGAACACACACACGTGTTTGCACACCCATGTTCACAGAAGCATTATTTCCCAGTGGCTAACATGTATCCACTGAGGAATCAACAAACAAAATGTAGTCCATCCAAACAATGGAAAATTAATTCAGCCTTAAAAAGGGGGGGGGCATTCTGACCCCAGAGACAACACAGGTGACCCTGAGGACACTCTGACCCCAGAGACAAGGCGGGAGACCCTGAGGACACTGTGCTCTGCGAAGACAGGCTAGGAAGAACACGCACTGTCTGATGACCCCACGATGAGGACCCAGGGAGTCACAGTCAGACAGACAGGAAGTAAACGGTGGGCACCAGGGGCGGGGAGAGCGTGACGATTAGTCTGGGAAGATGAGTCAGTTCTGGAAACGGATGGAGGTGGTGGTTGTACAACAGCGGGAATGTGCTTAATGCCACCAAACTGCACACTGGAAAATGGTTAAAATTGTGCCTGCCCAGGAGGTGGCGCAGTGGATAGAGGGTCGACCTGGGATGCTGAGGACCCAGGTTCAAAACCCCGAGGTGGCCGGCTTGAGCACAGGGTCATCAACACAATCCCAAGATCACCAGCGTGAGTGCGTGAGTGCGGGCTCACCAGCTTGAATAGGAGATCTCATCTGGCTTGAGTGTGGGATCATCAACATGATCCCGTGGTCACTGGCTTGAGCCCAAGGTCACTGGCTTGAGCCACAGGTCACTGGCTCAACTTGAGCCCCCCCAACAAGAGATGTATGAGAAGTAATCAATGAACAACTAAGTGACACAATTACGAGTTGATGCTTCTGATTCTCTCTCTCTCTTCCTGTCTTTGATCTATCTTCCTTTAAAAAAAAATGGTTAAAATTTTATGTTATGTTTTTTTAAAACACCAAATGCAGGGCCGCACCCCAGAGTCTCGGGTGAGGACCAAGAATCTGAATGGCTAACAAGTTCCAGGTGAGGCTGCTGGTCCAGGGGCCAGTTTGAGAACCACTGTCACAGAGCGAGCAGAGCAGAGGGCAGGGATTCAATGCCCCACAGCCAGCAAAAGCTGGGTGCTCACCAATGCTGCCACCTTGCTTGTATTTATTCACCAAGACGGGGGCTGAACGGGGGACGCACCAGACAACAACTTTCCCACCAAAATAACACAAAACGGGGTGAGCAGTGGACCTCAATTTTCAACGTGAATGCTCCTTCTAGGCTCAGGAGATTGTTTCCACCCTGAATGAAAAAGTCTCCAAGCTACTGTTACTCTGAAATTGACAAACTGTTCTCAGGAAGTGGAAGCAGAAGTTTCCTTGTCCTTATCGTGGCCGTGGCCCCAGAATCGAGACTCCAGCAGCTCCGTGTCAGAGGACATCGGGAACACCCTTGACCGTCGGGAAACAGAGCTGTCTCTCAGCCGGCGGCACACCTTAAAAAATGACCCGCTGCTCACCCATTCTTAGTTTAACCCCAACTCCAGAGCTCACTTACACAGACTTTTCATGGCCTCCATTCCACTGACCTTACCGTTCATTTTTCTTTTAATAACTTATTCTAGGTAACATTACAATATTTTGAAACAAGAAAAAATCACTCCAGTCCTGTCACCTATACATATCCATATGCATTTTACTCTACGCATGTACAGGATAATAATAAATGTGGCGGGGTTTTTTTTTTAACTCAGTGTGCTCCTGCATGACCACATTGCTCTTTAAGTTTTTCCAGTAAAAGCAAAACCCTCCTAAGTCCTAGCCAATTAATCACTGTGAACACTGGTCTGCTTCCAGTCAGCCTTTCTTCTAATATACTTTTCACTGTCATCTTTTTTAGAAAAACATTTTTTATTGATTGATTTTAGAAAGAAAGAAAAAGACAGGAACATCAACCTATTCCTGTATGTGCCCTGACTGGGGACCTCAGGCCAACACTCTTAACCAACTGAGTTATCTGTCCAGGGTAGGCTAATATACTTTTAAATAGTTACATTTCTGCCTGAACTGTGGTGGAGCAGTGGGTAAAAGCGTCAACCTGGAACACTGAGGTCGCCGGTTCGAAACCCCAGGCTTGCCTGGTCAAGGCACATATGGGAGTTGATGCTTCCTGCTCCTCCTTCTGTTCTTTCTATTTCTTTCCTCTGTCTCTTTCTCTCTCTCTGTCTCCTCTAAAAAAATGAATAAATAAAATGTAAAAAATAAATTGTAAATAGTTACATTTCTTTTAATGGTAAATACTTTGTTTTTTTTTGTTTGTTTGTTTGTTTTTCATTTTTCTGAAGCTGGAAACGGGGAGGCAGTCAGACAGACTCCCACATGCGCCTGACCGGGATCCACCCGGCATGCCCACCAGGGGGCGATGCTCTGCCCATCTGGGGTGTTGCTCTGTTGCATCCAGAGCCATTCTAGCGCCTGAGGCAGAGGCCACAGAGCCATCCCCCGTGCCCAGGCCATCTTTGCTCCAATGGAGCCTCGGCTGCGGGAGGGGAAGAGAGAGACAGAGAGGAAGGAGAGGGGGAGGGGTGGAGAAGCAGATGGGCGCTTCTCCTTGTGCCCTGGCCGGGAATCGAACCCGGGACTCCCGCACACCAGGCCGACACTCTACCGCTGAACCAACCGGCCAGGGCCTAATACATTTGTTTTGATGGTAACTATTCCAAACATACAGAAGAGGATGGACAAAATCAGAAACCATGTATCCACCCAAGAGTTCACTGCAGATGACATTGTGCCACATTGTTTCTGAAAACCATTTAAATAAACTGTTACAGGGGCAGACCTTCCCCACCTTCCTGTTCCAAGTAACCGGAGTCCTACAGCCGAGGGACAGCAGGGTCCTGCAGAGCTCTGCACCGTCTCCACATAAATGTGCAAAAGTACATGCAAATATAAAAAAATATAAAAGACACACATTGTTCTTTTTCCCATTGGCTTTTCAACTCTTTTATATTGAAATAAAGCATTAAAAAAAAGCATACATATTAAAACAGTTCTGCCAAATGAACTTATACACTAGTGTAACAGCACCCAGAAGAAACGGCACCTAATGAACACCCCTCGACCCCCAGTCCCTTTCAAGCCCCTCCCTCCCCAAGGGCAACCGCCGCCTTCTAACACTGCAGGTCATTTTTGCTTGCTGTGCTGTTAGTGAGTGGAATCAGACTGTAAGCTCCTGTTTCCGACTTCTGGCTTCTTCCGTTACTGTGTTGTGTGCGGCCCACTGTGTGACCGTGGAGCTGCAGGTGGCTGTTCTTGTTGCACGGGCAGACTCGCGCACCCAGACCTCAGTCCGTGCTCGCCTTCTCATCCTGCTGTGGCCCCTTTGTCACCTCTCCTCAGCCACACTGGCTTCCTGACCATACCTGGAACACAGCGCCCATCCGCCGGCCTTGGAGCCTGCACGCTGGTCCCTTCTGCAGGGACACTCTCCCCAGATACCTGCCTGACTGATTTTTTTTTTTTTTTTTTGCATTTTTCTGAAGCTGGAAACAGGGAGAGACAGTCAGACAGACTCCCGCATGCACCCGACCGGGATCCACCTGGCACGCCCACCATGGGGCGAAGCTCTGCCCACCAGGGGGCGATGCTCTGCCCATCCTGGGCGTAGCCATGTTGCGACCAGAGCCACTCTAGCGCCTGAGGCAGAGGCCACAGAGCCATCCCCAGCACCCGGGCCATCTTTGCTCCAACGGAGCCTTGGCTGCGGGAGGGGAAGAGAGAGACAGAGAGGAAGGCGCGGCGGAGGGGTGGAGAAGCAAATGGGCGCTTCTCCTGTGTGCCCTGGCCGGAATCGAACCCGGGTCCTCCGCACGCTAGGCCGACGCTCTACAGCTGAGCCAACCGGCCAGGGCCCTGACCGACTCTTTGATCTGTTGAGTCTTGGTGCAAATACCACTCTCTGTGACACTGACCCAATGACCAGGGCGGCCTGCCTGCGCAGCTCCCGCCACAGTGCTCTAGCACGTCCCTTACTCACTGTCCACTGAAGACTGCCCGGGGCCGTGCAAGGGCATGCACTCCAACTGCGGCCAGTTCACAGCCAGCGTCCCAACACCCAGACCAGTGCCCCGCACAGTCAGCGCTCAGTGAGGTTTGTGGGGGGGCCGCAGGGGTCTATGCACACAAGCAGGAAGGCCACATAAAGTCACCCCGGCCCAGTATGTCTTTATCCAGGCCCAGTATGTCTTTCTAGGCAGCCTAACGACCTCCCCACACCACCAGACCTCACGAAGGTCTTGCCGGTGACAGGAGCTGAGCCTCGGTCAGCGAACGCAGAGAGAACACCGCTTTGGGGAACTGCGCCAGGCCATCCTCACATTGGCGGTGTCTTCCCTCCGCCACCTGACAATGCCCACAGCCTGACAACTTCGCAGCCACACCCATTCCCCCCCCCCCCCCCGCAATGAGACTGTAAGGTCAAAATCCCGATGATGAAAGTCTGAATGAGCAACCGACACAGCAAGAAACTTTTCCCTCTTCCTGCAACGGTGTGAGTGTTTTCACCTTGAAGCAAAGTAGAAACAAACTATCCCTTAAGGTCCCTCGTGCCTTCCAGTGCTTATCAGCCCAAGAAAGTCTGACCTGCGCCCCCTTCAGCCTCAGAAGCTCCGTTCAAACACCACTTGGCCAGTGAAGAGTTTCCCAACCCCAGTTGGAGCTGACCAGCCCTCCAGTGCTCATGACGGGGCCCCTACGGACTGTCCCCAGGAAAGCTGTATACCACTGAAGAAGAGCCATTACCAGCGAAACTTCCCACTGCGTGGCACCTTCCCAGATGCTGCATGACATCTCTCTAACCCACAACGCTCTGAGCAAGGAACTGTGGTCCCATCTTACAGATGTGGAGGCCAGAGGCCCAGCTGGGCCAAGATTACTTGTGCCAGGTTAGCAGATGGCACCAAGTCCTGCGTTCCCTCCGACTCACCCAACACCCCAGACAGGACAGGAGCGGAGGCCGGCATGCCCCAGGCTGGGGGCAGAGGCCAGACTGTCTCCCCGCAAGTCCCTGACTCCTCTGACGCTGAACAAGCAGCTCACTTCTCTGTACTCGGTTTTCTCATCTCTAAAAGTAGGGACAAGACCATCCATTCACGTTCGGTGGCAAGAATTTTAAAAAAAGATGTAAGATGTAAGGCCCCGGCCAGGTGGCTCTGGTGGTCAGAGCATTGTTTCTAATACACCAAGGTGTGGGCTGTGGCTTCGATCCCTGGGCAGTGCACATATAATATAAGAATCAACCATGAGGCCCTGGCTGGTTGGTTCAGTGGGAGAGTGTCAGCCTGGCATGTGGATGTCCCAGGTTCGATTCCGGTCAGGGCACACAAGAGAAGTCACCATCTGCTTCTCCACCCCTCCCACTCTCTCTCCTCTCTCTCTCTATGGCTCTCTATCTCTCTCTATCTCTCTCTCTCTCTTTACCCTTCCCACAACCATGGTTCTATTGGTTCAAGAACATCAGCCCCGGCTGCTGAGGATGGCTCTGTGGAGCCTCTGCCTCGGGCACTAAAAATAGCTCAGTTGCAAGCATGGCCCCAGATGGGCAGAGCATCAGCCCCAGGTGGGGTGCCGGGTTGATCTCTGTCAGGGCACATACAGTAGTCTATCTCCCTTCCTCTCACTTGGAAAAGAAGAGAAAATATAAATAATAAATAAAAAGACTCAACCATTAAAATGAATAAATAAATAAGTAGAAGCAACCAATGAGTGCATGAATGAGTGGAACAACAAATCTATGGTTCTTTCTCTCCTTTTCTCTCTCTCTAAAATCAATAAATAAAAAAGTTGTTTCAATTTTTCAAAACAGCGCCCCGGGCCTGGGCCTTTAGTTTTTTTTGTTTGTTTGTTTGTTTGTTTGTTTGTTTTTCATTTTTTTCTGAAGCTGGAAACGGGGAGAGACAGTCAGACAGACTCCCGCATGCGCCCGACCGGGATCCACCCGGCACGCCCACCAGGGGCGACGCTCTGCCCATCCTGGGCATCGCCATGTTGCGACCAGAGCCACTCCAGCGCCTGAGGCAGAGGCCACAGAGCCAACCCCAGCACCTGGGCCATCCTTGCTCCAATGGAGCCTCAGCTGTGGGAGGGGAAGAGAGAGACAGAGAGGAAAGCGCGGCGGAGGGGTGGAGAAGCAAATGGGCGCTTCTCCTGTGTGCCCTGGCCGGGAATCGAACCCGGGTCCTCCGCACGCCAGGGCCTTTAGTTTTGAAAGGACCTGCACACCAGATGATAAGTTGCCAGATCAAAGCACAGCTCAAATGACTGCTGGCCCGGGGACAGCACGCCCTCCAGCACCAGGTCCCAGGACAGAAGGTGCCATCATGTTCCCGTCAGACACTGAACAACTGCCGACATTCCAGTGGTCCCAGTGGTCCTCACAGGCGGTGGCTGACCGTCCGGGGACCTCAGACATGTGCGAGCCACCCGCTCGCCCTCAAACAGGACATTTTCAAGTGATTCCTTTCTGAGGAAAACACAGGGACCAGACCTCCAAGGGGAAAAATCACGGGTTTGTTTCCGGAAGACGTCAGAAGGCTGAAGTCAAGGCCAAAAGCCGTCACCTGTCAGGTGATTCCCTCCGACTCCAATCAGAGCACGAGGAGCCAGCCGCGGGCCGCCGGATGGCCGCTTCCCCGTGGACGTGCGGACCCTCCCGGGAGGGGCGTCTGTTCCTCAGAAAACCTCGTGGGTCTCTCAGTTTTGTCATGTGGGGAGGCCCAATGACATTTTCCACAGTTTAAGAAGAATACTATTTTAGCTGAAGTGGGGAATCTTGGAATAACTTCCAATGGAGAAGTTCAAAGTTAAAAAAGAAAATCCCCGTCTAACTAAAGTCGACCTGTTTTCGGTTTCTATCCTTGTTCACACTCTTCATCCTGGGTCTGGCTGGTTCTGGTTCCGTCTGAAAGTGACTCGGGTTTTCTGGGACCTTCTGACACGAAAGTGAAAATATTCCAAAACATCTGACAGGACCGCGTGCGGCCCAATCCCGGCGTGGGCGGGACGGAGGGCCTCGGTGCCCAGCCTGACGGGCCTTCCGCTCAAGTTCCAAGCAGTGGTGACCCGATGGCGTAAGCCGAGCGAGAGACAGTGAAACCCACTCAACCGAATGCGCTGATCTACGGAAGGGATCGCCGGGGGTACGGACAAGACCCCGCCTTCCACCTGCCTGCAGCGTAGACACCCAGCAATGCTGTTCACCAACCAGAAGAAGGGACGCCTCGGGAGTGGCGTGAGCAAAGCAGGAACTGGGACACCGTCACAGCAAGGGACAGATGGGCAGTTAGTATATCCCACCACTGCATCTGCCCTGCATCGGGAGGCCTGGCACTCGTGCAGAGAAGGCTAGTCACTCATCTGGGGTGTCTCGTCCGGTGTGTGTGCACACCCCAAGCTCCAACAGCGGTTCCCAGGACAACCTGCACATCTTCCCAAGAGGAGGGACCCCAGCCCGGGCGTCACAGAATCAGGGAAGCGATGTGTGTTTTGAGGGTGACAGCATTGACCTCAACTGGAAACAAACTCGGGGCCACACCCAGTTCCCAGACTGAGCCGGCATTTTCTGCAGACGTGGCGCAGAGCTTAACCCCAGACTTTGCAGGAACAGTTCTTCTGCAGACAACCTCGGTGCACACTCCAGTCACTATGTCCCAGCCCATTACTCAAGTGCGCTCCCTTTCCGCAAAGAGTGGTCTCTGGTCCACAGCTCACTGTCAGGGAGACCGGGGGAGGAAGGCCCGCTCCACCTGGGAGTGGTAGGCCACCAATGGTTAAGGGAGGTTCCTGAGATGCGGGCACAGGATGCCAGCCTGCGTGGACTGCAGCAGAGGTAACACCGGCCATGTCCTAACTGCAGCCAGACACTGAGGTGTGAACCCAGCCCCACCATTTACCAGCTGTATGGTCCTGGGCAAGGGAACCGTGTATGAAAAACTGTGGCGTGCCTCAGTTTCCCCACTTGTAATAAGGGTGATGAGAGGTTTCCCTCACAGGATTACTGTGCAGATCAGCTCCTCCGTACAAGCAGGTGCTCTGAAAGCCCTGGTAGTCAGTACAACCACGTCACCACCGCACCTGCAAAGGTCACCCTCCACGTCAATGTCTCCCACTGAGGGGGCTGCCCATTACCCAGTCTGTCCTGGGGGAAGCATGCCCACACCTCGCCACGTGACACAGAGACTTCCCTGAGGCCCCCACATCCCGACAAAGGCAGACCGGCAGAGCACACACAGGCCTTCCTCATTCTCAAGAGCATTCACTACTCCACCCTTGGAGCGCAACCCCAGCCGTGAGTGGCCGGTTCCAGGAAGGCCAACCCACCCCCAGCCCGGACAGGACAGTCTCAGGAGTTGGGAGGTGAAATTATGTTCTCAGATAATTAACTGTGCTAAGTCACGAGTCACCTGACTCTCCTCTGAGCAGACAGCCTCCGCGGAAGGGATGCTTTGAAGAGCAGGTGAGGCTCCCAGGTACGGCTCCTGCTGCCACGGCCCCGGGCCCGGGTCCTCCTTCCTCTGGGGACAGGGGCCCCTGGAACAGCTGGACATCCAGCAACACCAACACTCACAGACCTCAGACACAGCAGAAGCAGGGGGCCTCCTGCTGACTCTCTGTGGGACTCTGCGTCAGGACAGATACCGATACAATGATACATTTATTTCACTCTAAACACCCCTCCAACAGTAACTAGAGAGTGGAAACTAAGAGAATCCAAAATTCCAACAAGACTTTTAAAACAAGATCCCCTGTGCCCACCTTTGTGGGCCGAGGTATGTTGTCAGCAAGTCCTCTTAACATGTCAGGATCTCGGCCTTCCCCCAACATCTTCCACTGTGAAACGGATAACACGGTATCTTAATCCTGATATTTTCAAAAAGTGTGCTTACCCCTTGAGTCGGGTTTGGACTTCTTACCAATAAAAACATGCAAAGGCCAAACACACTCCAGTTACTCAGAAGGTGACATGATCACCACATCCCTGAAATCGGCCACACCCGCGCTCCTAGACTTTAACCACAGGGACACAGCAGGGCCGGCCACCGGCCACCGGCCACTGCAGTCTCCCTCCCCGTCAACCCAGCAAGCACGGCACACTTTTCTCAGGAAGGAAAGATTAATACCAAAACAGAATTCCCCCACCCGGAACACGGCCCTTTCTTGCTAACCACAAATTCTGCCAAAATTTGTTCTACACAATAATAGTACTTCAGTTCCTCTTTCTCCACATTGACACATTTTACCTTGCAAATTGTGTATATGTGTGTGTGTGTGTGTGAGACAGACAAAAGTGTAAAGACCAATAACACAGACTTAAATAATATTCACATAACTACCAAATTAAAATGTGGTACTATCCTTAAAAAAAAAGTTAGAATAAAAACCCAATTCCACTCAAACACTTGAGCCCTCTCTACACAGATGATCATTCTAGATCAGGGGTCCCCAAACTGTGGCCCCCTGAGGCCATTTATCTGGCCCCTGCCGCACTTCCAGAAGGGGCACCTCTTTCATTGGTGGTCAGTGAGAGGAGCATAGTTCCCATTGAAATACTGGTCAGTTTGTTGATTTAAATTTACTTATTCTTTATTTTAAATATTGTATTTGTTCCCGTTTTGTTTTCTTACTTTAAAATAAGATATGTGCAGTGTGCATAGGGATTTGTTCATAGTTTTTTTTATAGTCCGGCCCTCCAACGGTCTGAGGGACAGTGAACTGGCCCCCTGTGTAAAGTTTGGGGACCCCTGTTCTAGATACTGGGATGTAAGAAAAAACTGTAGTTTTTGCCCAAGGAGCTGACAATAAAACTGTGTGTGAGGGAGGGAGGAAAGGAAGGAGGGAGGGAGGCGGGACAGGGGGTTTTCTGCCTGAATGCAAACAGAACTTTGAGTTATGAGTTAATCACAGCCGAACACATACATCTTCAGAGACAGCTCAGTGACTTCTGACAAACGTGCATGGGCAGAGGAGCGGGGAAGGCTGGCGGCTGGAGCACAGAGGGCACGGAAGTCGCCCAGGCATGCAGACGGGGCGGCATGAGGACCAGAGCTAAGACCTTGCCCCACAGACAACCAGGAAGCATCCCAAGGTTTTGCAGGTTTTGCAAAGACAAATGGCTCCAGCTCGGAGCCTCCTCAGCGGATGGAATGAATGGAATGCCACGGAATGAGCTGCTCTAACCGGGAGAGAAGCTGATTCTCCTGTTCTAAAGACCCAGTCTAGGCGCACACGGCTGCAGAGAGCGGAACCAGGATACCCAGGGTCCACGTACGATTTTATTGGTGTGACGCAATCCAAACAAATCAGACCAGACAATCGAGCACACAGCACACTCGTTCTTGGCCATTCTTGTTCTGAGTCACAATTGCTGCATTTGTCACTTCAAAGAAGCCCCGAAATAAATGCTCATCCTGCAGTTTGGGAACAGAACGTTCTGGTCAATCAGCTGTTTTGATAGTTATTTTCCATATAAAATCCACAAAGGGTTTACATCCAAAATACAAAAAGAACTGCTACAAATTCAAAAAAAAAAAAAAAAGACAATCCCATAAGAAAATAGGCAAAACATATGAACAGTCCCGTAAACGGTGGTGGCACAGTGGATAGAGCGTTCGTTGACTTGGGACACTGAGGACCCAGGTCCAAAACCCCGAGGTCGCCGGCTTGAGTGCAGGCTCCTCCAGCTTGAGCGTGGGGTCACCAGCTTGAGTGTGAGGTCATCAACATGACCCCGAGGTCGCCGGCTTGAGTGCAGGCTCATCCAGCTTGAGTGTGGGGTCACCAGCTTGAGTGTGAGGTCATCAACATGATCCCAAGGTGGTTGGCTTGAGCCCAATGGCCACTAGCTTGAGCCCAAAGATCGCTGGCTTGAGCCCAAAGGTCGCTGGCTTGAGCCCAAAGATCACTGGCTTGAGCCCAAAGGTTGCTGGCTTGAGCCCAAAGGTTGCTGGCTTGAGCCCAAAGGTTGCTGGCTTGAGCAAGGGGTCACTGGCTCAGCTAGAGCCTCCCAATCAAGATATAAACAGTTCAGAGAGGTTGCCCAAGGTGAAATTATTACAAGAAACAAAACCTCAAGGAATTAATCATCAAGGAAATGCCAATCAAAACAAAAATGAGCCTGACCAGGTGGTGACACAGTGGATAAAGCGTCGGACTGGGATGCAGAGGACCTAGGTTCGAGACCCCAAGGTCGCCAGCTTGAGTGCGGGCTCATCTGGTTTGAGCAAAACTCACCAGCTTGGACTCAAGGTCACTGGCTCGAGCAAGGGGTTACTCGGTCTGCTGTAGCCCCACGGTCAAGGCACATATGAAAAATCAATCAATGAACTAAGGTGTCGCAACGAAAAACCAATGATTGATGCTTCTCAACTCTCTCCGTTCCTGTCTCTCTGTCCGTCTATCCCTCTCTGACTCTCTCTCTTTCTCTGTAAAAAAATTTTTAAAAAAAAATACATTGCTATTACAATTATAAACTGGTCACTGTCACTCTAGAGGAGAATTTGTCAGTATCCAGCAAGTCCACTCTTAGGGTAGCCATCTACTAGCAGTCGGCACAATAACAGACCAGACCCCCAAGACATCGACATCCACATCCTCATCCTCATCCTCATCCCCTGTGAATCTGCTCAGTTACACAGTAAAGGGGAACGAGAGCTGCAGCTGCCCTTATGCTACAGTGAGAGTCGTGGAGTACGCAGGTGAGCCCAATGTAACCTCAAGGGTCCTCACAGGTGGGACAGGGGACAGAACAGGAAGAGCCAGAGACGATGGCTCAGCATGAGAAAGATGTGGCCCAGGGCTGCTGGAGAAAAGGCACCATCAGCCAAGGAATGCAGAGGCCTCCGGAAGCTAGAAAGGGCCAGAAAATAAATCCCCACCCCACCCCCGGGGCCTCTCGAGAAGGAATCAACCCTGGCCACACCTGAATGCCAGCCCAGGAAAACCTCTTTCCAACGACTGACCACCAGAACTGTGAGGGGCGAAACGTGTGTTCTGGGAAACTGACACACCACTGCAGGGAAACACAGGCTGTGTGGGCGTGGAAGTGTGTGTTCTCTGAGCACACACACACACACACACAAAAACAGAACTGAAAGGATCCATCCCAAACAGAGAACACTGCTCTTCCCTGGTAACGAGGGGGGGGGGGGGGCTGCAATTGAGACGAGACTTAAACTTAGTCTAGTATGTTCTTAAAAAAAAAAAAAAGAGCCTGACCTGTGGTGGCGTAGTGGATAAAGCTTCAACCTGGAAATGCTGAGGTCGCCAGTTCGAAACCCTGGGCTTGCCTGGTCAAGGCACATATGGGAGTTGATGCTTCCTGCTCCTCCCCCCTTCTCTCTCTCTGTCTCTCCTCTCTCTCCCTCTCTGTCTCTCTCTCCTCTCTAAAAATAAATAAATAAAATTTAAAAAAAAATAAAAAATAAAAAAGATGTGTTTGTCCACGTACTGTGTAATGAAAAGTTAAATTTTGGGGGAGTTATCATTCACAGCTCAAGCGTCAAAGATTTAAAATATTGTAAGAAATGCTGAAAACCACAGTGACCACGGAAATTTTTTTTTCTGACAATCCCAAAGGTACTACAGAGCTCTCTAGACCTCAGGGTCCCCACAATTAATACTGACTGTGCGGACACGATACCAGAGAGGACGAAATTTGCTTTGTGTCTGTAAACCACAACCACTACTTCTTCAACAACTCAAAATCAACCTCCACTCAAGTGTGAGACACACACACAATCCTCAAACAAAATCCACTCTCAAAGGACTCCAGCCCACCCAACCACCATCCACCACGACACCCTGTCACTTGCCGCTTGCTGGCTTCAGTGTTTCAGTGAGGAAAAAAAGGTTTTCCTACCACTTCACCTGCCTCCCGGAACGAGGGGAAGGTCTGAGATGGAATGGAAGGATGAGCTCCATCTGCCGGCCCGTGGACCCCACTCTGAGACTCTCCTGGCGGCCGGAAAGCGCTCTGGAAACTGAGCAATGCTACACTCGACGTACCAGGACGCACCTAATAAAATCACCGCGGCCCCAAGGAGAGCCAGCTGCCGGGGAAGTCCGGGGAAGTCACATCACAGGGAGGACTGTCTCGGAGAGCTCATCCTAATGGTGAATGACCCCATGATGGCAGCCAGGGAGGTGAATCCGGTGTGAAACACCCAGTTAAGTCCCTGTACCTGCAAAGAAGAG